>NC_051086.1:29069214-29369214 GCF_004664715.2 Peromyscus leucopus | reverse complement strand
TAAAGGCGTGGGGGTGGGGGGGTGGGGGGTGCGCGCGTGCATGCACACTGCTGCTGATCAAACCCCTTGCACATTCGAGGAAAATATCGTCATTGAGCCACATCCCCATCCCCCCATATTTCTCTTTTCAAATTGTGATAAGAGAAGTGGGGGCCTTGATATTTTTCTTGAAAAATACAAACTATGTTATGGTCAAACTCAAGCAAAAAAAAAAAAAAAAAAAAAAATAGCAGAACTTGGCACACAAAGAGGAAAAAACACTTTTCATATTTTTTTCTCTCATTTTTTTGGGGAGCACAAAGTCCTTTTGCCTACAGACCACCAGCGAAACCAGGAATGCTAAGTTCTCAGGGTTTTTGTTTTTTGTTTTTGGGTTTTTTTTTTTCCAGTTTAAAAAAAAAAAAATGTATCACCTGTTTGCCCACCCAGAAGGCTAGGAATTGGAGGTGATTAGTAGCTTGGTTATCTGAAGAGCCAGGCCATATCAAGCTCCCACAAGGCAGGATCTAGGTGACCTTTGCATTATTGACCAGGGACTCCCCCAGGCTCCCATAGCCAGGCTAACAGCCAAGTGCTATCTGTATGACAGAGACCAGGCCAGTTCCTTCCCTAGGCCCTTGATAGTACAGGTAGCCTATCTGCAGAACCCATCTTCTTGGAAGAAATGGCATGTACTTTCAGTTGAGTTTCTATGTATTTATGCCTGCATGTGCACTGGGAAACTACACTAAGAAACTTTTTTTCCAAATTGCACTGTGCTTAAATATGCTTATAATAAGTTTCTCTGAGTTAGACTCCTGAAGTTTGAATCAACCCAGCTAAATTGTGCTGAACTGAGTTTCCCTCTTGATTCTCAAGTTTCATTTCTCTGCCAACAGTAGAGCTTGCAAGGACCCCCAGAATTTTTTAATGTGATAAGTCAGTTGCTTATTCGTTCACTTCAAAAGAAAAAGAGGACTGAGAAGATGGCTCAGACACTAACGCGTGAGGACCTGTGTGTCCCTAGGACTCACATAAATAGCCAAACACAGTGTCGTGTATCTGGAATCACAGAGCTAGGAAGGTGGATCCCTGGGGGTTGCTGAGCAAGCTCTAGGCTAGGGAGAGTCCCTGTCTCAAAAAACACGGTGGCTGACTCCTGAGAAATTACTTCAAAGATTGACCTCACACGCACACATACATATGTGCATTTGGGGAAACGTAAACACATAAACCAGAAAAAGAGTCATAGATACCAGCATTCTGAAGGGAATTCTAAAGGAAGGTGGGAAAGGATGTTACACCAGAGGGCTGAGTTTTACTGGGATTTACCGAAGACCCGTCGTGGTAGTAGAGAGCTCCTCCTCAGCCTTCCCTTTGCCACTAACATGAACACTGTATAGAAAATGGCACCTATCTAAACATTGCTCTAATGCCTCACACTGGCTCAAAGTTGCCAGTCTTCCCACTCATGTCCCCTCCACCTTCAAAGGCCCAACACAACATCCCACGCTGCTCTCAGAATCTCTGTCAGCAGCTACCTGTCTTGATCTGAACTACTAGCCTCCACTCTCTTTGCTCCTTAAGAGTGTATCATTTCATTAACATGGTCATTGGCTTTTCATGCATTTAATGAATATTAACTGAATATAGATAAATGCTAGGCAAATATACCAGGTGTGATTCCCACCTGGACAGAATGGAAAGGAAACTGATGTAACAACTTCTACAATGCGGAGGTGAATCCAAAGAAGACAGTGTGCTAAGGGAGAGGGGCTGAGACTGGGGAGACATCAGGGAAGCAGGTACTAATGTCTGAGACCTAACAGTATGAAGGAATTTACAAGTGAGAAAGAGAAATCAAAGTAGAACAACCCCAAAGACAAGGTTCCTGGTTCTAAGAACCAAGAACAAGCCGGAGATGGAATTTGGTGGTAGAGTGCTTACCTAGTGTGCTCAGGGCCTAGGGCTCCATCTCCAGCATGCAGGACAAAGAAAATATAGTATACAAACACAAAGGCGTATTCATTCATAAAGAAGAATAAAATGGATGGAACTGGCACCCATCATCATAAACTCAGATAAGCATTTGTGTTTTCCCTCATATTCAGAACCATATATATGAAGTTAATATTATATAATATATATGCAAGTATGGCTATGTGGGGGGAGAGGCCTAGAGGAAGAGAGGAGCAAGGAGTAATAGCTCAGAATCCAAAACTACCTCCCTCCCTCCCCCCTACACACACACACACACACACACACACACACACACACACACACACACTTGGAACACAGCATGAAAGGGGAAGGGAGAATTAAGGGTGGATGAAGGGAACTGGGGAAATCCGTTGCTGTTGAATAGCTATTTCCTCCAGATTGAAACTTTTCCACCTACAGGGGAAAGGAGAGACCCATGAAACTCAGAAGAAACTTAAATAACTCTGAAGAAAGTTTCAAGGCTTAGCAAACCTGTCCCCAAAGCCACATAAGTAGTAACCAGAAACAGGGGTGGGGTGGGGACATCAGACTCTTCCTTGTTGGTGGCATGGTGGTACTGTGGAGCTCCAGAGATGCAGCTTTCATGGGTCACATTACCCAGGCAGAGGTAAGGAGGACGGCTTTCCAAAGATGCAGCTCCTTGAGTTTAAACTCTCTGATTCACCAAGCTGGTCTAGAATGGATGTTTTTCTATGGTTTGTCATCAGTACCGTGATGTGAATCTGGGGTGAACAGATGTTTGTTCATGTCCCCCCAAGAAGTCCTGCAATATTACTGCTTAACAGTTGATGGGAGGCTCTGAGACCCTGAGAGAGTGTGCAAGATTCAGCAGTCTTTTAGAGGTGTTTATCTTCAGAGCTTTCACACATAGGAGGTGGGATTATTAGCCACAGAGAGTGACTGTGGTTAACACTGTACTTTTCTCCCCTCTCCCCATCTGGACAGTGAACACAGTGTGTCAGAGACGTTTGCAGTAAAACACAGGTAGCTTGATGATGAGGCTTTGACTCCCTCATTGTGGCACAGCCTCTCTTCTGACTCCCGACTGTTTGGTTTTTATTTTATTCTGGAAAGATTTCCACCTTCTTCCGTACATTTGGTTTTCTCTGGCTTTGCAAATTTATTTAGGTAAATTTATTTATTGTGACCCACAGTAATAAATATGCAGTGTGGGCCCGTGAGATGGTTCAGTGGGTTAAGTGACCAATGCAGTAGAAAGGGTGAGGCCGAGGACAGGCAGCTCAGCCTCACTCCCACAATTCCAGGCACCCTCAAAGAGTTCCAGTCTGCACCAACTGTAGATGCAGCTCAGGGATGGAACACTTGCCTAGCACGTGTGAGGCCCAACACAGCAGAACTGAGAGACTCCTACAGCCAGGAAACCCCACCCCCTGCATTTTCACACAGCCACTTGCAAATTTATTGACCACACTCCCACTTCTTTTTCTTAGAAAACCTATTAACAGCTGCGATTCCTCAGAATAGGATTTATAAAACACTGTCTTAGAGAAAGGCAAATTGCTTCAGGGAAATTCTGTTTAAACTGTGCTTCTGATGGGCTTCTCTGAGGCACTTTCAGCATGGTGTGCATCAGGCTAGCAAACAGAAAGGTTGGGCCCACAAGCCAGCTCCAAGCTGCTCTCACTGTATTTTTAGATAACAGAAACAGCAGCTGAGTAAATGCTGGAAATCTGGATGCCTGGTTCCAACCCACAGAGGTCAAAGTTATCTATCTTCTTAGGTCATTTTTAGAGATTTGTTAATGCTCAGTAATCCTACTTCTTTAGGAACTGACACATGGATTTCTTTGGTTGCTTAGGAATCAAATACCTCCAGTCAATCATCAGGTATATGAAGAATTCCTACTGTGTGACAGCCCCTGTTGTTCTTCAAAAGGATTTGATCTGCCAGCCAAGCAGGCTGGTTATTGTTACACACAGGTGACACAGCTGTGACCCTGAGCTGAAAATACGTATATGTAGTGGATATTTTTAGTTTGTGGGTCAGCTAAATTGGTAACAGCAAGACTGGGGTGAACTCTGGGTTTACGTCAAGCTTCACATCTATTTGAGGTTTATACAAAGTGAGTAAAGCACGAGGCACTGGGCGTCAAACGAGGATATCTGGATATAAGTGACCAAATTTTTCAGTTACTTTTCTACAGCCACTGCAGACTCCAGGTTGTCGAGCACTGATACTCATGGGACCAGGTTTCATATGAAATCATTTTGTTGGTCTGGAGATATGGCTTACTGTGGGGGCCCACAGAGGCTCCCTAGTAAGGCCTTACTCAAGGTCAGAAAGACTGAGCTTCCTTTACCCAACAGGGCTGCATAATGGGATGATTTGGCCAAAGACATAGTTACCAGGTGTTTTGAAAGATCTACACTTGGTTGTACATTGTGCTTTGATCTTGAAAGGGGGAAGTCTTTTGCCTCCCTCCTTGTTAGTGTATAAAAGGCCCATCATGATTAAACTCAATCAATTGGGTATTGACCCAGGGCCCTCCTGAAGCTATCCTGTGTCTCCGTCTTTCTCATCATCTCTGCCTATATTTCTATCTAATACTTCCTCATTCCTCACTCTTCCCTCCAAGAACCCTCCAGGTCAGAGCTGGCCTCCAACATATAGCGCCCAACATGGGGCTTGGGTACGGAGGATAAAGTGAAGGAACACTGCAGGTTGCAGTGAGCATGCTCGGACAATAATGGGTGCAGTGATTTTCTTTTTTGGGAGTAAAATTGTAAATATAGAACAGAGTAATAGAAGATAGCTGTTTAAAAAATAGCCAGAGGAGCTAAAGTTAGGCAGCAGCAAGAATCTCTTTTTCTCTCTGTCTGCTAAGTTAGGTCTAAAGTAAGTAAGTTATAAAAGTTATAAGTAAGTCATAAAAGTTTTGGTGAAGTTTGAAAAATATAGGCTTTAGGTATAAGGATATTGTGAAGACTTAATAGAAAGTAACTTAGGGTAGAATAGATTTTCCTGAGCGTGGGACCAGGACACAGAAAGCAGTGTCTATGACTGAGCAGCCACCACAGATTTAACAGTCTGAGCATGAGCAGTGTCTTCAGAAGCCCCCACCACAACCAGCAGCATCACTGAGACCCTCGGGGCATTATCGCATCACAGGGAGCAGACACTGAGAGAACCATCCTGAGCAGCGAGAGTCTGCGCATTTTCTCTGTGAAGGAGTCTCAGTGAGAAGAGCACAGTCAGCCAGGGTGCTTGCAAGAGCCAGACTGACACAGCTGGAGGCTACACTCTGCCTTGATGAGCTGAGCAGAGATGCAGCAGGAGAGGTGAAAGGCAAACAGCAACTGTGGCATGGAGAGTACAGCAGAAGCTTCGAACCCCAGATCTGTCAGTGGGCAGCTGGAGGCCAAGATCACAGGGCATGGTGGTGGCTGTGTCACAGATAAAGCCTCTAGAGAAAGATACCTGTAGAGCATGAACCAGGCAGGTCAGGGAGCAGGTGCCTCCAAGTCTGTGTGCACCCAGTTGGTTGTGCATTCTAGGGACACCAGGGTCCCTGCAGAGATGAGGCAGCATCCCCAAGGGCAGAACTGAGGCAGAGGCTATGGACCTGGGGAAACTGCTGGCTGACAGGATGCCTGGGCAAGACATGCTCAGGCATGGAGAGTACAGTGAAGATTTTATGCACAGGGTCTGAGTGAGTCCCTAGCAGCAGCAGTGATGGAACTACTGAGGTGAGGCAAAGCTACTCTCCAGGCTGAACAGCAGAGACACGCTGGAACCCAGGCTAGCCCGAACTCCCAGCAGCAGGGTGAGGCAGAGCTGTGGGGCTACCCTGAGGTTGGCATTTGGCCATACAAGTAAGGCAGCACACAGAGGTCACAAAGCCACAGGCAGAGTAGGTAACAGAGCCAGGGTGTACCACTGGCTGCTACTGGCCACAGAGTGGGGGGAGGGGATGTTTCCTCTAAGACACAGAGTACTGGGAAGCACCTTGAGCCCTTGTGACATAAGGTGATTGAGAGCCTCAGGCTCTAGAACACTGGGGTCCTAGAAAGGACAGGCCTGAGACAGGAGGCACAGATGGACCAGGACTGTGAAAGCTGAATGTGACAGAGTCAGTAGCCAAAGCCTCACAGCTTCTGTTTGCTGGCTAAGAAAAAAATGTGTGGCTCCTTTAAGAGATGGCTTCCTGGTTCATGCTCAGTGCATAAAGATCTTTTTTGAGAGGTCTGCAACAACTCAGCTACTGTGACACCATTTTTGCCTTGGGGCAGATTGCCTAGGGAAAAGGTACTGACTGAAAAATGCCTCTGTAGTTGAGAGCAAAAGTTTCAGAGACTCTTGTTTGAACTGGGTTATTGCATTCAAGGGAACTGCAACAAATTTTTGGTTGTGGGTCTCTTTGTATTTGGAGCTTTTAACTTCAGATTCATTATGACTTGGACTTTTAGGGCAAGGACTTTTAGGGCAGCTGGTGAGCCAGGCCCTGATCTTGAGCTTTCAGTGGAACATTAAGACTGGTATCAGAAGTGGTTTTTGAACTTTTCAGACCTCAGAAATGGGACAATTTTTATTTCACCTACACATATATACACTATCAACTGTGGTGACTCTCAAACTGTTTGTGCAGGAATGGAACTGTTTTGTGTAAAAATGGAACTGTTTTGTGTAAGAAAGGTTTATTTTTTCTACCCAGGCTCAAGATGCAGCTTTAAAAAATTATAAATAAAAGGGGGAGTTATATCCTCAGTCACCTCATTATATTTAAAAAAAAAATGTACTGATGAGTAGGAGTTGGTATAAAGGTTTTACTGCTGGACTGAAGCAGCTCAAATGCAAAAACATTTTCTTATTCTTTGTATGGATAACGTTAGCCTGTATTAATGTACACTATGCTTTGTTAGCAAAAAAATGTAAATAGTTCTATTAAAAGATTGCTTTTGGATGTTTGCTAAAGTATTGGAAATGTAAATAGTTCTATTAAGAGCTTGCTTTTCGATGTAAGTTTGTAAGAATTATAATTGGATATAGTAATATTCATACTAGAATGAATGTTAACTTGTTAATGTTAATGAATCATAATATGATGATGCTAAGGAGTCCTTAGATTTGATGTGGTTGCATCAGGAGTTTACTGATTTATTTGATGTGGTTACATCAGGAGTTTATTGATTTAAAAAAGGTTGGAGGCAGTTAAAACTGCTGTAGACATCCTGGACCCATTTTAAAAGGCCATTCCATCTTGGTCATTCTTTTTACTCCTTTACTAGAAGGTATAGCAGCCATAAGGAACAGGTGTATTGCTATGATATTCCAGCAAGCTCTTAGTGGAAGAGCTGCTTCAGAGCTGCATAGAGTTAGGCTCTGTACCTTCCCTTGCCAGAAGCTGGTAGCCAAAGATGGATAAATCCTTGCTGCATACTTGTTGGAAAGTGTGTTTCAAAGATGGGTAAGGCTGGATGGTTGAAGAAAGTGACCTAAGACAGGCACAATCCATTTAAGAGGTCTGAGGAACCCTTTATATTATAAAGAAGGGGGAATCTGTGGGGGCCCACAGAGGCTCTCTAGTAAGGCCTTACTCAAGGTCAGAAAGACTGAGCTTGCTTTGCCTAGCAAGGCTGCATAATGGGATGATTTGGCCAAAGACATGGTTACCAGGTGTTTTGAAAGATCTACACTTGGTTGTACATTGTGTTTCGATTTTGAAGGGGGGAAATCTTTTGCCTCTCCCTTTGCTAGTATATAAAAGGCCCATCATGATTAAACTCAGTTGACTGAGTATTGACCCAGGGCCCTCCCGAAGCTATCCTGTGTCTTTGTCTTTCTCATCATCTCTGCCTATATTTCTATCTAATACTTCCTTATTACTCACTCTTTCCCCCCCAAGAACCCTTCGACAGGTCAGAGCTGGCGTCTGACAGCTTACTTAGCAGTGTGCTTAACTAGTACACTCAAAGCTCTGGGCTCATGACCCAGCACTTCATAAACCAGGCACAGCTGCACACACCTGTAAATCCCAGCACTTGGGAGGTAGAGGCAGGAGGATCAGAAGCTCAAGGTCATCCTCTGCTACATGGCTAGTTGAAACCAGCCTGAGATGTTATCAAGTACCTGGCACTCACTACCTCCTCAGGAGAGCAAGTAAATTAAATAGGGGAGGTGTGTACTCCCTTAGAGATTGTGCTTCCTGTGGAAAACACTGTCTAGAGGCCACCTCTGAGGTGATGAGTCTGCTCTTTCACTGTCTTTGCAATGTAAATGGCAGGAAAGTGATAACAACATACTAATTATTCTGGTCCACATCCAGATTCTGTCCTCGCTTATGAGACATCAGTCTCTCAGGGAACATTCATCCCTCTATCCCTATCAACTACATGGTCCTGTATCCCTGACTACATGGTCCTTCATGGTCTGTTAGGTCCTTTAAAACCTGTTATCACACCTGCCTGGATCTCACATGGATTCAGATGAATGCAGTGTGTAGTTGTTTATTTATTTACAGGGTCTTTTACAGCCCAGGCTGGCTTCAAAACTGCTGGTGCACCCTGAGGTTAGCCTTGAACCTCTGATCCTCCTGCCAACACTTCCCACAAGCTGGGAGAGAGTACAGATGCTCAATACCACAGGCAGCTTCAGGTCTTGTTGGGATAGAATACAAGCTGTGCAAGCACTCGTCTAACTGAATTTTAGCTCCAGGCCCAGACAACAATTTCTAACTTCTGTTTCTTTTTATCTTTTCCTGAAAATTATCTTTTTATAATAATATAAGAAGGTTTTGTTTTGTTTTTGTTTTGGCCATATGCTATAGTTTGAATCTCAAATGTGCCCTAAAGGCTCATATGTTAAAGGTCTAGACCCAGCTGGGCATGGTGGTACACGTCTGTA
The DNA here is from genome assembly GCF_004664715.2 of Peromyscus leucopus. Classification (NCBI taxonomy): domain Eukaryota; kingdom Metazoa; phylum Chordata; class Mammalia; order Rodentia; family Cricetidae; genus Peromyscus; species Peromyscus leucopus. Next base: position 29,360,373 of record NC_051086.1, on the reverse strand, counting down.
GTCTTAGCTGAGGCAGAAGTATCAGATCAAGAATAGACTGGGCTACATAAGACTCTGGAGAGAGAGGGGAAGAGAGAGAGAGAGAGAGAGAGAGAGAGAGAGAGAGAGAGAGAGAGAGAGAGAGAAAGAGAACACAGAAAGGCTTATAGGCCTATGAGATGGCTAGCCTTACAACCTGACTTCAATGCCTGGGAACCCACTATGGGGGTGGACTTCTTAATTGGAAGAAGTCATGCCACTGGGTACGTGTCTTGAAGGGGACACTGGGACCCTGCTTCCCAGTACCCTGAAGTGAGCAGCTCTGATTTAACCACACACCTTGTTGTTCACAGAGCTCACCCACTATGGACCAAAATCTTGCAAAGCATAAGCAAAATAAACTTAATTCATGCTGGTCACCACAGCAATACAGAGCGTCTAACACACTGTGTCACCTGAAACACGTCTTTGACCTAGTGGTCCAGTACAGGCACATTTCTACAGCAATTGTGTCTGCCTGTAGCCAACTAAGTCATTAGGAATGGTAGTGACTACTGGATCCTTATCCTTCCTAAACACACTTTGTTGCCTTTCTTTTCCTCCCCCCTCCTCCTCCTTCTTTTTTAGAAAAGGGAGTAAAGTAATGGAGGGTTTGACCCACAAAACATGAATTCTGCATCCCTCTATCCATGGTAAGATTTGAATGTTTACAAATAGTAATGAGAGCATTAGCGTCTTTTGTAACCAGCCAGGGCGTCTAGTCCAGGACATCTGTTTTCTTTCACCCGGGAACCATAGCAGGTGGACATTGGGTCAGATGTTTTACTGAGAGAATTCAGGATTTGGCCACTGTGAAAGGGACTTTTTTTCCCAGTTAGCTTTTTTCCTTTAAAGACCGAGTCTTACATAGCCCAGCTAGCCTCAAATTCATGTGTAGTGGATGATACCCTTGAATTCTGATCCTTCTGCCTCTATCTCCAGGTGCTTGGATATCATGCCTGGTTTACACAGTGCTGAGGATTGAACACAGGGCCTTGTGTATGCTAGGCAAACATTGTGAGCTACATCCCCACCTTGCTTTTTGTTTCTTTCCTTAAAAAGAGAAAGTGTGTGTGTGACAAGTGGGTTCAGATTGACTTCCGTTGCTCCCCAGACCTTGGGAATATCATCTTCCCTCTGAGCTAAAGGCCTCTAATCCTCTACAAAAGGAAGGTGGAGGAATAGGTTGATTTATTAAATGTGACTTTAGGGACTCTAATGTGCAGCCAGAGATGGCTCCCACAGGGCTAGATGTTCCTCGGCATCTTCCATTTTGTTCTACACCTGGTAGCAGCAATAGGAGCAACTGAAAGTCAACATGGATAATGTGTACACTGTGGCCTCCCAAGGAGATCAAGGACATCTCAATGTTTAGGAGCATCTGATATGTCAAGATATTAGTGAGATTGGCCATTGGTACCTTTTCCTCTTCCTCCTGCTCCTCCACCATCACCTCATCAAATAAATGCTAATTTCAGTTTGGAAAAAAAAAATAAAAGAAATGAGCGGAGGGACGGCCCAGATTAGTACAGTATTTGCACTGAGTCTCACCCCAGCACTCACATGAATGTGCTGGGCACAGGCTATGAGCTGGCTAGCCTGGCAACCTGTGTTTAATGCCTGGAACCAACATGGTGGAAGGAAAGAACCATCTCTGTAAATAGTCCTCTGACCTCCACAAGTGAGCTATGGCATGCTTACACAACACACACACACACACACACACACACACACACACACACGCACGCACGCACGCACGCACGCACGCACGCACGCACACACGCACGCACGAGCTGAAATGTCATTTTCACCCAGGGTGCTTTTCATTCATCTGCTGTTTCCTATGAACTTTGGGAGGTGGCGATGAAGAAACATGGTTCATCCCGGGAACTGATCCTGTCTCAGAGGTAGCTTTGAATCCATGGCTGAGCAGACGTGGGGTAGCAGCCCCGAGTGCAGGTCATGAGCAGGTCTCAGCGGCTCATGAGTGCAGGGTGTTTCTAGTCAGCCATCTGAAAGAGTTTTGGCTGTAAATAGAAGTGACAATTTTTCCTTCACTTCAATTTGTTGAAAGCCGTAAATTTCCTAGGTAAGAAAATCAAAGCCATTTTGAATGGGAGCTTCTTCATGCTTCCAAAAACTCCTAATTGTGTTTCCCTTGGCTTTACTCTGAGCACATGCAACAATTTTGCTTGTCAGTGGTGTGTGTGTGTGTGTGTGTGTGTGTGTGTGTGTGTGTGTGTGTGTGTGCAGAGCACTGAGACAGAAATATCCTAGGAATGGAGATGAAGAGAGGGGATAAGGAACACTATTAGACTGGAGTATTTGCATCCTAACTCAGGGATTTCTGGCTGTGGGGTGGAGCCCAGCGATGGGGTGAGGATTGGTTCTTAGCCATCTACACATGGGTGGACAAACAGAACGTAGCTTCCTTCCTTCCCGTAAGTGCAGCATTCAGCAGCAAGGTTGAAGTGCTGATGCTTGCTAGAACACAGAGGAGCCTTTAAAAAATGATGCTAGAAAAATGAGCCAGACACAAAAGGTCACATGTTGGATGTGTTCTATTTATATAAAAATACCCTGAGCTGAGAGAGCCCAGTGGGTGTTAAGGACCTGGAAAGGGGCCACAATGGGGTTCAGAACATGTTACTCCAAAATATAGCACCTTGGCATTTGAGGAAATAGCAGGAATAGGATCTTTGAGTGACAGGTGCCTTGTCCTATACGCAAAGGGACAAAATATCATACAAGGAACTGGGGGAGGCGGTCAGCAAAATGCTTGCTGCACAAGCATGAGGACCTTATTTTGATCCCTAGGATCCATGAAAAAAAGCCAGCTGCATGTAATTCCAGTGTTGGATGGCCAGGGATCCTTGGGGCTGGGTACTTAACCAGCCAGTCTAGGTCAGTGAGGGACCCTGTCACACATACAAAAACAAGGTGGACAGTGTTTGAGGAATAACAGCTGGGGCTGACCTCTGACCTCCATGAAACTTACACCAACCTCAAAAGTCTTATTCAAACTTATAGTAATCCTGTTTCATCCTTCAAAGTGCTGGAATTACATGCCAAGCTTATAAAAAGGTGGCATTATGCATGTGAGGCCAGCACTCTACTGCTGAGCTATGTCCCCAGCCTGAAATCTTCTGAGAACCAATATCACAATTAGAGTTGAAAATTCCATACCCAATGTGGAATAACGAGTCATAATCAACACAGAAGTACACTAAAAATATTGCATAAAATGACGTGGCTGTGTATATATGCTATATATAGGAAACATAAATTAATTTAGTGTTTAGTCTTAGGCCCCATCACCAGGACATCTCGTTATGCATATACAAACATACGCAAACATTCCAGAATCAGCAATCAAAACCACTTTTGGTCACAGATGTTTCAGGAAAGGGACATTCAACTGTATGGATAAATTCTTAACCTTTTTCTCTTGTGGACCATCATTTATTATTGGAGTCTCAGTCATGAACCTAACAGTAGGGTAGAGAAGTCTTTTCCTGCCCTGTAGACTCAAGGAGAGGAACTGTGTAATCCCATCAGTTTCCTTTAGGGAAGAACAAATGTATCAGAGTGAGACGGCTAATGTTTGCCCCACTCTGCAACTGCACAAAATGGCAACACATTGTCAACTTTAAGATCAGTTGAAGTGCTTGCCTAGCTTGTGCAAAGCCCGGGATTCCATTTCCAGCACCATAAAAACCATGTGTGGTAAAGCACACTGCAGTCTCAGCACTTGAAAACAGAGGCAGGATCAGATGTTCAAGATCATCTTCAGCTACCTAGAAAGTTCCAAATCAGCTTGAGACCCTGTCTCAAAAGAGAGAGAGAGAGAGAGAGAGAGAGAGAGAGAGAGAGAGAGAGAGAGAGAGAGAGAGAGAGAGAAGCAAACTTTGAAAAGCAGTTGTGCGGGTTAATATTGTCAACTTGACCTAGACTAGAGTCACCTAGGAGACAAGCTCCTGGGAATGCTTGTGAGGCATTACCTAGATTAGGTTAATAGAAGTGGGAAGATCTGTCTCAACTACGGGCAGGGCCATCCCATGAGCTGGGGTCCTGGACTGAATAAAAAGAAGAAAGTGTGGTGAGCCGCGTCATCCATCACTCTATGCTTTCTGACTGGATACCGCTCGACCAGCTTCCACCTCAAGTGGGTGCTGCCTTGATGTTCTCACCAGATGAACTCAAACTGCCAGCCAGAATAAGTCCTTCCTTCCTTACATTGCCTTCGTCAGGTATTTTATCATAGCAACAGGAAAAGTAACCGGGACACAGGTCATGGTTAACCTTGTGAATCATGCCTCCATTTATTAGAAGATCTATTTCAGCAGCGATGACTAAACTAGCCTAGTCTCCCCTCCCATGAGCCTCTGGGAAATATCTAAGGCAGAACTGATCCTTAGGGAACTGGGCTGCTCCTGGTACCTAGCCCAGCTGCTGGGGCCCAGCAGACAGTTCTGTCGGACGTGTTTGCACTAGCTGTAACCACCAGGAAGAGCTCCACTGATACTTCAGTGTCCATCCAAAGAGGATGAAGATGGGCAGGTCCTGCCTGGATGGGTGATGAGTCTCTAGATTTACACAGACCTGTAAACAGAGGAGTGACATCCCATCTCACCCCTGCACTCTGGACGTGGGAAGAACCAAATGGAATTAATTCCTTTTAAGAGCTAAAATCTATTTTACCCTCAGAGTGAGACCTGGTCACATCTCTAACTTTCAGCTGTCTTCTTTTCCGTCTCAACCAAGGGGCCCATTTACAGACTGTTCATGAAATTCAGATGTTGAAACCAAAACCCCAACATGATAGGATAAGTGTGGCTTTGTGGAAAATGATGAGGTCTTGAGAGTAGACCTTTACAAATGGAATTAGTAAGTTCAAGGCCAGTTTAGTCCACACAGAGAGTTTCAGGCTAGTCAGGGCTGCACAGTGAGATCTTGTCTGAAAATTGATTTCCATTTATAATTAAAAAACATAGACAATACTTATAAAGTTGGGGGTGAGAAGGATTTTGTCAGATAAAACTAAATTTCCTCAAGTCTGAGACACATACTAGCACACATCACACTCATACATAAACACATACATACATTTTTAACATACCCATACTTTTTATATTTCTGAAGTGAGGATCCTTTCTCCCAGTCTACAAACACACAGTTTAGCATAAACATACAATTATGACTGTATGTGTATTTTCCCAATGAAACCCTTTTTTGTGTATAATTTCATTTGCTCCCCATTGTGTCTTCCTGTTTCTGCCTTTATATCACTCCCAGCTCCCTGGCATCCAACAGCAAGAATTGTGCACTCTGTCATGTCCCTGTGAGTGGAAAATGATCACTGTCTCCGCACAGGCCCAGTGTGACTGAGAGCTTGCCATCCAGGGTGCAATACTGAAGAGTCCTGTGGTGCCTTCTGGAGGTGCAGGCTAGCAGGAAGTCTTTAAGTCATTGGGGGTACACCTTTAGGAGACTGTAGTACACTAGTCTGTCTCTAGTGTGTGTATGTGTGTGTGTGTATGTATGTATCTTACATACACACACCTGCTGACTCACCAGAGACCAAACTAATAGAGCCAACTAATTTTAGCTTTTCAGTCTCTGAAGCTGTGAACTAAATACACCTTTTCTCTTCACAAGCTCCCTGCTTCAGGTGTTCTGTTGTCATAATGCAAAACTGATTAATATATTTTATCCATATTAATAAACTCATATACACAAATGCATGCATATGTGTCATCTATATATGTATAGGTATATAGATACTGTATATGCAGATGCAGAGTGAGAAAGGGAAACAGAAATATGGAAAGAGCATGAATTCTGGCTCACAGAATAAACTCTTGTCACAGACACTTCTTGGATCTCATCTGTCCCTCAGAAATACCTCTGAGACAACTTGTCCTTACTAACAGCTGCATAGCATTTCATAAGAGATAAGCAATAATTTGTAAATGTCTTCATTTTGTGTCCAGCAAAGTATCTTTGTACACTAGTGTTCCTATTTCCAGCGTACAGACTCTTATGGTTTCTCTTCAGAATGTATTTAATAAAGGTTAACATCAGTGAGGTTGCTAGGTCAAACTATATGAGGTGTGTGTCTGTGTGTGTGTGTGTGTGTGTGTGTGTGTGTGTGTGTGTCTACCCCAGCCTCTACCCATAGTCACATTGTCAATGTTAGTGGTTACCAACAACAGTGCCATTTCAGATACGATATACGTGATCTTAAAATATTCTTCTTGCAGAAAGAAAGAATGTTGATCTAATAAGCACAGCCTCGGGAAAAAACTATGTCAAGCATATGGACAGCCAATGCAGACTAATGAAGACCCTGACTTTCTTTCAATTTCATGATATTGAAGGTTTACAAAATACATTTGCACCTAGGCCTCACGGATTAACAGCCTCCCAATTCAGTGACATTGATTGAATAAGAGGGGTCTAGGTGCTGGATATCATGGTAAGCACTGCACAATCAGCTCCACCCACCATATTTTAATAAATGTATGTGTGTGTGCAAGCTTGTGGATGTGTGCATGTGTGCCAGCAGCTCCCTAAGCACTGTCCACCTTGTCTTTTGAAGACAGGGTATCTCGCTGGCCTGTGGCTTGCCAAGTAGGTGAAGTGAGCTGGCCATGGAGTCTGAGATCTTCCTGTGTTCACTCTCCAGCACTGAGAATAAAGTACATGCCACCAAAGCCATTGTTCTCATGTGTGACCTGGGGATTGAACCCAGGCCCTCATGGTTGCACAGCAAGCATTTTCCTGGCTGAGCCATCTCTTCAGTGAGTACCATGGTGCATGTGCAGAGGTCAGAAAACAGCCTATGGGGGCCAGTTCTCTCCTTTCACTTGTGAGTTCTGGGGACCAAACTCAAATCTTCAGGCTTGTTGGCAGGTGCCTTCCTCCACTGAGTCTTCCTCCTACCTCTGATGTTTCTTAATAAACGTCAGCTAAGCTGACTGAACCCTAATATTGGGACTTTCAGTAACATCAGACATGGATATGTCAAACCCCATGCTTACTGACACTGCCCTGTTTAATCCTCAGGGGACTATGGCCACTTTACAGATTAGGAAAATGAGGTTTAAGGATGTGAGGCATGCTGTGGGGTGGTCTGTATGTCAAATCTGTTGCTCTGATTGGTCAATAAATAAAACACTGATTGGCCAGTGGCTAGGCAGGAAGTATAGGCGGGACTAACAGAGAGGAGAAAAGAAAGAACAGGAAGGCAGAAGGAGTCACTGCCAGCTGCCACCATAACAAGCCTCATGTGAAGATGCCAGTAAGCCACGACCCACTCGGCAAGGTATAGATTTATGGAAATAGATTTATTTAAGCTATAAGAACAGTTAGCAAGAAGCCTGCCACAGCCATACAGTTTGTAAGCAATATAAGTCTCTGTGTGTTTTTTTTTTAAAGATTTATTTATTTTATTATGTATACAGTATTCTGCCTGCATGTATGCCTGCAGGCCAGAAGAGGGCACCAGATCTTACTACAGATGGTTGTGAGCCACCATGTGGTTACTGGGAATTGAACTCAGGTCCTCTGGATCAGCAGCCAGTGCTCTTAACCTCTGAGCCATCTCCCCAACCCAAGTCTCTGTGTTTACTTGGTTGGGTCTGAGCGGCTGTGGGACTGGCAGGTGACAAAGATTTGTCCGGACTGTGGACAAGGCAGGAAAACTCTAGCTACAGAGATACATTGCCTAAGATCCCAGTTGCTAGGAAGCAGCAGAGTGAAAAAGGGAACACAGGCTGAGAATTTCCCTAGGATGGAGGCTGGGCCTACTCTACTCTGTGTTTCTGAAGCTAGCACACAGTAGGCATTCAACCTGTTCAGCAAGTGAATGGTGAAGAATGGAGAGCCATGCGCTAGCCTCTTCAGGGGCACTCATAAGCAGTGTTCTGAAAGGCTACACCAGAAGAAACTCTCTGTCTGTGTTAGCTTCCAGACCACATGTGTGTGGAGGAATTCCTTAATATTTCATTAAGCCAGGGAAAAGAAGCCAAGAAAAAAAAATCAAAGCAAAACCCAAAGCCAGTGCATGGACTCCAACCTTTGAAATCACCTCCTCCCTGCCTTGAGCAGGCAGCTTACCTGAGATGCCCTCTCTTCAAACTGGCAGTTAACCTCTCTCACCCTCCTCACCTCTCTCCACTTCTAAAAACTGCTTAGTTCCCAGCCCAATGCAAACATTCTTATTTGCTGTCGGCCTGAAGTCCCTTTGTGAGCACCAATCTCCTCTTACTCCTGCTTGTGTTCCCATGGAGCAACGGTCTCATTCCACTGACACTGTCCTTTGTCATTGCATTCCCTCTCCGCATATCTGTGTGTTTTGAGGTTCCAAGCTATGTCTTACTTTATTTCCAAATTCTGCTGCCTCTTCACTGGGCTAGGAATACCAGCCCTCCCTGGAAAGAGACACTTGGAGTCAAAGAAGCCTAAAATCATATTAGGCTACACCAATTACTGACTTTAAGACCTTCAGCAGGCCAGCCATAGTGGCACATGCCCTTGATCCCCGCACTCAGGAGTCAGAGACAGATGGATCTCTGTGAGTTCAAGGCCAGCCAGGTCTACAGAGTGAGTTCCAGGACAGCCAGAGCTGCACAGTCTTAAATAACTAAAACAAGAAGAAAAGAAAAAAGAAAAAGTCTTCAGCAACTTCCTTGATCTCCCTATACCTCAGTTTCCCCAAGCATAAAATGGGAAATACAAATCTGTCTATGTCACAGAACTGCCATAGGAAGTGAGTGAGCTTGAGAACACAGCTAACTCTCGGGACTGTGTATTATTAACAAGCATTTAATAACCACTCAGATATCAGGGGTCAGGCATGGTTGTGCACATCTTTAACCCAGCACCCTGGAGGCAGAGCAGGTGGATCTCTGAGTTCGAGGCCAGACTAGTCTACAGAGTGAGATCCAGGACAGCTATACAAAGAAACCCTGTCTCAGAAAAAAATAAAACAGAACAAAACAGAAAAAACAGATACCAAGAATAAACACCCTGGACATTTCCCCCTTTACTTAATACTCAGAAAGAAAGCATAAAACACGAAACATCAGATACAAGGGTGATGGCCTGTGATTTTGACAGTCAGGAAGCTGAGGCAGGAGGACCACTAAGAGTTTGAGGCTAGCCAGAAAAAGCAGAACAAATTCTTTAATACCAGCATTGTCATAACTCCAATTTCTGCTTCTATAGTTTCCACAACTCGAGCTTGTGCCTATCAGCTGAAGGTAACGAGACATCTACTCTTCACTAAGTGGTCAGCCTCCCCAGGCTGGCCATGCTGTCTCTGTCCCTTGTCAACGCTTCACACTCAAGGCCATTCCCCATTTGCTCAAAATGGATGTCATCAGGAAGGAAGAAGGAATGCTTCAGCTGCTCAAGCACTGCTATGTGGATCACAGCTTGCCCCTCTGTGGTCCTATTTTCCCTCAATAACCAGTGTGGTGCTTTAAAACAAAAGCCACCCTGTGTTTTTCCCTTGCTTAAAATAGCCCTGCAGGGGCTAGCAAGATCACTCAGTGGGTAAATGAGCTTGTTGCCAAGATTGACCACCCCAGGACCCACATAGTGAAAGGAGGAATGGACCCCTGTCCTCTGACCTCCACATGCCCTCCCCCGACACAGAATAAATAAGTATATTAAAACATGAAAAAGCGTGGCCCAGCAACGTGTCTTACCATGGTAGCCAGTCTCAGACTTCTCTTAAAAACGTAACCACAGGACATATCTGGCCAGCCTCCTTCCTGACTAAGCACTACCTTTCCCTGACTCACTGGATCCCAGCTGCCTGAGCCACCTGCCTCTTCCTCGAATACTCCAAGTCTTTGCATCCAGAGCTATTTACATGTCAAAATGTCATATTCTTCAAGCAGTCATTTCCTGATGACCAGATGAACAGCATTCCCCTGAGAATTCCCAGGAAACATTTATCATGACTGGAATGGAATGCTGTTTAGATATTATCTGTACCCTCATTCCTAATCCTGATGTCCCCTAAATATGGGAGGGGTTTGCCTTGCTCAGTGCTTGTGCCCTTCTCCTTGAACACTACCAGGAGTGGTGGCATGTGCCTGTCACTCCAGCACTTCCATGGTGGAGGCAGGAGGATCAGGAGTTCAAGGATATCCTTGACTTTATGGTGAATGGAAGCTAGCCTGGAATACATGAGATCCTGCCTCTAAACAACACAAAAAGTGAAATTATTATTTTTATAATAAGAAGGACAAAATAATTGCCAAGAATAAAATGAGAAATAATACAATTATCCTCCCTAATTAGAAAGTCAGGGGAGATGAGCCAAACCAAGGAAAATGGTGCAAAAACATCTCCCCAACAGTGTGTTCACAGATAAGCAGCAAGTCACATTACTTCAAGCTCTGTATTGTTTATTAACAGAGATACTGGTCAGTTAATGATCTGATTGCTAGTCGCTTCACATCCTTGGACTTGTAAATAACAGTCATCTTCCGCCTTTAATCCCAGCACTCGGGAGGCAGAGGCAGGCGAATCTCTGTGAGTTCGAGGCCAGCCTGGGCTACCAAGTGAGTTCCAGGAAAGGCGCAAAGCTACACAAGAGAAACCCTGTCTCGAAAAACCAAAAAAAAAAAAAAAAAAAAAAAAAAAAAAACAGTCATCTTCAAGGGGCTTCTGGGAAGGTTGCCGTCTGGGCTGGCTGTTTTATTGTAGCCTCTCCTACCCTGATGCCCTCAGCACCCCCCGCCACACACACACACAGCTATCTTCCCACCGACCCAACCCCCAGTCCTTGATCATCCTTTAAGGCACATTCAGATTTGCCAAACCGTGGCCCTGACAACAGACCACTGTGCTTTTTAAGAGCCCCCAAGCTTTCTCAAAGGCACCGTGTCTTCATGTCTCCTTTAATTAAGTACAGTCAGTTGAAAGCAATATTTTTATAGATCTTGCCACAGTGAAATGTCACTATGCATTTTCCAACTGAGTTATTAAAAAAAACAAAAACAAAAAACAAAACACCTCACTGCTTATGGAAAAATGCTGTCAAAGGTGGGTGGGGGGTGGAGTAGAGCCAGAAGCTCAGCTTTGAGGCTAGCCTGGGCTACCTGGTAAGGGTTCAGGGAGGGGGGGAGGGTTAATAGAGGCCATTTCTTAGACTCTGTTTCAACTGAGGAAATACTAGATGGTTTTCTGGCATTCATGATGCCCTAGCTCAATTCCTAAAACTGAAAAAGAGTACAGGGAGGGCTGAGGTACTAAAAAGTCTTTCTGCACACACTTCTATGAAGAAGGCAGAATAGACACGGTCATCACCCACACTTTACAGCTTTTCAATAACCTCTGCAGATACAAGGGTCTTCTACTTGGTTCCTATTACGACAACCATTTGGCATTGACCTGGGGCTGTGTGTTAAATGACTTCATTCTGTACTCCAAGAGCCCCAAACATCCATTACTATTATTATTCTCATTTTAGAGCATTTATTTGTGTGTTCACAAATGTGGGTGTCTGTATAGTTCAGAAGACAGTGTCAGATCTCTTAGAGCTGGAGGTACAGAGGGTTATGAGCCACCCAATGTGGATGCTGGGAACTGAACTTAGGTCAAGTGCCCTTAACTACTGAATCATCTCTTCAGTCCCATTTATTACCATTTTACAGATAAAGCAACCAGTAGTATAGCTTCAACTATATGCCCATGGGAACAGAGCGGGAAAGGGCAAGGGTGAGTTTGAACTCACCTCACCTGGCTTCAAACTCCTATTCTTTCACTTGTAGTTATTTGTTTTTGAAACAAGGCTAGCCTCAAACTCTCTTTGTAGCCAAGCATGAGCCTGAACTCCAGTCCCTTCTGCCTCTCCACCCCAGTGCTTAGATGGCAGCCATGTCCCTCCATACCCCACTTCTGTTCTTTTCTACTGTAACTATGGCACATCACATTTCTTCTTCTAAAAACTGGACCTGAAGCTTCACCAGGTAGTACAGGCCTAAGAGGGTTCAAAGTTCAAGTCCTACCTGGACTACAGTGTAGGTTCAAGGCCTAGATGACTTTAAAATACCGCTTAGTGATAGAGCGTTTGTCTAGCATTCACAAGACCTTGTGTTCAGGATCCAGTACCACAAATAATAATGATAGTAAATTAAATAAGTGCTATAGTTGAGAGCTGGGGTATAGGTCAGTTGGTAGAGCACTTGCTTAGCATGCATAGAGCCCCAAGTTTGAGTCCCATCAATGCAAACCCAGGCATGGTGGTTTATACCCATAAACTTAGGAGTAGAGGCAGGAGGATCAGTTCAAGGTCAAGAGCTAATTTAATGGTTTAGCCAGTAAGGACTCTTGGCATCAACCCTGATGACCTGAGTTTGATTAGTATCTACATGATAGAAGAGAACTGACTTCTACAAATTGTCCTCTGACCTCTACATTACAAAGTCATCTTTGGCTATATAGCAGGTTCAAGGCAAGCCTGGACTACATGAGACCCTCCCTGTCTGTAAATAAGTCAGAGTACACAAATACTCTAAATATTCTCGCTGAAATGAAAGGAAGCTAATACAATCACAGCTAAAAGCAACCACATCTACCCACTTTCTCCTTTGTTAGTTCTTAAAAATCTTGGAATGCATGCAGAAGTGAAGCAGAACCTTTTTAATGGGTTCTTTCTTCCCTCAACATGTCAAGTGTCACAGCTCTGGCTTGGCACTAGTTTGGCCATAGCACCAGTATTACTAATTTCCACACTTCATTAATAAATAAATAGAGGCCCAGACCTATGGGAAGGCTCTATAGATCTCTTGGGAGTTGAGAGGATGTTTATACACAAACAAAAATCCCAAAATGCCTGATTGTAGACAGGAATCAAAATACTCAAACTTGCCAGATTCCAGTTTCCAAAGTGAGCCTCTGGATTCCTGCTTTGAGAAGATTTCAAATGTGAATAGCTTAAAGAGCTAGGGGATATGTTTGGGGATCTGTGCCAAGGCACATAAGAAACTGGTCTGCCATTGAACCACCAGGCAAGTCTCAGAGTCTTGGATTGTTTGGAACAGAAAGGATCAGGGAGTTTACAGCCAGGACTCAGAAGTACAAAATTTTTAGGGACTCATATGGCATAAATTGGATTTTTACCTCAATTTTCCCTACATGCTTGAATTTGGTTTTCCCCAATAAAAAGGCAAGAAATGAAAATCTGTAAGAGAAATGCTAGGAAGGAGCTGAGTGAGCTGGTGCACACCTGCATCCCAACACTTGGGAGGAGAGGCAGGAGAATTCAAGGTCATCCTCAGCTACAGAGTTTGAGGCCAGTCTGGGTTACATGAGACCTTGGGGGACGTGTGTTGCTGTTAGAGAACTGCTCAATATTTCAGTTTGCTTTTGGTTTTTGTTTTGAGACAGGGTCTTACTTTGTAGCCCTTGCTGGGCTGGAACTTGCTAAATAGACCTGGCTGGCCTAGAACTCACAGAGATCTGCCCAATACTGCAGTTTTAACGTAGTCTTACTTTGTGCAGTTTCATGGAAAGGATGAGAGGTCTATGGATGGAGGAGGAACTATCGAAACATAGCTGTGTCCTGAGAACTCACCCGAGCACCATCTTATTTAATATTCATGATAGAGTCATATGGTCCATGATATTATCCCCACTTTCAAAGAAGAGGCAAAGTAATGACAGAAACATACCTTGTCACATGGTCAGTCAGAAAGTCTTAGTCAAGTCTGAGATTCCTCAACTGTGCTCTGCTTCTACTCTATGGGGACCCAACCTTCTTTGGAGCATTGTGGACTGCAGGGACCAACAGAGCCACTATCTGCTTATAAAATCACTGACCATCTTTGAAACAGACCTAGGAAGTTTCCTGAAACTGTGAAAGCAGTAAACCTTCATGAAAAATGTGTGGAGTCCAACTAACCTGGGTCGGAATCCTGGGTCTATCAATTCCATTTGCATTACCTAGCAAGCCCCAGCCCTCTCATGCAAGGGGTGTTACAGGCCACACAAGGTGGTAATAGTAATTAATGAGATGGTGTATCTGAAGTTCTCAGGATATAGCAATCTAACAATAAAAGGCACCCAATGGTGGTATTATTTTGAGTTTGTAAAACTGACCTGCAGCCTTGAGGTTACCTCAAAATGCCAAAGTCAAAGAGTTAGAAAGGATGAAGCAGAAAATGGACCCAGGTCTTAAAAGGAGAAAGAAAATGAAAGAAGGAAAGAGATTGGAAGGATTAGGACATTCATCCTAGCAGGAATGAAAACATTTGAACTTGAAATCCAAACACAGTATAGCTAAGCTGTTGAGTGCATAGTTATAAGTATGAAGAAAACATGTGCATGCTCATTTGTACACACACACACACAGAGAGAGAGAGAGAGAGAGAGAGAGAGAGAGAGAGACAGAGACAGAGACAGAGACAGAGACAGATACAGAAACAGAGAGAGAGGAGCGTATTTACAATACTTTAAGTGCATGTAACTCAGGAACTGGTGCTGGGAATGAGCACTGAGCCCAGAGACCCAGAGCAGAGCAAGTAGCTGCAGGGCCCCTCAAACGACAAGAGGGCTTTTCCCAGCCTGGCAGGCTACATACACCAAGGCTGCTGAGCAAGCCCTAGCAGAGCAGGAGAAGGGGTGGAAGACACTGGGAAGCCCCTAGAGTTACAGGAACATCAGTGACCCTAGACTTTCCAGCCTCCACACTTTGCAGTTTTAAGTATCGTGTCCAATAAATTGAAGGCAAAAGTCTTGGATTTATTTAGCAGTGTCTGTTGATACCAAAACACCATAGAGAGAACTGGTGAGTGCAGAGGTCTGTTTTAAAACTGCCTGCTAAGGCTGAACCCAAACCAAATCGGATCATCAAGTCAAGGACTAGAAGCGTGGGGGTGTGTGCACAGGGCTGACCTTGCCCTTGCTTGCTCCTTCCCTTCTCTCTGACCCAGGAGGAGGTGGGAAGATGCTGGGATTTCTGCTATGCCCCAAACCTCAAGGCAGGA
Organism: Peromyscus leucopus; assembly: GCF_004664715.2. NCBI lineage: Eukaryota > Metazoa > Chordata > Mammalia > Rodentia > Cricetidae > Peromyscus > Peromyscus leucopus. The sequence continues at coordinate 29,345,347 of NC_051086.1, read as the reverse complement.
AGAGCAAACAGACACTCCCCCATCTCCAGTACGTGGGCGCTTCCCAAGCTGACCCTTGGCTCCTGCGCCCTCAAGCATCTCAACACCCTAGCATCCTCCTTCCTAGGCTGCAAGAAAGGTTGTCCTTTGCAAGAGCAGCCTCCGGCTCCCAGATCTAGGACTCCCTAATCCAGCCAGGCTCCTCCTGGCTTAGCTGCCTTGTGATTTCCCGAGGAGCCTCCCGGTGCAGCCCAGCCCTGGAGGGTCCCCTCTTTGTTTGTAGGGAGAACACCGCTGCTGTGCAACACTGGAAGCCTGGCTGCGGGGGCGATTCCTCCCTCTGCTCAACCACGTTCCTCGCGCACTAGGGGCCACCAGATTCAGCACAGGGTCTCCAACTGTCCCCTCCCGTTCCCTGCCCAAACACTTACTTCCCAGTCCCTCTGTTTTCCATGCTGTCTCCTCCACCGCCCCATAGCGCCTCAGAGGCTTCTCGGCTTCCAGATGGACAGAGAGAGATTGCTTTAACTCCATTGCTGATCCCCGCGGGCAGGTCAAACAAGGGGTCCCCTTTCATTCCATCCCTGCTGAAGGCTGCAGGGAGGAGGGTGGCTCTGGTCAGCAGCGTTTTAAGGGGTTGGGCGTTCCTGAGGAAGCTGTTCCATCTCTTCAACTGCCAGCACCCGAAAGCGCCCAACTGGTACCCAGGATGGGGGAGGGATGCATAACACATGCGCAATGGAGGCTGGAGGGGGGAGGTTTGGGGGCTGGGTAGGGAGAAGGAGGGACAGATGATAAACTCTCTAGAACAACAAAAACAAAAACAACTAAAATAAAATCATCCCTAAAGGAAACAAGAATACGGTAACTGCCCATATTGGAGCCAGTGAATAGGCTTTACGTGAATGGATCTAGCATTGTGGGTGGCTTGGGATCTGCCAGAGGGCTGGCAGGTTTCAAGTGTGATTGGTGAGCCAGAGTGTATCCATTGATGATGTGTGCTTTGTGAAGGAGTGTGGACCCCAGCTGATGAGTTCTGTGTTGCTTGCGTTTGTGTGTGTGTGTGTGTGTGTGTGTGTGTGTGTGTGTGTGTGTGTGTACACCTCTATCAATCTTGTGTGTTTGTATGGACGGGAACAAGAGAGACGAAAATATTTTGGGGCACATGACCAACAAAGCTATTTGAAACATTGATCTTTACAAACCTGGAGAATAATCATGACCAAACATGGCAGCATTACAATATAGGGTCAACTGGTACAGCATTCACAGCCCAAGCCTGAGGACCCAAATGTGAGCTCCAGAACCAACATTAAAAGAGCAGGTGCAGCAGTGCACACTTCTAATCCCAGCGCTGGGAGTGAAGACAGGAGGATCCCTAGGACTTGCTACCCTTAAGACACCTTGCACCAAATTCTGACCTATACACACACTTTAAATGTGTGTGTGTGTGTGTGTGTGTGTGTGTGTGTGTGTGTGTGTGTATGTGTATTTAAGAAGTAAGGGATGAGAACACAGCTAAGTAGGTAGAATGCTTGCACAAAGCCTTGGGCACTGCATAAACCTAGCACACAAGTAGAGGCAGGTGGATCTGAAATTCAAAGTCATTCTTGGCTACATAGGGAGTTTGAGGCCAGCCTAGACCATGTCTCAAATGAGTGAATGAATGAATGAATGAATGAATGAATGAATGAATGAATGGATAAAGCATAATCAGCAGCTAGGTTGATAAAAATTAATACTACTTATTGAATGACTGCTAAACATAAAACACTTACCAAAGTCACTGTGAAAGCTAGCACTCCACTCCCCCTTGTTTTACAGAAGACAGAATTGATGTTCCGAGAAATCACTTACCCAAATCCCCACACTTCCAGGTATCGGAATTAGTCCTTGAATCCAGATTATATGAATTCAGATTCCACCTCTTCTTGTCCTGACTTTCTTGACTGTGTTATATTTAATTCTTTTTAAAGCAATTTTATGTGCATTGATGTTTGGCCTGCATGTATGTCTGTGTGGGGGTGTCAGATCCTCTGGAACTGGAGTTACAGACATTGTGAGCTACCACGTAGGTGCTGGGAACTGAACCCAGGTCCTCTGGAAGAGCAGCCAGTGTTCTTAACTACTGAGCCATCTTTCCAGCCCCTGTGGTTATATTTAAATTACATGTATATGCATGAGCTGGGATGTGTGTGGGAGGTGCATGTGAATGCATGTGCTCTCAGAGGTCAGAGGCATTACAGCCCCTGGAGCTGGAGTTATAGGCAGTAGTGAACCACCAGACATGGGTGCTGGGAACCAAACTCAGGTCCTCTGCAAGAGTCATGCATGCTCTTAACTGCCGAGCCTTCTCTGCAGCATCTCACTGCTGTTACGTTTTGTATGGAGGGAGAGGAACAGACCCACCTCTGGGTCAGGAGATGCTGGCTTACTGTTTGTTAGTTATTTTGTGATGTCATCTGGGAACACTGGTATCTATTTTTGTGAATTGGAAGTGTAAAGCAGACGAGTTTTCCAAGAAAATGATTTTACCACTTAAAAAAAGTTATCAACAGTGAACTCCTAAAAGAGCTAGCTTCAAAACATCCTAAAACCATAAACCTAGATTATAATGACAGGTTTTGCTCTGTTTTGTTTGGGAGTTTGAATTGAGATAGGGGTCTCACCATTTGGCCACTTCTGAGAGGTCCTAATCTAATTAGATAAAAACATAAAATAATATCTTATTTCCTTTATTATCAAGGCATGAGAAATAAAACAAGGAGGTTGGAATTTCAGTTGTTATGAGTACTGACTGCTCTTGCAGAGGACCAGGGTTCCATTCCTAGCACCACAAGACAGCTCACAACAGTCTGCAACTCCAGTTCCAAGGTACCAATGCCCTCTTTCGGTTTCCAAGGGCACTGCACGCATGTGCACAGACACACAGTCATAATACCCATACACATAAAATAAAAATAAATCTTTAAAAAACCCAAGGAATTGAAATATGATTGAGTGTGGTCTAGGCCAGTAAGAACTGAGCTCAGGACTGGCAAGATGGCTCAGTGGGTAAGCCTTCCAAGCTACAGTGACTAGTTCCAGTATGAGCCTTGTGTATAAGCACTTATTTGAGTACCTGTTTCTTTGGGATATATACCTACAAGTAGAGTTGTCAGGCCACCTAGTATTCTGTGTTTAGCTTTTTGAGAAACTGTCAAAACATTCTACTTGTCTGCCAGGAATATGCAAATGTACAATTTCTCTGTATGCTCAGTAATGCTTAATTTTCATTTTTGTGACCCATCAACTAATATCTTACTGTATTTTTTCTATTCTTTCTCCTTCCTTCCTTTTCTTTTCCTTCTCTCTTTCCTTCCTGTCTTTAGCATTTTATTATGTAGCCCAGGCTGGTTTTGGACTCACTATGAATCCCAGAAAAAGCTAGAATTTTTGACATTCTTGCCTCAGCCTCCATAGCAGCTGGGATGTTAGGCTTTTTCTACCAGGCCTTCTTTGTTCTTGACCTTGTTTAACATTAAATGTACATCATGATCTCAATTCTGTTCTTTCATGGACTAGTAATGGTAGAAATTAAATGAAAAAAAATTTTTTATTTTTTTCTTGAGACAGGGTCTATGCAGCCCTATCTGTCCTCAAAGTTGCTAGGTGTCCACGGATGAACTTGAACTTGAAGAGGTACTCTGCCTCCTAAATGCTGAGATTATGGGATTATAGGTGTGTGTGTCACCTTAGCCAGCAATGACTCCCCACTTCATATGTTTAGATATTTGCTCACATCACCAGGGAGAAAAGTGACATGCAGCATATTAATAATGGTTACCTATAATGCCAAGATGGCAAATGTTTTGTTTGTAGTCTACAATGTTCCTATGAGATAATATGTATTACTTTTATAGTTATAAAAGTGATTTTATTTGTTCTTTTTGTTAATGTAATTTGTTCTCTGACATCTTATAATACATGTATAAAATGCATCTGTAGCCGGGCGGTGGTGGCGCATGCCTTTAATCCCAGCACTCGGGAGGCAGAGCCAGGCAGATCTCTGTGAGTTCGAGGCCAGCCTGGGCTACCAAGTGAGCTCCAGGAAAGGCGCAAAGCTACACAGAGAAACCCTGTCTCGAAAAACCAAAAAAAAAAAAAAAATGCATCTGTATACTCTGACCACCTCTGCCATCCCCTGCCCACCCTGAATCGTTTCTCCACATTCATGTCCTTTGGTTTTGTCTTATGACTCACTGAGTTTAACTAGTAGCCATGAATGTGGAACTGTCAATCGGAGCTTGGTGGGCTCCCCAGCGTGACACAACCAAAGACAATAACTGGCCCTCTCTCAGGACCTTTCAGTAGTCAATAGTTTAACATGGATTGAATAAGGCCCCCATGAACCCCTCCCCCACCTATAATTGTGGACAGGGCCTTTCTTTTCTATTATTATTACATGCATGTATTATGTATGTATTATGTAAATTAATGTATGTATGTGCACACACGCACACATGCATGCATGTACTTATGTGAATATCAGAGGACAACTTTGCTGAGAACACGTGGTAATTGAATGCTCAGTCCTAAACTTTGTGCCTGTGTGTGTGTCTCGGTGTGTGTCTCTCTTTGTGTGTGTGTGTGTGTGTGTGTGTGTGTGTGTGTGTGTTATCCTGGGCTAGATTTTGAGGAATGAATAAGAAATAATCTGATAATACATAAATCTAATAGGTTTGGAAAATCCAAGGTATTCATATGACACATACATACACATATAAACACACATGTGTTCATATGTAAGATAAAATTTTGTATTTGTTTTAGTGAGTTATTGAAACCAGAAAGTATATGTATTGGCCCACATCTTGTTGACTCTTCTAGGTACCTTCACTTTTACTGACCTGTAATCTCCCCTTACTTTCTACTCCCATTGAACCAAATCGAGCTCACATTCTTTCCCCCAAGACACTGTGATCTCTATATAACATTCACTCTTTCCACAAATATCATTCTGTGCTGGATGCTTCGCTAGCTGCCAGGGCTCCATTCAGTAGCTGACACATTGATCTCCCTTCACAGGCCCATTCACTGTACAAGGCTGTAATCATTCTTAGAATCCCCCCCCTTTTTTTTTCTCCAATATTTTCCCCTAAAAATTCTTTGGGAACTGATGCTTCTCAGGTTTCTTATCTAGAAATACCAGCTGTCACTCCAGACCCTGGGAACATTGCTGATTTGGTAAGGGCAGATTCAGAGGCAATAAAATTTAATGGGCACATATAAGGAAGCAACACAGGAGATATTAATTATATCTAATTCTGAGGAAATAAAAACAAACATTAAGATGGAAAAAGTGCCTTGTTGCTGGAGAGCTTTTCTCCAGGTTCCCCAAGCCCCACAGTCCCACAATCCACTTATAAAATAATCACTCAGACATTTATATTACTTATAAACTGTATGGCTGTGGCAGGCTTCTTGCTAGCTGTTCTTATATCTTAAATTAACCCATTTTTATAAATCTATACCTAGCCACATGGCTGGTGGCTTACCGGCGTCTTCACATGCTGCTTCTCCTCGAGCTGGCTGCAGTGTCTCTCCATTCCTTCCCTCTCTCCTTCTTCCTGTTTCCCCAATTCTCCTCTCTCTTTGTCCCGCCTATACTTCCTGCCTGGTCACTGGCCATCAGTGTTTTATTTACATAGAGTGATATCCACAGCACTTCCCCTTTTCTTCTTTTTTTAAAAAGGAAGGTTTTAACTTTAACATGGTAAAATTACATATAACAAAACAATTATCAAGCAAGAATTGCAGTTACAATATTAAAGATGTCCTATCTATCTTATATTTGTGAGTTTAAGGTTTTATATCTAACTTATCTTTTATCATAACTGAGGAAATTACAACTATCTAGTCTTTAACCACATCAAAGACCCGAGAAGGAAGATAATGGTACCTGAGAAATGGTAGATGGATGCAAGCAACTTTCGGGAGTCTTGCAAGAGTAGACAGAGACAGCTGGCAGCCTGGACAGTCACCTAATGTTTCTCAGCATTGTTGGTGCATTTAAATTGGCTACAGGCCTAGAGTATCTGACAGACCATTTTCAGAAGCAGGAATTCTGAAAGACCATCTTACCCTGTCTTGGCAGAGTACAGTGGTCTCTTTCCTTGTGTCTCGCTTGTCCAGGAAGGACAGCATTGCATTTGTACTGTCAGCCATCAAGGCAAGGGCAGTTCTTTGCCCAGTAGGCCATTTTGTGCCAGGAAGACAAACTTCCAAATGGAAATGTCTTAGAAGCCCAATATTCTCTCGGGATCAAATTGGTGCAGCCAGGAGCAATTGTGTCTCATGTCAACAGAATTTTAAGTTATTTAAATGCCATATTCTCTAGGTCTATGAAGTGTTTGAAGATTACTTATCTATCTGAAATATATCTATGTATACCTAGAAGACTTAACTAACATGGCTACAAATACGATTATCATAAATGACTAATTATTAATCTATTTTTAATTATCCATTACAATTTTAAATGAGTTACATAAACATAATACCTCAAACAAGAATAGAAATATATATATATACATATACATATATATATACAGTATAACAAAATTAACTTCATGTTTGTATCAATAAACTAAAATTTATACCAATGTAAAACATTTTAAACATAAACTAAAATCTATACCTATGTAAAACATTTTAAACAAGTTGTTCTTTAAAAGTAGGTTCATTAATCTACCCTTTTATCTTATCATCTCTATATCCTCCTATATATTTATATCATATCCCCTTTTCTTTTTTAGAAAGAGATCACATTTATAATCAACTTGTTTTAAATAAAAATATTGGTTTTTCTCTGTCCCACACCAGAGGGCTCTTCTGATTTGGGACACAAGAATCTCTTAACCATTTTTTTTAAAAGCAATTATGTCTGGGTTTAGAAGGGGAGTGAGCCAATTCCACCTCTAAAGCCAGCTTGGTATATTTGGGAATTTGGGCGTAGCATCTCTTACTACTTCCTGCTGGAGGGGGCGCTGTATCTTATGGGGATGCAAAGAAAATTTTAGGCCTATGGGGTAGTCCATGAGGCTGTATTGTGTGAACCAGTTGCCTTGAAACCACTCTGGATGTTGGATCATCTGGGCCATGGTGTCATCGGAGACCTTTCAGGGGGTCTTGGCTGGTGAAACCTGATGTATCTTAATCTGGAACAAATCCACAGCCTCTGGCTTTCTGTGGAAACAAAAGCAGAACCTCTTTTCCAAAGCAACATATCCTTAAATCCAAATTTTGAAGTCAAGGTACCTTTAAAATATACATTTTGGCATAACTCAACAACTTTTGCAATCAAATATTTTTCTTTAGTTATGAATATCAAAGAGAACATAATCCAGATTCTCTGTGTGGTAGCCATCTTTACGTGGCTTATTTTTTATATTACCTTGAGCCTATTGGTTTAAACTGTACCATTTTAAGACTGAAACGGTGGTGTGGCTGCTGGCTCTGCCCACTTCAGCTTCCCAACATGGCGGTGGTACGTTTTCCGCCAGCTCTGGGAGCCATCAATTCTCAGAAATAGTGGGTCTATGCTTCTTATCAAAGCAGGGTGTAGCCCAGAAACCTCTTTTTTTTTTTTTTTTTTTAAATACTAGTAAAGACTAAATCTACCACACAGCTTAATGTGCTGCTGGCAGATGCCTCATTTCCGCCATACTGCCGGTCAAACACACACGCCAGGAACCGGCCAGTGTTCAAACCTGCATTTTGCAGCATCTAGCTGCCGTATGAGACAAGAAGCAGGAACCTGGTTTTGGCTCTGTTTAGAATTGGTTATTAAATATTTTCAGGTTTAAGGTGGAAACTCGAACCGTTGGGCGCCATTTGTTGCTGGAGGGCTTCTCTCCAGGTTCTCCAAGCCCTGCAGTCCCACAATCCACTTATAAAATAATCACTCAGACATTTATATTACTTATAAACTGTATGGCCGTGGCAGGCTTCTTGCTAACTGTTCTTATATCTTAAATTAACCCATTTTTATAAATCTATACCTAGCCACATGGCTGGTGGCTTACCGGCATCTTTACATGCTGCTTATCCTGGCGGTGGCTGCAGTGTCTCTCTCTCCTTCTTCCTGTTTCCCCAATTCTCCTCTCTCTTTGTCCCGCCTATACTTCCTGCCTGGTCACTGGCCATTAGTGTTTTATTTATATAGAGTGATATCCACAGCAGTGCCTTATGAAAGTTCACCCTTTATAGAGGATTAGGCTGCAAGACCCTTTTGTAGGACAAGGGAACGATTGGAGAAAAATAAGCTAACTGTCTGCATGCAGCTTATGGGAAATCACCCCTCGTTGTGTAAATAAGCTTTGTTGAGTTTTGAATGATATTGTTCTTGAGAATGTGTGCCTATGTTTATCACCCTTTAACTTTGTAAGAACGGGATGTGCCTGGCTTGATGTTTAGCCAAGCTAGCAAAATGTTGGGCATTGTTTTTGGTTTAAATTTGTTTTTTCCAGAGGTTAATCCTGGAGGGTGGAGAAAACATGCTTGTTTTTGAAGTATAAATAAAGATGGCTTGAGCTATTCGGGACCAACTGCTTGTGTGAAACTCATTTGATGATTGGACAAGTCTTCTTCACATCTTCTTCCCCATCTCAGGACCCAAACTCAGCTGCAGTGGGACCTCAACACAGTATAACTACTTACATGGAATCAGCGTGGGCATTATAAGTAAGCTGCTGGTGATGTGAGGTGTCTGGGAGATATGTTTGGTTATAGCCAAACACCACACAGTTTACAGCAGGCTTCCTGGTCTTCTGTGGACACTAACAGTGACTGGTCCCACAGGTGCCTGGACAGGCTTTCGTGTTTTGTTTCTTGGTGTGTGAAAGACAGATGGGGTACAGAGCGGCTTGGGGAAGTGGGAGGAGGCAGGAAGGCAGCGTCTGTGCCACAGCACTCACTGAAGACAAAGGACAGCCTCAGTATAGGTCTGTACCTTCCACCTGGTTGGAAGCAAGGTCCCTTTTTTGCTATCAGGTCAGCCTGAGAGCCTCCTAGGATTGTGCTGTCTCTGCCCTCCCCCCCATCTCCTGTAGGAGCCCTGGGATTACATTGCATGAAAGTATGTCTGTTTTGTTATGTGGGTTGTATGGATTCAAACTCAGGTCCTTATGCTTATGAGACAAGTGCTCTACTCACTGAAAGATCTCTGCAGTCTGAAAGCTTTCACATTTAACCCTAACTTACCTTAAGGTTGAAAAGTCTAGCTTCAAGCAATGTGCGAAGCTGAAAGTCCATAATCCCAGCACTTGAGAGGTGGAGGCAGGAGGATCAATAGTTCAAGACCAGCCTGGGCAATCCCAGCACTTGGAAGGCAGAGGCAGGCAGATCTCTGAGTTCAAGGCCAGCCTGGTCTACAGAGTGAGTTCTAGGACAGGCAAGACTACATAGAGAAACCCTGTCTCAGAAGACAAAAAAAGGGGGAAAAAATAAGAAAAGTTTAGCTTTTTGTCCAAGATCCTACCACTAGTTCATAGAGGACATGGCACTAACGACACTTGTCTAAGAATCACACTTCTCGTTAGAAAAGATGTCCCGTCTGCAGCCATAGCACCCTGACCATGACAATCTTGTCTGGCCTCAGAAGCTAAGCAGAGTAGGCCTGGCTAATACTTACATGGATTAATGTAATGGGAGAAGAGATTTCCTTGTGTAAAGCCCAGGGACTTTGCAAGGGAAATATTGGACTGCCATACTATGACTGATCAGCCTGATTGAGTATTACCTACTCATTATACTGCAGCACTACTGTACAGCTGAGAACAGGCTGTTGCACGTCTCCCTCTGGCGACGCGCCTAGGAGCTGCACACCTATCACAGAGCGATAAACTCAACTGATGTGTGACCTACATATGTAATCAGTGCTGGGAAAATTCTTCATTACTCAACATTTACAATGTCAAAAATATAAGGGCCAAATTTTGATGGCCTCTGCTTCTCAGTAATGCTGACTCAAAAGGAAACCGTTTATCACTAGAAGTGGAAGACAAGAGCTGAATCATGTTCTTCCACGGCAAATGTTGCTGCTATTAACACATCGAGTGATACAGTGAGCAAGATGGAATTTGACCACCTCAGAGCAATGAACAGCTAATGCCACCAGCAGACAGGTCCAAGGAACACTGTCATAGTACTGCATCACTTCTTTTGCGTGGATGTGCAATGCACTGGGGCTTGAACCTACAGCCTTATGCAGTTAGTAAACACTTTACCATTGAGCTGTGCCACCCACCCCTCTTCTATTAGGAAAGCACAAATTGTCATTTCCAGTTATTATCAGATGAGCTTATCGTTAATATGTGGTGATTTGGTCAGATGTACAGTATTGCAAACTCCAATGCCTGTAGGTATATCATAGAGATAAATGTATTGTAAGACAAGAGAAAGTAAAATCTGTGGTGAACTATGGCTTAATCGAACACTATTGTGGTTGTGTAGACTTTGTCAGGTCCAAAGGAAACTGCATTTCCTCAAATTCTAAAAGAGAGTCTAAAATAAATATCAAGAAATGGGCTCAACCTGGACTGTAGGAGGATTTCTGGTGGTTAGATAAAAGTCAGCATCCCTCAGGAGCTTGTGAAACTGGTCCCCCTCTGCCAAAGGGAGGTTTTTCCCTTATCACTGGCCAAAGGGGCATATGGCTTTCTGTGGTGCCTATTAGCATATCAAAGCGCATGCTGGCCTCCAGGCTTCCTCAGTATCATAAGTACCTATGACACATGTCAGAGTCCATACTGGCATCCTAATCTTTCTCACCTCCTCCCCTAAACTCCCTTTGCTCATGGGCTTCTCTTCCACAGCACTCATTCTCCGGCTACTTTTGATATGTGTGCTTGTAGGTAGACATTTCTGTCCCACCAGCCAGCTCCCAAATAACCATATAAAGACTTATTATTAATAATTTATTATTATTATAAATGATTGGCCTTAGCTTAGGCTTGGCCTTATATATAGCTCATATAATTAGCACTTATAACTTAAATTAACCCATTTCTATTAATTTACTTGGTGCCATGTGGCTCATGGCTTTTACCTCATCTTGTACACATCCTGCTTCCTCTATGTTTGACTGGCACCTCTGCCCTTCTTTATCCCAAGCAAGCTTTCTCCTTGTCTGCAAGTCCCACCTAACCTCTTCCTGCCTACCTATTGGCCATTTAGCTTTTTATTAAACCAATGAGATCAGCATCTTCACAGTGCACAAAAAGATTATTTCACAATGTGTGCTCTCTATCTCTCTCTTTCTCTAAGTTCCTCTCTGTCTCTCTCTCTTTTCTGTTCCTGCATTTCTCATGACCAGGTCTAGTCTTTTGGCCATGTTCAGTCTACTTTCTTTCTCTGCTCTGAACTCTTCCAGATGCCTCTGGCTATTCTCTCTCTCATATCTACAATAAAAACATTCCCTTAACTATGCCATGGAGCAGTTGTGCTGTCAGTTTATACAGCCTATACATCTGTTTTATGTTTTGAGACCAGGTCTCATGTAGCCCAAGCTGACCATGAACACATCACGTAGCTGAGGATGACCTTGAACTCCTGATTTTTCTGCCTCCATTTCCCAAGTGCTGGGATTACAGGTGTGTGTCAACATACTTGGCTATCTTCCCATTTTATGAGATGTCACAAATTCATATAGTTGGCAGAGTTGTAGCCAGAGTAATCTCATTCTTTGGGTCCCAACAAAACAGGGCCAACCACAATAGCTCAGTGGGAGTGAGGGCAAAGAAGGGATCTCCTCCCGGTGGCCACAGCACCAAACAACAGGTCTGCCTATCTTTAAGGCACTGACAGAAATTGTAGGATTATATAGGTGAAAGACAAAAGTGGGGATCAATGTCATGTGTGCGGCTGATGGGGTGGCTCAGTGGATAAAGGCACTGGCTGCCAAACCTGACAACCTGAGTTTAATCCCTGAAACCCACATGGTGAAAAGAAAACTGATTCTTACAAATTATCCTCTGACCTCCACATGCAGTGGCATGCATGTGGCTATGCACATCCACACACACATAAATACATGGTTTTTTTTTTAAAAGCTTTAATATAAAATTCTCTAAGTTTTCAACCCCTTTGGATATGATAAAAACATCCTGTAGACTATTAGTTTGCAGCTACTAATCTAAAATATCACAGAAACTTCTTCATTTTAAACATAAAAAAGGATGTGGTAGAAAAAATAGAAGCACTCATACCTAGGTCATTGTTGAATGTGTAATTGCTGGGTTTTTTTTTTTTTTTTTTTTTTTTTTTTTTTTTTTTTTGGTCTGGTTCCTGGGAGCTTCCTTCACCAGCACCAAATGATATCTAGAACAGCACATGCTTATCCTCACACCTCTTCCAGTCTCACACCTCGCACAGACATGTAAGTGGCTCACACCTGCTCCCTCAGTCTATGTAAAAGAAGACTCACAACCTGACAGTATTCAGTCAGTCTAAGCAGAATCTGAGCCTGCTTGAAATGGAAGCCTTGTTTTAAGAGCCTCATTCTCTAAAAGTAATGTTTTTGGGAAGGTTTGCTTTTCATCAGACCAAGACAGATGCTCCTCCTGAGTTCTATGGCTCTGGCTACACATTCATACTAGGGGTAAATATTTGCTCTGAAATGAAAGACAGGTAGCCTGGTCATTGCTGTGTTGCAAATCTCAGAGGGGTCTGGAAGCCTCAGCCATCCATTTCCTCATCAAACTCCAAGGAGCTTGTTTTTCATTTGTTCAATAAATATTTTAGTCCAAACTGGTATTTCCTCTATTTTATTCCTAGACTGACTTTTAACTGTCTCTGCTTCCACTCTTAACCAAGTGCTCCATTATCTATGCTATTAGATACAAATAACAGAGGCCACTGATCTGGACTAAGCTTCTGCATAAATCCGGCTGAAAATCAAAATGGAACCACTTGTGCTAAAGGGCCACATCACCTGGCTGAAATGAAACTGTTTACCTGATCTTCCTGGAAATGAGGATTAGAGAACTCCATTAGCATGACAACCAAAGTTCCTGGTCCTAATCCTAACATAAAAGAAGGAGTCTGAAATAACTAATCCTTTGTTTTCCTATTATTTTGTCCCCCACTTCACAAAGGAAAGTTGATTTAAAATGCCAGGCTGGGAGTTGCAGAGATGGCTTAGCAGTTAAGAGCACCAACAGCTCTCACAGAGTACTTGGGTCAATTTCCAGCACCCACATGGCAGCTGACAACTGCTCACTCCAGTTCTAAGTGATCTGATACACTCATCAGACATACATGCAGGTAAAACACCAATGCACATAAAAATAAAATTACATTTTAAAAAAATGCCAGATGGGCCTGAAGATGTAGCTCAGTAGTAGAATGCTTGCCTAGCATGATCCCCCTTTCTTTCCTTTAAACCCTTCCCTGTCTAAAAACAACCTCCTCTGCTTGGACCATCAGAACACTTACTTCATTTTATAATGAGAAGTATTGTCCATCCAATTCTAGAATTGAAAAGAAAACTAATTTACATGGTTCAACTAAATAGTTATATTATTACCCTTTGATAATACCTGCTATAAAGTTTGTCAACTTGATCAATAAATGTCTGTGTAGAACATCTAGAGTCTAGAAAAAATGATAAACAAGGTCTGAAAGTCTAGCCTTGATCATAATAAATTCTGTGAAACAAAAACAAACATCACAAACACAAGATCTACATGTTTACTTTACTCCTGGAACTCACTGTTAGAATTCCCAGCCACTCCCCCAGCTACATGACTGCATGTGCACTGTCCAGTAGCCAAGCAAGAAGCTTAGTCATCCCAGGGCCTTACATCCTATGAAATCCCTGAGCGCACAATCATGTAATTTGGGTGCAGAGTGGTTACGCAATCTATACACATGTGTAGTATAGCTAAGTAAGTCCATATGAGCATGTGTGGGGGGAACCTATAAAAGTGGGTTCCACCTATTTATTCCTCCCCCCTCTTCTTCCTGCATGGTCATTCCATAGGCCTATGCACACCCCTTCTATTCTCTTCCCTTAATAAACTCTTAGAGTGGGTTTCATTGTGTTTTGTGGCTTCTCTTACATGGTAAACAACACAGCTTAATGAATAACACTCATCACATTTGTGAACTACACCAATCAATGGACAAGATAATGACTAAGTATTCTCAATGTTTACTGTGGTGTTTTAGTCCTTTTTTCCCCTCTTCTTTTAAAAGGTTTACTTTGTGTGTGTATCTGTGTCTGTGTGAGTGTTGTGCTTGTATGTGTATGAGTGTAAGTGTCTGTGCCCAATATCCTCCTCTATCACTCTCCACATATTCTTTTGAGGCAGGATCTCTCCTTGAACCTTGGGTTTACATTTTTTCAGCTAAATCAAAAAAGCCCAGAAATCCTATTGTCTGTCCCCTTGGGACTAAATTTACAGGCATTTTCAGGGATGCCGGCTTGCTATTTGGGCACAGATGCAAACCCCACAATTGCAGAATAAACACTGTTAACCTAACACTTGGGATACTGAGACAAGAAGATTATGAATTTGGGGCTAGCTGGTGTTAATCCTGAGACTTGCAAGAGAAAAATTTGGAGACTGCTGGGGATTTATCTAAGATAAAAAACAAAACAAAAAAGACAACTTCCACCCTCCATCTTTATGGTCACGAGCCACAACCATGACTACCTAGTTACAGAGAGCTTTATTGGGGGTGGGGGTGGGGGACACAAAAGAACCAGGCCTGGGGAAGGAGCACGTACAGAAAGAAGGGAAGATGGTGAGGAGAGAGAGAGCAGAACACAGAGAGAGGGTGGGGTATGAGTCACGGCTTTTTAAGGCGCAAGACGGGCTTACAGAGCCACACCACGCATGCGCAGATTGAGTGAGTACGCACCTTGTATGTGATCACCAGCACACGCTGATGTAAGACACAAGGCCCTTTGCTTAACTCCTGAACTGCGCATGTGCAGTCATGCAGCAGGCGTGAGGGCAGAATTCTAACAGTAGGAGCTTGCTCTCTTCCACTCTTTTCTGGGGTTCAAACTCAGTTTGTCAGGCTTGGCAGCAAACACCGTTACCTGCTGACCCATCTCCCTGGCCTTGTTTGTTTGTTTCTTTTTGATATAGTATCACTCACTAGAACTCACTATATAGCCCAGACAGGCCTAGAACTGGCAGTGATTCACCTGCCTCAACCTCCCAAGCGCTGAGATTTCAGTTGTGAGCCACCACACCTAAATAATGGCATATTACTTACTCACTAGCAGCATCAACGCCATCTGCTTTTTTTCCATTTTAGGAGGTTTCTGTGACTGAATGCAATTAATGCTCTGATAAAGAAACCAACCAACAGATACTGACCAAAATATTTTAACGAGACATTGGGCTAGAGAGACAGAAAGCATGTGCAGGACTTCAAGGAACTTCATGACAGTTAAAAAGGAAGAGCCAGTCACTGTCCTAATGTTACTGTATCTTGCTCATGACTTCTTGCCTCCTTAGTCCTTATGACTGCCACTTCAAGAATTCACAGAAGACACACAGAGTGTAGTGTAGAAGACAGTCAGAGTTTACTGCCTTCAGAGGATGGTAGTGAGCAACACCAAAGGGACCATTGTGCCCGCCTACATTTCAGACAGGTTTTATAGCAGGGTTTTTGTTATTGTTGCTTGTGTGTGTGTTTGTGTGTGTGTGTGTGTGTGTGTGTGTGTTTATGGTGTGATTACATATGTGTCTTTTACTGAACCTGGAGTTAGGCTAGCCACCAGCAAGCCCCAGCAACCCTTCTCTCTTGGCTCCCCACAGTGTTGGGGTCACAGATGCATGAGTGTCCACATCTTGCTTTTTACCTGGGGACTAGTGATTCGAACTGAGGTCCTCATGTTTGCACAGCAAATACTCTTACCCACTGGCTATCTCCTTGGCCCCAGGATACTATTTTCAATAGTGTTTTATTTTATATTTATATATTTTATAAATACTATTTGAAATACTATTTTAAAATCTCTGAGACAGACAGCTTCCCTGAAGGTTGTGTTCCTATCTACATGATTGATAGGCCTGTTTAGACTGACTCCTAAAAGAGGAAGTAGAATGTCCTTTTCTTTATCAGAAAGACTTCTGCTAGACAGTAATCTCACAGGGCATAGGGCTTCCAGATCTAGGTTCAGATAGTTAGCAATATATTGGCTTCCTGACAATTAGGGATGTTATATCTCCCAGGGCAAAAGAGAGGACTCAGATCCCATCTTCTGACTGGTAATTAGAGTCCTGCAATTCTGGTCTCACAAGCTGCTGATTATGAGAGTGGGCCCAGTTGATTAGCTAACACTCACTCTATTTCTAGCCTGCTCAATTTTGTCTTGTTCACTTTCTCTTTCCCGGTTTATCTCTAACCCCAAGTACTCTGAACCTTTCCGGAAATTATCTCATAATGGGAACTGAATTCCCACCCACTAAGCTTAACTTGGGGCTGA
The DNA here is from genome assembly GCF_004664715.2 of Peromyscus leucopus. NCBI lineage: Eukaryota > Metazoa > Chordata > Mammalia > Rodentia > Cricetidae > Peromyscus > Peromyscus leucopus. Next base: position 29,328,879 of record NC_051086.1, on the reverse strand, counting down.
TGTTTCAAAACCAACTTTAGAGGCTGGGGATATAGATCAGTTGGTAGGAGTATTTGCCTAGCATGCATGGAAGCCCTGGGTTCAATCCCTAGTATTTCATAAACTGGGTATGGTGAAGCATGCCTATAATCTCAGCACTCAGGAGATGGAAGTAGAAGAATCAGAAGTCTAAGGATACTCATGGCTACATAATAAGTTTGAGACCAGCCTGGGCTACATGAGACCTTGTCTCAAAGAGGGGGAGGGGTGCAGAAAGAAAGAAAAGCAACTTTAGAATACAGGGATCATAACTCAATAGATGTTTTTTTAATAAATTGATTAATCAATGATTAGCATTATAGTGAAATATCCTCTTTCCGTTTTTTGTATGATATATATACATGTTTTGGCATGCAAATGAGCAAGCGTTGTTCACTGAGAGGGAGTCTCTCAGTCAAATCCAGAGCTCAATAACATGGCTAGTCTTGCTGGCCAGTTTGCTTTGCATATCCCTTCTCCCTCCACCTTTCAAGGCTGGAATTACTCTCTCCCCAGCCCTAAAGTGAATTCTTAACCAGAATTACTCTCCACCACTCATCATATCGATAGCCAACAAAAAGGGGAAAAAAGCACAGATAACCCAGAAGTCAGTCAAGTCTTAGCTTTGGGATTTTAAAAGAGGCTTTGGGACTTCACCAGCCAAAGGAATGACATCCAAACAGTCCAGAGGTACTGAGGCACAGAGCTCAATTACACCACATTGCTAGTAAGCAGCAGGCACTAAAGTGCTACAAACACAGGTCAAAGTTCAAAACCCACCCAGGTCAACAGCTGAGGGAGCACTAGCCACAGTGCAGGGGCTACACAACAGCCCTCGTTACCTGTACATTTTCCACAAGACACATCCATCTATAGCCCAGATCTGGTCAGCCCACTATGTTCTCTGGTACAGGTGGCCCTGTTTCTTTAAATCTGGAAGAGGGAAGAGAAGGCTTTTGGAGCCAACACTGAAATGGAGTGAGCTCCAGGACTCCCCATGAACTGGAGAAGATGAAACAGTAATAACCTAGCAACAACAAAAGGTTTGATTCACACATAAGAGAAAGCAAGATCCTAGCAGGGGACAAGGGAGTGAGTATCACATGCTCTGATGGGACAAGGAAGCGGCCCATGTGGGGAAAACAGAATAGGGATGATAAGCTGTTGATCAGGGATGTTCATGTCTGTCCATATGGTTTGCCTCAGGAAGGCTTGTCTTATGTGCTGGTAGCTGAACCTATGGGCCCAGGTATATTATTTTGTTGTGCCCATGTCCCGAGACCCCCGAGCAAGACCACCACAGAGTTGATATCCAATGCAAAACACACAGGGGTTTGTTAATAACAAGCAAGCCCAGGCTTGGTTCAGGTCCAACACTCTGACACAGCAGGTGGAGGACCGCCCTGAGCTCTCAGAATGAGGGTTTTTTAAGAGAAAAACGGCAAGCAGGGTGGTGCAAGCCTTGGGGTCACAAAATTGAATGAGGGTCTGTAACCTTTGCATTTACTGGTTGGGGGTTACAGTTATCATTTGGGGGCAGGACTGGACAAGTCTTAGGCTCTGTTGCTGTGGGCCGCAGGAATATCATAAGAACTCAGCTGGTTATGGAAAAGTCACTACCTGGAGGAATCAGGGAATTCCTCCAGAGGAAGCCAAATCCCAAGGAGTTTTTGGTGTTACTTGGCTTGTTATGTATCAGCTGTATTCTGTTATGAAAATCATGTGTGCCTTCATAGTTTTCCCAATTGACTTTTCCCTAAGAAGGGCTAACAGTGTGGACTGATCACTCTTTGCACATACACATTCCAGGTGTTTGGAGAACTGCCTCAGGAAAGGCTTTCTCTGGAATCAGATTCTCCCTTGGCCACTTTCAAGGACTAGCAGTAATAACAGTCCACATGCAAGTCTCCTGATTTAAGGTAAATTCCACAAGGAGACACCACCTAGGTCAGGTGGATGTTAAGCTATTCAGCTCGGACCCTCCTTTCTTACAGCCTTACCAACTTTATAGACCGCTAACTCCTTACCTAACCACTTCTAACAGTTATTGCCTCCCTATGTGATTCTTATCACCCCTCCATTTGACCCTGGAAGCCTGGTTTTGCACTGCTAAGAGAATACTGCTTGTAAGTGTATATATACCAGAACTCCCAGGGCACGAGAGGACAGAGAAGAGAAAAGAGAATGGAAGAACTAGATGGGTAAGAACTTGAGAGGAACAAACTGAGATGGGAAAGTAGATTGAAGGGCTAAAAGAGAATACTAGAGGAACGAGATGGAAGATGAGGAAGAGCCAGATGGGGAAGAACAAGATGAGGAAGAACAAGATGAGGAGAGAGAAGGAGATGGGAGAAAAGATGATATGGGAAGGAACAAGATGGATGAGAACCTAGAAAGAGAGTACTAGATGAAGGAATTAAGATAGAACCTAGAGGAGACTGCAGACAAGTGTAGAGAGAAATCAGGCTAAAAATGAGCTAAATATGAGAGCAGAATATAAGCTTGTAACTGACACAGAATAATAAAGTATATGGACTAAGGAGTTTTGTGTACATAGATTCATTTCCTTTCATCAAAGATTAATTATCAGCTGGTTGTAGATTCTTCCCGGACCCTGGGAGGGGACTATCGAGGGGCTGGACCCCCATAGTCCCTGATACTCTGTCCTTGAGCTTCCATGGAGGCTGGCTGGCCTAACATGTACTGACTGTGGAGCCTGACTCAGTGGCCCAGGTTCTGTCTACTACTAGTCATGCATGTAGCTCTAAGTTGGTGAGGGGTCCCAGACAGTAAACAATTGATTGAATCTTGAGCAGTCAGAGTACGTGCAGAAAGGGGGTTACTGCAAGGACTATGTCATAGCCCTCCCAGAAACTGCTTACTCAAGTCTTGACTGATATCTGAGAGAAGACTGAGCAGCTTGTTATGGCGTCTGCTTGGTCCTTTAATTTTTTGCACACTAACATGTTCGCCAAGATGCCTTACCTCCTGTAACCCTCCTCTTGTAATTTACCTTTTTCCCTTTGGCAGTTCCAGGGATGGGGCACAGGGCCTCACACCTGCAAAGGGAAGCTTTGTACCACCTGGCAACACTCAGCCCAACTATATAAACTATAGATAAGACACAAACATTTTTTTTTTTTTTTTTGAGACCATGTGTCTCTGCTCTCTGTAGCCCTGGCTACTCACTCTGTAGACCAGGCTGGCCTGAAACTTGCAGAGATCTGCCTGCTTCTGGCAACCTGATACTGCAATTAAAGGTGTGCACCACCATGCCTAGGTTTTGCTTTTTTGAGAGAGTGCCATAACAGGCTAGCCTAGAATAACTACCTATCCAAGGATGACATTGAGCCTCTGTCTCCACCTCTAGTCCAGGGATTCCAGGTGCGCCACCACACCAGTCAGCTCTCTCTCTCTCTCTCTCTCTCTCTCTCTCTCTCTCTCTCTCTCTCTCTCTCTCTCTCTGAAACAAAGTCTCTCTAAGGAGTCCTGACTGTCCTGGAATTACCTATGTAGACCAGGCTGGCTAGGTATAATTGCTACAGACTATTGAGAAATAACTCTAATGTCTATATAGCTCTTTAAAAATTTCAGGAAGGTTCAATAAACTTGTAGTCATTCACTGTGTCTGAAAACCTGCACATCACCACAGAAGATGCTCTGCTGTTTATGCTCAGAAATTCATCATTGGTTATCTTTGGTATCATTTATCATTACTGAGCAAGAACAGCCTACAGAAATTTGATAGATGTTTATTTCTGTGTGCTGGGTTTATATCTTTTTGCTTGGTCTATTAATTTAGTACTTCACATTGCTTTTTAAAGCCTTTAAATATTACTTTCCCTGGCATTCAACCCAGGCATAAAGAGATTGATTTCTTTTCTTTTTTGTTTGATTGTTGTTTGTTTGTTTGTTTGTTTGTTTGTTTGTTTGGAACAGCATCTTACTGTGCAGCCCAGGTTGGACTGGAACGTGCTATGTAAACTAGGGTAGCCTTGAACTTGCAGAGACCTGACTGCTTCTGTCTCCTAAATACTGGGATTATGGACATACACCACACACTTTTTTGTCTTTTTTTTTTTTTTTTAAAGATAAGGTCTCACATAGCCCAAGCTGGTCTCAAATTTGCTGTGTATTCAAGGATGACCTTGTCCTGATGCTCCTGCCTTGACTTCTAAAATCCTGGGATTATAGGTGTGTGCTAGTCTCTTTTTTATAAAAATTATATTTTATTTTGAGTGCTTGTGTGTACTCACACATGCACATGTACATTCATGTGCCACAGCACATGTGAAGGTCAGAGACTACCTTGTAGAGGTTGGTTTTCTCCTCCTACCTAGTGGGTACTGGGGTCATCAGGCCTGGCTGTAAATCTGACTCATCTCATCAGTCTTGTTTTTCAATAATAGAAAAGAGGGGTTGGGAATTAAAACAATATCTTAAATCTACAAGAACCTTTACTGGTATACTAAGAACATTTTATTATATTTTAAGATTTATTTTTATTGTGGCTAAAGAGACAGCTTAGAGGTTAAGACCACTTGCTACTTTTACAGAGGACCCAACTTCAGTTTCCAGACATTTAGAAAACAAATTTGAACTGCAGCAACCCTTTGAATTTAAATCTCTTAACTGTGTTTGTAATACTAAACAACAAAAATATCCTTTCTATTGATGTCCAAGATGGTGTAGGTCACATGGCAATCTACAATCTAACATTCTAACATAGAATTAAGACACCTGATTTAAGGAACCCTTTTTCCTTTCATGCCAGTAAGGTAATTATCATTTAAAAATATTATTTTTTTCATACCTAATCAGATGAAAGGCATTTGTTAGTCTTACAAGTTAGTTTAGATTGAATGGTCATGCTGATAGGTCTCTCCTGTTCAAATCTAATCTTTATCAATCTTTATGGTATCTATAGCTTTTCTTCTCCTGTGGAAACAAAAGCAAAACCTCTTCCCCAACATAACACATATCCTGATTTCCAGTCTGAGGTCAGCACATCTTTAAAAATATATGGGCTGACTTAATTCCGTAGTTTTTCAATGTCTCTCTGCAGCTGTCATTCCTTTTTCATTAGCATTTAGAAAATGTAAAGTCAATCAAATATTGTGTAATATATCTCTGGGAGTCTTTATTACCCTTTCTATTTATTAAGCATATTCTTCTAGAGTTCGATTAGACCTTTCTATAACTGCTTGCCCTGTAGGATTGTGTGGTATACCTGTAACAAGCTTTGTGTTGTAATAAGAAAAAAAAAAAACCTGTTTCATTTTACCAGAGACATATGCTGGAGCATTGTCAGTCTTAATTTGTACAGGTATACCCATGATGGCCATAACTTCTAATAAATGTGTAATTACAGAATCAAACTTTTCAGAACTCAAAGCAGTTGCCCATTGAAATACTGAATATGTTTCTATGGTGTTGTGCACATACTTTAATTTCCCAAACTCTGCAAAATGAAACACATCCATTTGCCAAATTTTATTTCTTTGAGTACCTTTTGGTTACTTCCTGAAGGTAATAGAGTTTGGTTATACAAAGAAGAACAGGACATTTCCTTATAATTTCCTTGGCTTGTTGCCAAGTTATAGGAAATCTTTCTTCAAACCTTTGCTATTAACTTGGTGTTTCTTATGAAATTCTGAGGCTTCTAGCACATTTCCTATTAATAGCTGATCAATTTCATCATTACCTTGTGCTAGAGGGCCTGGTAGACCTATATGGAATCTGATATGTGTTACATAAAATGGATGATTTCTATTTCTGATTACTTGTTATAATTGAATAAATAACAAAGTTAATTCTGAATCATGTGGAGTAAGTTCAGAGTCCTCTCAAGTGGCAGGCAACTGTTGTTCATGGAGAGAGGCCCAGGTGGTGACTGCAGTGGTACTAGCTGGCGTGACTTCTTTATATGGTCATACCACATGTTGCAGTGCCAAAACATTGTTTTATCATCAGTACAGTGATTACACCTAAATCTACTGCTGTTTCAGCTACTGACTGCAGTCCACCATCACCGTCCTGCTGCGGCTCAGGCCAGGGCCTGGTAGGACACATAAGTCCCATCAGAACCACCTCTTGCCACTGCCACCAAGTGTAGTTTTTAACTAAATCTCTATTGTTCTATTTACCAATAAAGACTCAGAGTCAGAGACTGGGGTGAAAACCTGATAGCTCAGAGAGGTTGAGGAGCAACTAGCTGACCTTCTTTCTTTGCTGGTGTCTCAGAAAGAGAGTATCCTCCCACGGTGCCAAACCAAAAAGACCACCACGTGAAAAGTCCCTCCCTACTACTTCCTGTGCATCTCTTTATCTGCTTTTCAGACTCCCTCTGACTCTCTATGACTACTTTCTGTCAACTAATTGCTGGATTCGCCTCCTAACCCAAGGTTGATTATATTTAATTAACACAGTGTTGGGTTTCACAGTACTTGTTGCACAAGCCTTGTGACTTTTAAAAATATTTATTTAATTTTTTAAATTATGTGTGTCTGTATGTGGATATTTGAAACTGAGTGCAAGTGCCCATGGAGTCCAGAAGTGGGTTCCAGATCTTCTGGAGCTGGAGTTGCAGATGGTTGTAAGCGCTGGATAGTGGTGGTGCATGCCTTTAATCCTAGCACTAGGGAGGCAGAGGTAGGTGGATCTCAGGGCCAGCCTGTTCTACAAAATGAGTTCCAGAACAGCCAGAGCTGTTATACAGAGAAAGCCTGTCTTGAAAAAACAAAAACAAAAGCAGATAATTGTGAGCTGCATAGTATGAATGCTGGGAACTAAATTCAGATCCTCTGGAAGAGCAGCCAGTGCTCTTAACTTGAGCCAGCTTTCCAGACCAAACCAACAACCACAGTATGTATGTATGTACATATTTATTTATTTATTTATTTATTTATTTATTTTTTAAAGATTTATTTATTTATTATGTATACAGCATGTATGACTGCAGGCCAGAAGAGGGCATCAGATCTCATTACAGATGGCTGTGAGCCACCATGTGGTTGCTGGGAATTGAACTCAGGACCTCTGGAAGAGAAGTCAGTGCTCTTAACCTCTGAGCCATCTCTCCAGCCCCGTACATATTTATTTTATGTGTTTTGTCTGCTTGTATGACTGTGAAACATATGCTTACCTGGTATCCTCAGAGTTCAGAAGAAGGTGTCAGGTCCTCTGTAGTGTGCAGCTGCTCCAGCTTTAACCTTGAAGCACTGCCCCTAGTGATGCAGCCGGTAACTGCCAGGCCTGCCTATGACCTGTCCTTGGGGCGTGGCTGAGACAGGAGCCCTTAAGACCTGAGATCCATACGTGCCAGCCCTCTTGGCTCCTCATGATCCTGGATGCTGGATCACAGACCAAGTCAGAGTTCTCCAGAGAACCATGCTGGACTGCACCTCACCTCTCCCAGGTCCTGTAACTGACCCCTTTACTGGTTGTAAGTTACCTCAGAGTAAACCTCCTTTTAACTACCAGATAAACTACGTGGAGTTGCCTTGTTAAATACCTGCTTTAGTCCTCTAAAAGAGCAGCAAGTGCTCTTAACTATTGAGCTATTTCTCCAGCTCCCTCCCCACCTTGTGACTTTAGTTCTATCCCTGAAACCCACATAAAGATGGAAGACAAGAACCAGCTCCACAGAGTTGTCCTCTGACATCCACATGCATGCCATGACACTGTGGGTGTCCCCCACCAGTCATGCACCCATGACAATAATAATAACTAATAAAAAATTAATTTGACAGCGTCAGATGGCTTTCCTCCAGGCCTGACGGGCAGAATCCACGTGGTGAAAGGAAAGAACAGACTCTGGAAAGTTGTCCTCTGACCTCTACACATGCATCTGTGTCCATGTGCAAACATACACACATACAAGTTTAAAAAAATGAAACATTAAAAAAGAATGGGTAGTGGGCATAGGTGGAGTACAACTTTAATCCCAGCACTCAAGAGGCAGAGGCAGGTGGATCTCCAAGTTTGAGGCCAGCCTGGTCTATATAGTAAGTTCCAGGATAGCATGGTTATATAGAGATAACTTCTCCCAAAACAAAACAAAATAACAAAAATAAATAAATAAATCTTTTTTGTAAAGTCACTTAAGAACAACTTCAATGCACTTGGTTCAGCTGTATGGTATACATGGCAGAACAGAATATGAGCCATCAGTTGAAAGAAACCATTGAGCAATGAAAAAATGTAACCATGTGTCTTAATTCAAAATAAAGGCCTATGTCTTGTATTTTCAATAAGAACCATTAGGAAAGATTACAGAATGTAAATGTCATTATCTTTCCATTTTTCCCCCAGAATAAGCATCACCAATAACACAAACAGCCAGTTTCTTGCCACACTTAATTCAGATTCATGTATGTTTTCACACCTATTAAGTCATATAATGTCAAATTTTTTGTTTTGTTTTTTGTTTTCTTTATTTTTAGAAACAGGATTTCTCTGTGTAACAGCTCTGGCTGTTCTAGAACCTGCTCTGTAGACCATGTTGGCCTGGAACTCACAGAGATCCACCTGGCTCTGCCTCCCAAGTTCTGGGATTAAAGGCATGCACCACCACCACCTGGCTATGATGTCAAAATTTAAGATACACATTCTACAAGAAAAATTTAAACTAAAAAGTGAAGCAAGTAATGTTGCTTGCATTTCACTTTTCTTTTCTTTTATTGTTTGTTTTTGTTTTGTTTTGTTTTGTTTTGTTTTTCGAGACAGGATTTCTCCGTGTAATTTTGGTGCCTGTCCTGGATCTCACTCTGTAGACCAGGCTGGCCTCAAACTCACAGAGATCCACCTGGCTCTGCCTCCAGAGTGCTAGGATTAAAGGCATGCACCACCACTGCCCAGATGCACTTCACTTTTCACACAAAATAGCAAGCTTCCTGGCCCATGGCTCAGAGAAATAAGACACCAATGAATACAGGTGTTATAGAGTATACAGAGAGAAGTGTTCGTCATGGTGAGGAAGTGGCAGTATTCGGATGCGGCAGAGACTTAACCAAGTGTTTGTCCATGGCAGAGAAAATCAGTCACACCCAGTCGCTTGCTAAAAACCACCATCAAACATGATGAGAATCTCAGCCCCAAAGGGGTTGTCATTTAACAGGGACTAAGACTCAGTCCCCAGGATTTACAGAGCCCATAACATGTCCATTCCAACCATTCATAACTGAAAAGGGAAAGTAGCCAATTCTCTTGTTTGGGGAAAATCACCTAGCTGCTTGGCTGAATGTCTGTCTTTAGGATATATAGGTTTTCTGGAATGGACATGGGAAAAATAAGTGACATATGATGTCAGGGATTCCCAAAAGGACACTTTCTTTTTATTATTATTATTGGTGTGTTTGCTCCTGGGTGGAAATCTGAAGTCAACCTGTGAGAGTCAATTCTTTCCTTCTACCATGTGGATCTCAGAAATCAAACTCAGGACATCATTCAAACTTGGCAAGCACATTTATCCTCACAAGTATTTTTAAAAATTTAACTTGTTATTGTGTGAATATGTGTGAGACAGAGTGGGGTGGAGGGGAAGGCTCAGGTGCCACAGTGTGCATGTGGCAATCAAAGGACAGCTTTCAGTAGTTGTTTCTTCCATCTTGAATTGGGCTCCAGTGATCGCCAGGTTTACACAGCCAATGCCTTTACCTTCTAAGCCACCTTGCCAGCCTCTAAAGAATTCTATGCAGCTGTAAGTTAGTGGGCATCACTCACACTTATTTTGCATACATTACAGACATATGTGAACAAGGGTTGTTCAATGATCCAGGATACTGAGATTCCACCCAAACCGTAGAAACCAGCATGATGGTTAGAGTCAGAGAGAGGCCTGAGGGATGTGTGCACATGTAGCCAGAGAATGAAAGCCATCCCCAGGGAACAATAGAATTCCCTGGACCTGTAGCCAGAAGCTGCTGAAGGAGAGGGTTTGTAGAGCTGTCTGCAGACCAAGACAGGAGACAAAAAGGGACTAGTCCTGGCTTAGAACCAACCAGAGCAAAAAGTAATAGAGACAGTAATTCCACCATCCTCAGTAAACCAGTCAGCATACTGCAGCTGCCGTCAAACGCCTACCCTGTGCTGAACACCTCAGGTCCAAATGTGAAAAGTACAATCTCAATCCTGTAGGCCAGTCAGATATGCAAATGGGGAATGACCATGCATTGTGGGAAATCCACAACAGGTTACAATGGTCTGCCAGGCTTGGAGGGAGAGGCAGGTAAACAAAGATTCAGTGAAGGAATAGATGGGAAGTAGACAGAACCAGCTTTTATTGGATCTATACCACAAAGGTTTCCCAGTGTGTGTGGGTGTGTGTGGCGGGTCTGAAAATATCATGGCCAACAGAGTGTCAATCTGTATGAGGCAAGAAGGAAGTCCGGCTCAACATGACTCAATAGCTGGTGTGGGTTCAAACTTCAAGAGTCTGACACTAGGAAGTTTATTTTAGGCATTTTAAAACAATGATCTCTTTTTATTTTCTGTAAATTTGTGTTTTGACTACATGCCTGTCTGTGTGAGGGTGCTGGGAATTGAACCTAGTTCTCTCAAAGAGCAGCCAGTGCTCGTAACCACTGAGCCATATCTCCAGCCCCTATTTTAGGCATTTTAATCATAGTATAATTTGGGAAAAAGTTTCCTGGTGTAACACAATCCTGTATGCACAATAAAGCTTAAGGCATAATTACATTGAAACTCTTTCCAAAGTACATGTCACCTCTTCCATGAAGATGGGTTCTATAGAAGACTACATGTATCATCTTAAAGGTCTGTGGAGGATCTGGTGTGGTCTCAGTCATACAGATAGCACAGAGGTCACCTAGGCTATTATCCACCTCTGGTCCTGTTTGTAAGAGTATAGGGGAGCTAGATTCAGTCTCAGTCATACAGATACTACAAAGGTCACTAGGCTGTTAACCATACCCACCCCAGTCTTCTGGGCAGAAAACAGATTATAAATCTCTTCCTTTAAAGAGACAACCCTACTCGTTTACCATTCCCGGTTCCTCTAGTGCTTATCTGTGAGCACACGGAGCTCATACCCTCTACAAGTTACCTCTCTTCTATGCATTTGGCTAGCTGATGCTCACATTTCTTCATGTTTATCTTTAAACTTAAAGGATGTTATCTTTAAATTTCAGATTTCCCTTTTTGTTTTCAGGCTGCTGGCTATATTGAAAGAATATTTTCTATAGTTTTGGTCACATTTGTGACAATTTAATCCCTTCAGATTCTCTGATACTTGGGAAACAGAAGTGGAGAGTCTCTGCTACATAGTTGCAAGACAACCTGGGCTACATTAGAGCCTGTCTCAAAAAAAAATTCAGGAACAGAAACCCTTTAGCTTTTTAACTCTTGGAAGATGAACCATTGTAGAATATTAGGGCTGGGTGGTGGACACCCCGAGACAAAAACAGTAAAGAGCCAAAAGAGTAAAAAAACAACTACATTTTGGCCTACCAATGGGAGGCTCTCAAATAATCCACCTAGGTAGGGCCTGAGAAAGCTGACCAAATAAAATAAAATAAATAGCTGCTTTAAGAAACTAGTTATAGCAGAGCACTTAAACAGCTTTTTTCCCCCATACTAAATAGAAACAAAAAAAAAAAAAAAAAAAAAAAAAAAAAAAAAAAAAAACTAAGTAAAAACACCTGCCACAGTGCAGGGCACTAGCATTCCACAGGTCAGGGGCTGAATGCAGTTCCTGATCAAATGCACCTCTGACCAGGCTTCAAGCTTTAGGCTCATCTCTCGTGGACCTAAAATTGGGCAGAGCCAGCCACCAAAGCCTCTCAGAGGGCCCAGCTGTAGCTTAGCAGTTTAAAGTTTGCTCACACGGTCAAAAAAGACTAAAGGTACACAGTAAAAGAGGTCCATATGGAAAAAACCTCTAAACAGATTCCAGTGTATTTAACAATGGCTTAAGGAAGAAAAGAAAATGGGTATAGATAATCATAGAAAGAAAGAAATAGTTTGAAAATAATAGTATCTTTAAAGAAAGAGTAAAATTAATTTAAAATAAAAAATCATCTTAAGATGGGAAATACACAGGGAGTCTGGATCCTGTATGTTATTGTGTTGATTCTGAACTTTTTTTTTATTGTTGATAAGCAAATGACAGCTGCTAAGAGATATGGGATTGAAATGACCACTGAAATAAACCAATCTAGATATTTTAAGAATGCCTTAACTTTAAAATGGAAGTCAAAAATGCTTTGGAGAAGAAGTTTTGCTTTTGTTTCCACAGGAAACAAGAGGCTATGGATTTGTTCTAGGTTAATATGGATCAGATTTGATCAAGGGAGACCTCCTGAATCTTGACAGGTGATAAATATCAACAAAGGTTACTGCTGATCTTCCCAGAACTTGGCCATTCTCTCAAATTTTCTCTGGGACCCTTAAAGATGTCTTTGATCACAGACAACCGAAAGCAGTCTGGAGAACATGATGCCCACATTCCCAAGTGATGGGATGGGTGGTCTTTGGTTTTTGGTGGGTTATGGATGATTGTTATCATTTAGGGGAATATAGGAATATAGGATAAAAAGACAACCATTAATCTCAGATATTTTGCATTGGCATGGGTTTTGGTATATTGATATAAATTTAAAGTTATTTTTGTTATACTGAATGCATGATTCTACTCTTGTTTAGGGTATTATGCTTATTCTGCTCATTTAAAAATGCAATGTGTAATTAATAAATGAGTTTAGTAGTTAACCTGTAATAATCAAGCTTGTAATCACATTAGGTATATTTTTCAATGTTAAGCAGGTATATTTTAGACAGATGATTTTCAAACACTTCAAAAATCTACAGAATATGGCATTTAAGATGTTTAATAACCTAAAGTTTTTCATGACAGTGAGAGACATCTGCTCCTGGCAGCACCAATTTACTTTATAAAAGGAAGATGGGCACCGAAGAAACTCCATCAGAGTTTACTTTATAAAAGGAAGATGGGCACCGAAGAAACTCCATCAGAGTTTACTTTATAAAAGGAAGATGGGCACCGAAGAAACTCCATCAGAGTTTACTTTCGCTGTGACAAGGACAGCCACTGGGCAAAGAAACTGCTCTTGCTTTTGACTGCTGACAGCATAGTAAGGCTGGACAAGCAGGGACACAGGAAAAAGACTGTTGAACTTTGCCAAGACAAGGCAGGACAGTCCTTCAAAATGACTGCTTCATGGAAGAGTCTGCCAGACATTCTGCAAGACACAGAGGAAAGTGACTGATGAACTTTGCCTTCAAATTTACTGCTTCACAGAAAAGTCATATATTTTAGGCCTGTAGGCTGAAGATGGATGCCCCAACATTGCAGAGGAACTTTGGATGACTGTTCAGACAGTCAGATGTCTCTGTCATTTCTAGAATTTTGGAAGTTGCTTGGAATACACTTCCTGTTTACTCAGGTAATAGTACACCCTTCTTTGATGGAGTTAAAGACTAAATAATTAAAGTTTCAGTTTTCCTTAGTTATGATAGATAGTAAATTAGGTATAAAACTTTGGAGTCACTAAGATGGGATGAATGGTAGAATGTTTTCTCTAAATTTGCTAAATACAATGGACTGAATATTGTAACTGTAATTCTTACTTGATAACTGTTTTTATTGTATATAGTTTCACTGTATTAAGTTAAAATTTTTCATTTTTATTTAGACAAAAAGGGGGAAATGTAGAATATTAAGGATGTGTTACATTTGTTTATGCTGTGGAACATTTGTTTAATGATGTAAAGATATGTTGCATTCTTTTATGTTGCATTTGTTTAACTCTGTAAAGCTGTGTTACTTTGCCTGTCTAAAACACCTGACTGGTCTAATAATGAATTGAATGGCCAATAGCAAGGCTGGAGAAAGGAAAGGCAGGGCTGACAGGCAGAAAGAATAAATAGGAGAAAAAAGAAAGAGAGATGGAGAAGCAAGAGATGGAGTTGGACTCCAGGGGTCAGCCACCCAACTACACAGCAAGCTACAGAGTACAAAATAAAGAACGGTATATCGGATAAAGATAAAAAGCCCAGAGGCAAAAGGTAGACAAGATAATTTGAGTTAAGAAAAGCTGGCTAGAAATAAGCCAAGCTAAGGCCAGGCATTATAAGAAAGAATAAGCCTACATGTGATTTATTTGAGAGCTGGGTGGCAGGCCCCCCAAAGACAAAAAAAAGTAAAGAGCCAAAAGATTTAAAAACAAAAAAATCAACAACAATGAACTGCTGTGGGATGTTCTGTATGGCAAATGTGTTGCTCTGATTGGTCAATAAATAAACCACTGATTGGCCAGTGGCTAGGCAGGAAGTATAGGCGGGACTAACAGAAAGGAGAAAAGAAAGACCAGGAAGGCAAAAGGAGTCACTGCCGGCCGCCACCAGGACAAAGCAGCATGAAAAGATGCCGGTAAGCCATGAGCCACATGGCAGAGTATAGATTTGTGGAAATGGATTAATTTAAGCTATAAGAACAGTTAGCAAGAAGCCTGCCACGGCCATACAGTTTGTAAGCAATATAAGTCTCTGTGTTTACTTGGTTGGGTTTGAGCGGCTGTGGGACTAGCGGGTGACAAAGATTGTCCTGACTATGGGCAAGGCAGGAAAATTCTAGCTACCGTGAACCTAATTGTAAATGAAAGCTATCTCCTGGATATGTCAAGTGTGTTCTAGACATAATGTGTTTTGTTAAACACTGTAGAAATGTATATAAAATTCAAATGAGCTAGAAGTAAATGGCCTGTGAAGAAAAAAATAGTAATTTTTTTCATAGCTCCAAATCAATCATGAAGGATGATGGTCTTTAAAAGGAAAACGGTAATCAAGGCAGTCAGAAGGGCATATGACTTAGGAACTGTACCTTGGATCATCTATGTCTTTAGAAGAGATACATTTAATTTGGTCCAGTGCAGTTACATAGTTAATATGTAAGCCCTATTTAGATACACTCCAAAGGCAGAAGTTAATTTTCTTTAACTCTAGATTTTAATGTAAAGGAAATGGGGAAGAAAATTTCCCTCCTCAAATGGTTAAAAACAAAAGTAACAATTGTTGGTGAAGTACTAGAATGTTAAAGTGTTTTCTTCTTTACACTGTAACCATAACTTTTAGTAACTGTGTTTCTTAGTGTCACTTTGCAGCTCTGATTGACCTGGAACTCAACAATGTAGAGCAGGCTGGCCTTGAACTCAGAGATCTGACTGGCACACCTGACCTTTCTCAGAGTTTTTTTAAAAATTATTTTTATTTTATCTGTATGGGTGTGTTGAGTGCATGTTTGGTGCCTGAGGAGCCAAGGGTGTTGGATCTCCTGGAACTGGAGTTACAAGAGGTTGTGAGCTGCCATGTGGGAGCTGGGAACCAACCCCACCGCCATCCTCTGCAAGAGCAGACAATGCTCTTAACCAATGAGCCACTTCTCCAGGCCCTCCTTTTCTTTTCTTCTCTTTTCTAAATTGGATTTTGTTTTGGTTTTGCTTTGTCTTTCAGATGGGCTCATGTAGCCCAAGGTGGCCTTGAACTTGCTGAGGATGACTTTGAACTCCTGGTCATCCTGCCTGTGTCTCCCTGCTGTTATGACAGGAATGAGACACCATACCAGCCAAGTATCTCTAATTTCTTTTAGTCATTATATGATTTCTTCTGCTACAGACCAGATAGTAATTAAATTTTCCCAAAAACAAATCCCTAACTGACAAATTTCATTGACTCTGCTGTAGGCACTAAGCACATACTGAGAAAAACATGGAAATACTAAAACAAGTTCTCAAACTCAGTTCTTACAAAAATTGTCACCAGCTCTCAAATGGTCTAATTCTCACTATACTATGATATGGATAAGACAGTAACTTCCAATAAGGTACTAATTATACATGGCTTTTAATTACAAAGCTACTGCACCGGAGCACTACATTTTTGCAAAGCTGAGAAATGGCCAGAGAATATTGTTAGTCCTTCCTTCCTCTATCTGCCTCCCTTTATCCTGTCTTCTGCCCTCTTTCTCCTTCTTTGAATAACCCCTAGGCAAGAATTGTGCCACTGAGCTACATCTCAGTACATTCTGTATCTGTATATTTATACATATACATAGTTACATAGTTGTGTGCATGTCTGTGTGTGTGTCAAAGTCAGAGGTCAGGCACATCATCATCTCTGTGTGTGTGTGTGTGTGTGTGTGTGTGTGTGTGTGTGTGTGTGTGTATGTGAAGATAGTATGCATGTATGTGTATGGATGTTCACAGATATGTGTGTGCCCATGGAGGCCAGAGGTTGACACAGGGTACCTTTCTTTGATCTCTCTCCCCATTACTGATTGTCTTAGTCAGTGTTCTATTGATGTGAAGAGACACTATGAACACAGCAACTCTTATAAAGGAAAGCATTTAATTAGGTCTAGTCCGTTATTGTGTCATACCTAGCCCATTATGCACCATGAAGAAAGAGAGAGGCAACACTTATGGGTTCCAAAGATTTTATTAAATCACCACATAAACAGGGCACTGATTGATCAGGGCTGCAGGACAAGGACTTGGGAGCCTTGTTTCTCCTGACAGCCCCAAGAAAGGGCAGAAGTGGGGTTTATAAGCACAAAAATCACAAACATTTGTTGCCAAGTTACAGTTACAATTTTCACCAATCAGGATTTAGAAATTAGGGTGTTCCTTCATTGTTAATCAATATACAATGCAAGCCTTTCAGTCCAACCAATCAGATTCATTTGTTCCTTCTGTTGTTACGAACAGTGATATTGTTTCTAGGGAACTAAAGATGCATAGTGATTATTTCTATTGTTTAAGGGAGAGGTAGGATCAGCTATTGGAAAGTTCTCAGCTCTCCTAGGACTTGGGAACCAGAACTTTATTTAACCCTGCAAGTAAAATGGAGTTTGAAGTCAAAATGGCAGTATTCAGGCCACGGTGCTTTTACCTTCTCCCTTCATCATGGTGAGAAGCATGGTGGCATGCTGGCAAACATGGTGCTAGAGAAACAGCTGAGAGTTCTACAACTGGATCCTCGGGCAACAGGAAGAGAGGGAGACACTGGACCTGGCTTGGGCTTCAGAAACCCCAAATCCCACCCCCAGTGACACACTTCTTCCATAAGGCCACACCCACTCCAACAAGGCCACAGTTCCTAATCCTTTCAAACAGTTCCACTCCCTGATGATTAAGCATTCAAATCTATGAGTCAATGGGGGCCATTCTCATCCAAACTGATGCAATATCTCCTGCTGAATCCTGAGCTCATTAATTCCATTCAGCTGCTCAAGTAAAGCCCTGTTGCCCCAGGGATCCCATTCCCACCTACTGAACACAGGCAGGCCACTAAAGCCACCCAACTTTCAAAAGCATACAGTCACCAAGAAATGTTCTTACTATTGCCCTAACATAAAATACATTCATATCTATTACATTCCAATAGCTTAGTCACTTAGACAATACAAACATATTACAAACCATATAAATTACTTGCTTAGAAATTTAAGTATGAATTCTAAAAATGACCTTAAATGTACATTCTCAAGATAAACTCAGAATTCAGTGTTTCATGTTTTGAAATTTGTCAAGTATGCCAGTAGAAGCAACAGACCCATGGGGGTCATTTTTAGGAGAGATTGTTGAAATTTCTTGAGACAGTCATAGTCTTAAATTTTTTATTTTTATAGTTTTGAGACAGGGACTTGCTGTTTTGTCCAGTGCAGTCTTGAACTCCTAGGCTGAAGTGATCCTCCTCCACTAGTCTCCCAAGTAGACAGGCACACACCTCCACACCTTGTTATTTATATAATTTTGAAACCTGATGGTGGCTGGCTGAGATTAGATAAACTGAATAAATGTGAAAGACTGGCTGATGTTTCTTGAGTCCACTTTAAAGCACTGAATTATAAAAGAATACTGTCAGCATCCTGGGGTGTAGCTAGTGACAGAGCTTTTGCCTGGCATGTGCAAGACTCTATGTTCTATCCCTAGTACCATAAACACACACACACACACACACACACACACACACACACACACACACACACACACAAAGCCAGGCATGGCTCATGTTGTAGTTCCAGCATTTGGAAGGCAGAGGCAAGAGGATTACTGCAAACTGTGTACACTGGTAGAGTATAGATTAGAGTTCTTCCTTAGAGAGGAAGAAAATGATTAGTTTTCTAGAATTTTCATTTAATATAGTTCATTAAGAAGCCAAATATTTTATTTCATGTATGTAGGAATTAGAGTGCTTGTCAATTGTATCTTCTCAAAGCTAGAAGATATCAATTAAAGAGTAGTACACTTGAATGGTATAATATAAAAGTAGAGGAGTAAGACATGATGGCTCATGCCTGTAATCTCAGCACTTGAAAGACTGAAGCCCAACCTGGGGTAGGTACATAGTAAGTTCCAGGGCAGCCTGAGCTACACAAAGAGAGACCCTATCTTAGAAAGAAAACAAGTAGACAGCAACAATAAAATATTCTATATAGCAGATATCCAACATTATTCCTTTTTGAAGATAAAAACATCTGCTTACAGAATTTTATTGTTGGTGTAATAATAAATTATTATTGAGTATCTGAGGAGGCTGGTTATTCAATCTTCTTGACTGAATTCTATATAGATAGAAACTTACTATAAGGACAAAAGGCAATTTGATCCCAAAGTGTGTAGGAAATTGCCTGAGAGTTTAGGCTAGAAATATAAACAATCAAAACTAGAGGGTTTTTTTTAATGCAACTGGTCTTATATTAGAATAAAAGTATTAATAACTCTAAAATATCACCTGTCACTGTTGTAATTTTAACCAAAGCATTAGAGATGTGAAAACATCAGGAAAACAAGACTTTCAGACTGGAATGAATAGGAAGGGTTTGGATAACAGTTAAAGCAATCATTTTGAAACAAGTGGCCTATGGAGCCCATAGTAACTGCTCAGTGAAGCAGGCCTGCTGCAGGTGATTGAGAGCAATGGAGAAATGTAACTGAGTCTGGAAGGGAGTCCTGGACTCCTCACTTCTCTGGAGGCCCGTCACCCACCTCTTTCCTGCGAAAGAAGATGAACATGGACTTGACTGTGCCATCACCGCTCTGCTGAGAAAAGCAGAGGAAGGTGGCCCAGAGGAAACCACACAGTCCCGTATAAGCTGTTCTCCAGTGCACAGGGACAAGGCTGAAGTTGGTTAGCTGCAATGCAAAGAGAGTCTATTAGGAATGGACAGGTAACAGATCTTGTTTTGGGTTTTGTTTTTATTCCACGCTAGGGACTGAACTCAGGGCCTAGCACATGCTAGGCAAATGCTCTACCACTGCGCCAAGACCCAGCCCCAGATTCTCTATAGATTTGCACTCACCTGCACAAAAGGCCAGTACATCAGACCACTCTGGAATAAAGAAAACCCTCATTAGAATGCTGTCTAGTTACAAAGCAAGCACAGTTCATTCTATAAGAGACTAAGAAATGCCAGGCACGTAGGGTGCCCAGTAGGACTAGGTTGTACTCTGAGCTGATTAAATGAAGACATCTTGATACCTTGAGAATAGAGCAGGTGGAGACTTGAGGACACAACTTGTAAGCCAGTACACCTTTTGTTAGTTATAAGTACAGAATAAAATTTCAGTCAGAAATTCTGGAAGAAATAGGTACTTTAAAAATAATCACATGTATTTATATATTATAATTTCCAAGTGAGTAACAGCATATAATATACATATGTTTTTATCAGTGAATTTTTCAAAGTATATTCCAACCCCTGACCCCCCCAAAAAATTTTTGAGATAGGGTATCACTATGTATCATTGATTGGCCTGGAGTTTTGCCCACTCTATAAACCAAGCTGGCTTAGAACTCACAGAGATTCACCTGTCTCTGCTTCTCCACTGCTGGAACTAAAGGCATGCACAAAAAAAGCTGGTTTATCCAAACAGTTCTTTTTGTTTGGTTGTTTGTTTGTTTGGTTGGTTGGTTGCTTGTTTGGTTGGTTGGTTGGTTTGGTTTTTTGAGACAGGGCTTCACTGTGTAGTTCTGGCTATCTAGAACTTGTTTTGAAGACCAGGCTGGCCTTGAACTCACAGAGATCCACCTGCCTCTGCCTCCCGAGTGCTGGGATCAAAGGTGTGCACCACCACCGCCTGGCTCCAAACAGTTCTTTATGGAACAATATGCAAACAATATATCTATGCTATCTCTTGGTACAGAACAAGATTGGCTGACATTACAAATTTCTTCTTACATTTATTTAGTGTGTGTGTGTGTGTGTGTGTGTGAAGATACTTGCGGGAATCTTGGAGACTGAACTCAGGCCCATTTACCCACTGAGCCATCTCGCCATCCTCTTAATTTTTAAAATCTTTCTCTTTTAATTTATTTGCTTTTGTAACTGGGTCTTGCTCTGTACCTCAGTTTGATCTCAAACTCATGGCAGTCCTTCTGCCTCAGCCTTCTGAGTGCTGGGGTTATAAGTATTAATTTAACTATCAATAATTAATTTTTAGAAAATACAATACATGAGCCAGGCGTGATGGCAAATCTTTAATCCTAGCCACTAGGAGGTAGAATGTGTGTGTGTATGTGTGTGTGTGTGTGTGTGTGTGTGTGTGTGTGTGTGTGTAACACAGGGGTCTTTCTGTAGGGGCACAGAAATCAGCTTGAAGGATCTCCCACTGACCAACTCTGGAATGCTGCGAGCACCAAAAAGAATTAAACCCAGTAATGAGTTTTAAAGCCTGGAAGAAAACAAGAACCCCAGAGTACACACCCACAATAAAGAAGTGGCTGGGACAGAAGAGCAGGCCGTTGCTCACAGTACAGTGCTGAGTAACACCTGGTGAACACCAGTGCTGGGAAGACTCACCGCCCAACCCCAGCACAGCAGGGCAGCTCAGGCAGAATCAGAGAGGCTAAGATGGCGCATGTACTGGGCCCTGAATCCCAGCCCCAGCACTGTAGGAAAAAGAGGGAACGGAATGGAAGGGGAAAGAAAATGGAGGAAAATGAGGCACAGGCTACTTAGGAGAATGTGTGATCCCAGCTACTTGGGAAACTAAAGCAGGAGGATTGCAAGTTCCAAGTCTCAAAAAAGAGCTGGGTATAACTCAATGGTAGCATGCATGTCTAGCATGCTTGAAGCCCAAGGTCATTCTCTAGCACTACAAAAAATAAGAAAATAGGGCTGAGGATATGGCTCAGTTGGTAGAGTGCCTTGCATCCACAAATCTCTGGGTTCAAATCCCAGCACACAAGGTCATCCTCAGCTCAGTGACAACATTAGCTACATGAGACCTGTTTCAATAATAACAATAATAGAGGTAGGACTAGGGTAAGTAGGTAGTGATACGTTACTTGCCTTACATACGTGAGGACTTGGGTCTGATCCCAGTCCCAAAAAGGAATAAAAACAGAAGATAAGCCAGGGTTCCCACGACTGCACCCAAGGCAACACTGGGGGAGGAGATTACCAATGACCTGCACTTCCAATCCTGCTTCCTGTTCTTTCTAACATTAGATGTACAGCACATTGTGGTGGCCTACAATGTCTATAATCTCAGCACTCAGGAGGCTGAGGCATGAGGATTACTGTACATTTTGGGACCAGCCTTGAGTACAGAGTAGGTTTGGGCCAGCCTGGGTACATAGTGAGACCATGTTTCAAAACAAAGAATAAAACCAATAAATATATAAATTAATAAAACATGTAGCCGGGCGGTGGTGGCGCACGCCTTTAATCCCAGCACTCGGGAGGCAGAGCCAGGCGGATCTCTGTGAGTTCGAGGCCAGCCTGGGCTACCAAGTGAGTTCCAGGAAAGGCCCAAAGCTACACAGAGAAACCCTGTCTCGAAAAACCAATTAAAAAACAAAAAAACAAAACAAAAAAAACAAAACAAATAAAACATGTCATATGTGTGTATCTCTCTTGATACTCCCCCTTCTAAAATAAAGGACAAGGAAATCACATTCCAAAGTCTCTGTGGAGGCACAATTTCTATTCCAAGAGAAGTAGCAAGAGTTCTAAACCCAGCTGGGCGGCAGTGGTGCACACCTTTAATCCCAGCACTCAGGAGGCAGAGCCAGGTGGATCTCTGTGAGTTCAAGGCGAGACTGGTCTACAGAGCAAGACCCAGGATAGGCACCAAAACTACACAGAGAAACCCTGTCTCAAAAACCAAAAGAAATAAAAAATAAAAAGAGTTCTAAACCCCTTCCTTGCAGGAAATGTCCCTAACTATAGTGATTCAGGGGGTTCTACAGTTCAAATCTCCCCTTTGCCTTCAATCATCAAATGAGCAATGTTGCTTCTGGGGCTTATAACCATTCATCAGAAGATTCTAGAAACAGTGCAGGTGATAGCTCAATATGGTTTCGTTTTGTTTTGGCTTTTGTGTTTTTAAACTGAGAGCTCTCCTCCCCACTCCCACTAAACAAACACTTCTACCTCCAAGCTATAGCTCTACCCCTCAGCACTGCTCTGAATAGAGGATTAAGTACCTGTAAGATACTAGGAATATCCTGGAATCCTAAAAATTTATCTATCTGATTGTTATTATT
This sequence comes from Peromyscus leucopus, assembly GCF_004664715.2. Classification (NCBI taxonomy): domain Eukaryota; kingdom Metazoa; phylum Chordata; class Mammalia; order Rodentia; family Cricetidae; genus Peromyscus; species Peromyscus leucopus. The sequence goes on along the minus strand of NC_051086.1, from coordinate 29,306,331 downwards.
AATTGAATTGCTGTGTCAGAGCTGAGAAATGTCACTGACTTTGCCAGGCCTGAAGACAATAAGCCTTCACTGAATGATGGGTAGTGTTGGATCAACAGCAACATATACCTTTGTACTGAATAAAGAACACAACAGGGGATTTGCTTCACTAGGAATAATCTCGGGAAACACCTTTGTGTCATCCAGAAGGCTCTTTTCACAAAGACTCAACAGAACTCACACCTGGATGCACTGGCAGAGGGAACGATTCCTTGCTGACCCACAGCCTACAATCCTGTTTTGTGAATAGGTTTGGAAACCTATTGAATAAATTGTGATTGCTTATAAGAATAAATCTAATGAAGTCAGAAATCATCGTGAACACCTGTGTGAATGCAGTGATAGTGTTTATTTCCCATCCCTGAGAAGTAGATGCCCTGAGGCCTCCTCAAATGTATCCATCCCAACATATTCAAGCTAGAAACATTTAGTGCACTGACCTACAGTCTCAGCTACTTGGGAGGCTGAGGCAGGAAGACTGCTTGAGTCCAAAAGTTGTACACCAATTTGGCAACATTACAAGATGTTCATTTTCTTTTTTTTTTTTTTTTTTTTTTGGTTTTCCGAGACAGGGTTTCTCTGTGTAGCTTTGCGCCTTTCCTGGAGCTCACTTGGTAGCCCAGGCTGGCCTCGAACTCACAGAGATCCGCCTGGCTCTGCCTCCCGAGTGCTGGGATTAAAGGCGTGCGCCACCACCGCCCGGCCAAGATGTTCATTTTCAAAATAAAACAAACTACAACAAATTAAGACAGATCTTTTTCAAAATATTGTATTCCCAGATCAACCAAACTGTAAGCCTGATTTCATCATAGTTGTTTTAAGCTGGTCCTGGTGGCCTCAACTGTAATCCCAGCTCCTCAAAAGGTTGAGGATTCCAGGAATCAACAGTTCATGGCTGGCTGAGCTACAGCGAACTGAATGCCATGTGGTCAACTTAGAGTCCATGATTCAAGAAAGAACGGAAGGCGGGAGGGAGGGAAAAAGGGAAGGAAGGGGAAGGAAAGAAAAGAAAGAAGGGAGGAAAAGGGAAAGAAGAGACTAAAAGAAAAGCTAGGTGGGCTAGCAAGATGGTTCAGTGGGTAAAAGGAGCTTGCTGCTAAGTCTGATGACCTGAGTTCAATCCCTGGCTCCCACACATTGTCCTCTGACTTCCACACTCCTAAACCCCATCATTCCACTAAATAAATAATGTCATTAATTTTGAAAAGCTAGGGAGCTCAGCATGATGGCACATGTCTGTAATCTCAGCTCTTGGGAGGTGGAGGCAGGAGGATCAAGAATTCAAGGCCAATTTGGGTTGTATGAGACCCCATCTCAAAGCAAGCAGTCAAGGAGGCAGGCATGGAACTCAGTGCTTGTCATTAGGTATAAGTTCAATCTTCAGTGGGGAAAAAAGTTGTATTAAAATGTTTCTTTTTAAAAATCACATTTGGGGTTGGGGATTTAGCTCAGTGGTAGAGCGCTTGCCTAGCAAGCACAAGGCCCTGGGTTTGGTCCTCAGTCCGATAAAAAAAAAAAGAAAAAAACACATTCATTTAGAGTGTGTGTGTGTGAGAGAGGAAGTGAGAGAGAGACAGAGATATCTGTCTGTCTGTGTGCCTACTTGTGAGAACATTCATTCACAAGTGCAGGCAGGCCATACCAAGTATGTGGAGTTCAGGAACAACCGTTAGAGTTAGTTCTTTCCTATCACCATGTAAATCCCAGGAATAGAACTCAGGTCCTCAGGCTTGGCAGCAAATTCCTTTGCCCACTGAGTCTTCTCAACAACCCCTAAAGTAAGTGTTCTTTAATGTTTAAAATATTTAAAAAGATATGATTACAATTTCAAAAGCCAGTCTTACCTTATATGTATTCCAGAATTTCTGCTTCAGGTCCAAAAATATGTCATCCTTTCCCTGGAGAATGCTCATACCTATTTATAGAAATATACCACAAGGATTTTAGAAACAGAACGGTTACTATCTAATAGTGTGTTCAAGTTTCTCATCCCAACAGCATCCAGGCACATCCAATTCCAACCATTTACTATGTTGCTGTTGACCCAACAGGAAAACAAGAATATCTCTATTTTAAAACCAAGTTTTAAAGGAACACCAAGTAGGAAATGAGAATAGTGAGTTATAAAAGATACAGCAGAATGATTATTTATCTAAATGAAAAATCCACAAAATGTGGCTAATTCTGCATTGAATAATGAGCTTGCTTTATTTATTTATTGTGTGTGTTTGCACTTGCCACTGCCCAAGTGTGGAGGTCAGAGAACAAGTTCTGGGGTCAGTTCCAAGGTTGTCAGGCTTAGCAGCAAGTGCCTTTACCAGCTGAGCTATCTTTCTGTCCCCTTATTTGTTTTTGTTTTTAAAGTATTTTTAAAAATTTAGATTTATTTTATGTATTTGAATGTTTTCCTCATATGTATGCATACCACAGTGCTGTGGATGCTTGTAAGCTGCAATGTGGGTGCTGGAAATTGAAGCCTGGTATTTTGCAGGAAGAAGTGTTTTTAACTGTTAAGTCATCTCTCCAGCCCTTCCTTTCCTCTCTATATATACCCCTTGCTACCCTGGAGCTCTGTAGCCCAGGCTGGCCTCCAGCTCACAGAGATCTGCTTGTTTCTGACTCCTGAGTGCTGGGATTAAAGGCGTGAGCCACTTCGCCCAGCCTATTTGTTGTTTTGTGAGACAGAACTTCAAGTGTCATAGGTTGTTCTCAAATTCACTATTAGGTAGCCAAAGATGACTGGATCCTCCTGCCTCTGCCTCCCAAGCGCTGGAACTATGGATGGGAACCACCATGCCCAGCGAGGTGTTGCTGGGGGCAGAGCCCGGGTGCTAAACAAGCACTCCGCTGAGGTGCAGCTCCAGCCCCAACTCTGAAAACAAAACAAAAAACACTTCAATCTTTTTCCCTTTTCATCTCCTTCCTTCCTTTTGTTCTTTTTTATTTGTGCTGGGATTAAACCTGTGGCCTGAAGCATGGTAAGCTTACCCTCTACCACTGAGCAACACTGCCACATTCTCACTCGAAATCCATTCCTTTAAAAACTAAAAATAGCCAAGTGGTAGTAGCGCACGCCTTTAATCCCAGCACTCGGGAGGCAGAGCCAGATGGATCTCTGTGAGTTCGAGGCCAGCAAGATCCAGGACAGGCACCAAAACTACACAGAGAAACCCTGTCTCAAAAACAAACAAACAAACAAATAAAAACTACTCGGCCCTGGACATTCTAGCAACTACACATTTCCCATCAGTATATTCCTACCAGAGTTTAACATTCAAGAAACAGAGCCAAAACCTCACTTTTAAAGGAGAGTGTAAAAATAACAGCATTTAAAATTTTCTAACAGCCCTGATTGTGCACTTGGGTGGGGGTTGGGGATATGAGAGTTATCAGCCAATGGCAGGAGATTCTTAGAATGAGACTCAAGAGGGCTGGAGAGATGGCGCAGTGGCTAAGAGCATTGGCTGCTCTTCCAGAGGTCCTGAGTTAAATTCCCAGCAACCACATAGTGGCTCACAACCATCTCTAGTGGGATCTGCTGCCCTCTTTAAAGACATGCAGATAGAAAAATCATATACATAAAATAAATAAATAAATCTTAAAAAAAGAAGAATGAGACTCAAAACAAAACCCAGCAAATATTGTAGTGCTGTGACCTGCTTACCCAGTTAATGCTAAGTACTCATATCACCACATTATTTGACCCTCCTAACAACTAACTCAGATGAGAAGAGTTTAAAGAAGGAAAAGATAGCTAGTCATGGTGACCCTGTAAAATTAGCAAACAAGAGGCTGAGGCAGGAGGACTGCCATGAGCTCAAGGCCAGATTACACTACCCAGCATGGCTCTGTCTAAAAATGAAGTGCTTTAGGGAGTGGAAGAGAAGAACCTGTCCAGGTGTACTACCTGAGTATCAGTTTTCAACTCCCACACCCAAGTTCCCCCTCACTGTAACATGAAACAGAGGAGACTGAACCAGCAAAAGTCCAGACCAGTGATATAACAGAAGGCCTCAGGCCTTCATCACAGGTGTCTCCCTGCTGTGGATATCGTTCTGTATAAATAAAACACTGATTGGCCAGCAGCCAGACAGGAAGTATAGGTGGGACTAACAGAGAGGAGAGAAGAAAAGGAGAGGAAGGCAGAGGGAGGAGACACCAGCTGCCGTTCAGGGAGCATCATGTAGAGGTACCAGGTAAAGCCATGGAACACATGGCAACATATAGATTAACAGAAATGGGCTGAGCATAAGAGTAAGAGCTAGACAATGGTAGGCCTGAGCTAATGGCCGAGCAGTTTAAATAATATAAGAGTTGGTGTGTTTATTTTATAAGTGGGTCCGGGACTGGCAGGGCTTGGCGGGAGCTGGAGAGAAATTCTCCAGCTACATCTCCCACACCCTGGGACAGCACCATTTCCTAGTCTCAGGGTGATCACACATACTATGACCACCAATATCAAGATGAAAAACATGGCTAAAAGCCTGGACTGTGCTGTCTTCCGGTGGACTTCCAACCCCTCCATGCCTGTTTTCTCATTTATAACATGGGAATTTTGGGTATATCTGCCTAAGTGGTAGCTCAAAGATTCAATAGGAATCTAGCCTGTCAAGTGGCCAGTCCTGGCTCCTAACTCCTTCACTACTGACCAAGCTGTAGTAACTACAGGAATCCATTTGCAAAGCTAGCTGAGAGACCACACCAGGGAACAAGGCACAGCGCATGAGCAAATCAGAAAGCTCTTGCTCTCTGCTTGTCTATTCTGACTTCACTGACCTCCTTAGCATGGCATTAGCTGAGACTGTAACAGGCCACCAGGTCTTTGATGTTTCCTGTGGGCTACAGAAGAAAAGGAAGTGAATACAGTCTCCCTTAAATACCTTCCCCAGAGGGGAAGTTTCTTCTAGATGGTTTGCTAACCCTCAGTTGGTTTAAGAAGACCCTGACAGGCTGGGACAGGTGGGGCAGGCTTGTCATTCCAGCAGCTTGGAAGCCTGAAGTTGGAGAATCACAAGTTCATGGCCAGCCTGAGCAACTTAGTGAATCCCTGTCTCAAAATTTAAAACAAACTAAAGACTGGGGATATAGTCTAGTTGACACAGCTTGAGGCCTGAGGCTTTAGGTTCAATTGTTGGTGATCTAACATCCCCAAGGCCCTGGAGAAGACTCTCCAAATACTGAATGACCCTCCCCAGCTGCCACTGCCTTTGAGGGTACAGAAATCGCTGAGGAGAGAAACCATGAGACCTTTTGTTGTTTTCAGTAAATCAGGCAGAAACGTTTCCCAAGGCCAGGCCATCCAGGCCAGAGTGATGAGAGTTCCTTCTCAAGTATACAGCCCCCTTTCATTCTCTGTGTGACCCATGCAGGGAAATCTTGTTGCCCAAGCAAGGCTAAGGCCCTGGAGATGACTTTTCTATAATCACAGATTCCACCCACTCTGCCCCCTCATTTTTGGTTGATGTATTGGCTGCAGGGCAGGTGGAGCCCAGGGATGCAGCTGCTACGGGGCCAAGCAAGGGTGTCTTGGATGTGCCCTTTTCTAAAGGAAAATAGATCCCCGCCCCCACCGCCACTCCTGAACATCGCCAACCTGACACCAACCCCCTAAATCCCTGGCATGCTGGATCTCCAGTTCCCCCAGCCAGCAGCCCCTAAAATTCTTTCTCACGAAAACCTCACTTCCCACTATGTTCAGACCTCCTGTCGCTGCTTCAAGGCTTCCTTCTAGCCCTGGTTCTCTGGCAGCAGAGATGTCACCTCCTGCCTCAGACCCAGTGGCTTCAGATCTCCGGTCTCCGCGGCCCATAGTCCCCACTCTCCATTCCCCCACCCCCAACCCCGCGCCTCCTGCCCGGCCTCCAGTGCCCCAATCCCAGACTCTGAGCCTCGCCTAGGCCCCTCACCGACGTAGAAGGCAGAGAGGGCAGTCGGCCCACCGACAGTCTGATCGCACAGCACCTTGGCCAGGACCGTGCGCGGCGCGCGGCCCGGAAGCGCGCGCTCCAGAAGGCGCAGCCACACGTAGTTGAAGTTCCCGTGGAAGGTTATAGCCAGAGTGGCCACGCGCCGCGTCTGGCGCCAGTCAGCCGGGCCTCCCCGCAGCCGCTGCTGCAGCGCATCACCCGCTGAAAAAAGACCAGCGTAGAGCAGCACGTTGGTGGGCCACGGATAGCGCCGTGCTGCGCGTGGAAACGCACGCCACCAGGTCGCCATACCCACCCGGGGTGCCTTCCGCGCCTGCACACCTGACTGAGCCGCAGGCGCCGGAGTGATTGGACACCACTATGCACACCCAACCCGCGTGCCCAATCCCGTGACGACTGGCCACCAAGAGGGCGGAGCCTCTTCGATGTGCAGAGTCCACAAGGTTTGGACAATTTCCAAGAAATCTCCAGGAGGAGAAGCACTCAGACAGAAAGCAGATCTGTCATTTCCAAAGGCCGGGCATTGTAAGAACTGTGGCTGCCATCGGGGCATTGGAGATGACCTCACGACTTTGTGAATATGCTCAAAACTAGTGGCTCCTACACTTTAAAATTGGGATTTGTTTGTTTGTTTGTTTGTTTGTTTGTTTGTGACGGGGTCTCACGTGTTCCAGGCTGGACCCCAACTCCTTATGTAGCTGAGGACGACTTTCAACTCCCATCCTCCTGCCTCCACCTCCCAAGTTCTGGGATTGTAGGTTTATGCCACAGGGTCCAATTTAAAATGGTGAATTTTGTGACACGTGAATCCTATTTCAAAAGATGTGGGGCTGATGTGAAGCTATGTAGTAGTGATTACCTAGCATGCAGAAGGCCCTGGCTGCAATTTCTCCAACTATTGCAATAAAAATAAAGAAAGCAACCTAGCTCGGTTCCCAAAGTGTCAATGTACTTGAGGTGCTTGCGGACAAGGAATTCCTTCTTTTAGCACACAGTATGTTGCCTTTCTATGTCACTGCAGGCCAAATGTCAGAGGTTAGGCTGAGGCCTTTCATGAATGAAATAATCCTGGTTGATGTGCCAATTACTCTCCCCACTTCAGCTTGTGTCTCAGTGACCCCTGCCACCCCAAAACAGGCTTGAAGACCCATGGTACCAGTTCCAAAAGCAAGGGTAGGTGGGCGTTTGGGCAGCAAATAGAAGCTCTGACCTTCTGCAATTCATTTTCCCCATGCCTTTTCCTACGTTTCCCTCTTTCCATGATATTCAACTTCTCTCACCCAGTATCTCTCCTCTCTATCTTCTGTTTGTTCACTATATTTTTTCTTTCTTTCAAAAAAAAAAAAATCTAGTACCTTTTAAAGGATATCTTCTTTTATTTTTTAATTTTTATTTTAATTTTATGTGTATGGGTGTTTTGTCTGCACATCACTATCATACCAGGTGCCCACAGAGTTACACACCATCATTAGCTGCCATGTGGGTGCTAAGAATTAAACCTGGATCCTTGAGTCAGTTCTCTCCTTCTACTTTGTAAGTCCTGGGGATTGATTTCAGGTAGTCAGGCTTGGAGACAAGTGCTTAATCAACTAAATCCTCTCACTAACTCAGTGTTTTAATTTTGAAATAATTCTAGACTTAGGAAATATGCAGCAAAATTATACAAAGGAAGCTGGATGTCAGGCAGAACTTGTCACGCCTGAACTTGGGGTGGGGGCTGCTGAGGCAGACTGCCTAGAGTTTAAGGCTACTGTGGCTTTATAACAAGACCCTATCTGAAAACACAAGAGCAAGAAAACAAACAAAAATTAAAAGAATTCCTAAATAACCGTGTTCATTTGTTTTGTTTGGTTTGAGTCTAGGGGCCATGAAGCCCAGCCTAGCCTCAACTCCCTAATCCTCCTGCTTCTGCCTCCTACAAGCTAAGGTTACAGGCTTCTGCCACAGTGCCCAGCCACCATATATTGTTTACTCAATCTTCCCCAAGTGTTGACATCTTGCATAACCATAGCACAATGATCAAAACAAGGAAATAAGAACTAATGTAATAGAGTTACCCATTCACATGCCGATCTTACTTAAGCTGGTAGCAGAAAGTCCCTTTCTCTCATTCAGCACCCAATCCTGCCCTGCTGTACTGTTGTTTTGTTTCCATCTCCAATCTGAACCATAGACAATCTTTCAAAGATTGTCCCTAACTAAAAGTCATTTTTTACAAGCTGAATTGTCTCCTACCCTGATTTATGCATTGAAGCCCTGACTCTTGGTACTTCAGAATGTGACTGTATTTGAAGACAAAGACCTTAAAGAAGTGACCCAGTTAAAATGAAGTCATGAGAGAGGCAATATAATCTGTATGATGTCTTCATAAGAGGAAATGGACTCAGCAAGAGACACCATGGTGGATTCACACAGAAGAAAAACTATAGCTGAGGACGTTACAAGATGGTGGCTGGCTATTTGGACTGGTTGTGGTGTCCTTGCTTGTATTTCTAGCACTTGAGGGTGGAGACATAAGAGTTAAGAGATCAAGATTGGTACCAACTACACAGTGAGTGAGTGTGAGGCCAACCTGGACCATATAGACTCTGACTTTAAAAAACAAAATAGGGAACAGCAAGATGACTCAGGGGAAAGGCACTTTACTTCAATCTCCAGAATGCACATGGTAGAAGAAGGAATTTGACTCCTACACATTGCCTATGACCTTCCCACATGCCATGCCATGTGCACTTGTATATACATACACACAGAGAAAAAGACACAGGTACAGAGAAGTGGGGAGTAAAAACTAAAAAGGAAAGAGGTGCTGTGGGATGTTTTGTGTGCTGTGAATGTCATGCTTGTAGCTGAAGTTTTCCTGTGTCCACCCAGGTACTGCACACTCAGACCCAAGTAAACCCACAGAGACATATTATTTATAAACTGTATGGCTTTGGCAGGCTTCTTGCTATCTAGTTCTTATATCTTAAATTAACCCATTTCTATAAATCAATACCTTGCCACATGGCTCATGGCTTACTGGTATTCTTACATCTTGCTTTTAATGGTGGCGACGGCTGGCAGCATCTCCTACTTAGCCTTTCACTCCCCAGAATTCTCCTCTCTGCTTATCCAGCCTATACTATACTTCCTGCCTGACTACTGGCCAATCAGTGTTATTTATCAATCAATCAAAGCAACATATTCACAGCATAGAGAAAGACATCCCCAGCAGTTGCTCTGATTGGTTGATAAATAAAAAGCTGATTGGCCAGTAGCCAGGCAGGAAGTACAGGCAGGAAAAACAGACAAGGAGAATTCTGGGAAGAGGAAGACTGAGTCAGGAGATGCCAGCCTGCCATGCAGGGAGCAGCATGTGATGGCACACAGGTAAAGCCACAGAGCATGTGGAACACATAGATTAACAGAAATGGGCTGAGTTTAAATGTAAGAGCTAGTCAGTGGTAGGCCTGAGCTAATGGCCGAGCAGTTTCAATTAATATAAGCCTCTGTGTGTTTACTTGGGTCTGAGTGGCTGCAGACAAATAGGACACAGGAAAACTCCAGCTACAAATGGCACCCAATTGGTTGACTCAAGTTTCCACCTGAAACCTGAGAATATTTAATAAGCACCTCTAAATGCAGCCAAAAACAGATTCTTACTTCTTGTCTCATGCAGGCAGCGAGATGCTGCAACATGCAGGCTTGAGCTACAGTATGGTGGGTTCGTGGCATGTGGGCTTGACCTACAGCATGGCTGCAGATTCCTGTCACAGTACACAGAGTCGCCTCCAAGCTGCACAGTGTGGTGTCTGTGAATTTAGCCTTTGCTAGTACAGACAAAAAAAGGGCGGGGGGGCTATACACTGCTGGATGGAAGCATAGACCCACTGCTTCCCAGAGTCAGCGGTCAGCTTGGTTCCCAGAGCTGGCTGTAAATATACAACCACCATGTTGGAAAGCTGAGGTGGGCGGAGCCAGTAGCCAAAGCTGCTATTTTAGCCCTGGCAATGCTGCAGTTTAAAGCAATAGATTCAGAATAAGTCAGATTCAGATTAAATAAACAGTTTATATGATATGTAAAAATGTACGTAGGCTTGGAAGAGAGAAGAAAAGGAGTATATGCAGTTATATAAAAATATCCTTAAAAAATAACGCCTTTAAAGAGACAGTCAAAGTAATATAAAAAAATAAGTCATGTAAAGATGGAAATCACAATCTCGACATCCCCCACCTGCAGTATCTCTCCTCTCTCTCATCAATTGGATTCCCAGAGCTCAGCCTGGTGCCTGGCCGTGGATCTCTGTATCTGCCTCCATCAGTCACTGGACAAAGGCTCTATGATAACAGCTAGTTTATTTGCTAGGCTGGTCACTAGAGTAGACTAGTCCAGGCACCCTCTGGACCACTGCCAGTAGACCAAGGTGGGATCAACCTTGTGGATTCCTGAGAGCCTCCCCAGTACCCTGCCTCCTCCTATTCCCATGATGTCCTCATCTATCATGGTATCTTCCTCCCTGCCCTCCCACTCTGTTTCTGTTCCAGCTTGGCCCTCCTATTTCCCCATGTTCTCATCCCTCACTCCTCGCCCTCTGCCACCCCCCCCCCACACACACACAGTCCACACATGTAGATCTCATCCACTTCTCTTTTACAGGGTCATCCATATGTCCCTCTGTCCCAGCCAGTGAGATCTTCAGCAGAGACCCTAGAAGGGGGAATGGTGAATGAAGGGACAAGAGACACAAAGAATTGACAGCAAGACAGTATTCTGATCAAGCTGCAAAATTTTATTTTTCTCAGGTGGGTTTTATAGTAAGCAGACCAGGAAACTTTCTTTGGAAAAGATCAGGGGACTGTTGAGTTGCCAAGCAACCCAACCGAGCAACCCAACCACAAAACATTGTTACTAATGGTCACTGTAGCAGAAAGATAAGGAAATGTTAAGTTATTTTCTAATGATTCAGGACTTGTCCAGGCATGTCAAAAGTTTCTGGTTAGTGGCTCAATACTGGACAACAGAAACTTAACTCAGGCAGGCAATATGGCATGGCTCTTGAAATTGTCCTTGGCATCCCTCCTAGGGTCTTTCCCTGAGGAGGGTTGAGATCATGATGGGAGGATATGCGGAGATGACTGGCCACACTAGTGGAAGCCCATGAACTGTGGAATGGTGGCTGTGGAGCCCCCATGGGACAAGACTAGGCCCTCTGGATACAGAAGATGGTTGTTTGGCTCAAACTGTTTGGGGGGCACCCAGGCAGGGGAATTGGGATCCAGATTTGATCAAGCCAGACCTGCTGAACATTAACAGATGGTACCTGTCAACAAATGTTATAGCCAGTCTTCCCAGGACTTAACCATTATCTCAAATTTTCTCAGGATCCCCATAAGACTACCAGTGCTTCCTATCCGCAGGAAGTACCCCAGAACAATAAGCCCATATTCCCTAAAAATGGATTATGGATGTTTGTCTTTGTTTAGATTGTTGGTTACAAATTGTTATTGGTCATAATCAATCTCTTTCTTAAAAAAGAAATGAGGATATGATATAGAAATATAGGATATAGATATGATAAGATGAAAGGGTAGATTATTGAATCTACTTTTAAAGAGTAACAACTTGTTTGAAATATTTTACATTGCTATGGATTTTAGTTTCTTGATACAAATTTAAAGTTAATTCTGTTATATTATATGTATATTTCTACTCTTGTTTAAGATATTATGTTTGTGCAGCTCATTTAAAATTGTAATATATAATTAAGAAATACAGATTAGCCGGGTTGTGGTGGCGCATGCCTTTAATCCCAGCACTTGGGAGGCAGAGGCAGGCAGATCTCTGTGAGTTCAAGGCCAGCCTGGTCTACAGAGCGAGATCCAAGAATGGCGCCAAAACTACACAGAGAAACCCTGTCTTGAAAAAAAAAGAAGAAAAAAATATAGATTAATAATTTGTCATCTATGATAATCAATCATATAGTCATGTTAGTTTAGTTTCCTAGGTATACATAGATATATTTCAGATAGATAAGTAATCTTCAAATACTTCAAAGACCTACAGAATATGGCATTTAAAATGTTTTAAAAACTTAGACTTTCTGGACAGTGAGACACATCCACCCCAGGCAGTGCCAATTTACTTCAAAGAGAAAGATGGGAATTGAAGACACTCCATATGGAGTTTATCTTCTTCTTGGCAAAAAAATGGCCATTTGGGCAAGAAACTGTTCTTGCCTGGACTACTTGACAAAATGTTGCATCGAGTGGACTTGCAGGACCCATAGGAAGGTGACCACTGAACTTTGCAAGGCAAAATGGTCCTTCAGGTTCCTGCTTCACAGAAGAAACTGCCCGACATTCTACAGGACACAGAGAGAAGCAACTGAGAGACTCTAGGCCTGTAGGCTGAAGAATGGATGCCCTAATGTTACAGAAGAACTTTGAATAACTGTCCAAGCAGCCAGCTGTCTCTGTCATTCTAGATTTTTGGAAGTTGTTTACAATGCATTTCCTGTTTACTAATTACTGTTAAGTAATATTATATCCCTCTGAGGTCCTTAATGTAGTTGAAGACTAGATAGTTATAATTTTCCTTGGTTATGATAAAAGACAATTTAGATAAAAAACTTTAGACTCACAAATATAGGATAGATAGAATATTTTCTTTAATTTTGCCAAATACAAATAGACTAGATATTATAACTGTAATTCTTGCTCAATTACTGTTTTGTTATATGTAATTTTACTGTCTTAAAGTTAAACCCTTCCTTTTTGATTCGACAGAAAAGGGGAGGTGCTGTGAAATGTTCTGTATGCTGTGAATATGTGTTGCTCTGATTGGTTGATAAATAAAAAGCTGATTGGCCAGTAGCCAGGCAGGAAGTACAGGCAGGAAAAACAGACAAGGAGAATTCTGGGAAGAGGAAGACTGAGTCAGGAGATGCCAGCCTGCCATGCAGGGAGCAGCATGTGATGGCACACAGGTAAAGCCACAGAGCATGTGGAACACATAGATGAACAGAAATGGGCTGAGTTTAAATGTAAGAGCTAGTCAGTGGTAGGCCTGAGCTAATGGCCGAGCAGTTTTAATTAATATATGTCTCTGTGTGTTTACTTGGGTCTGAGTGGCTGCAGACCAGGTGGGACACAGGAAAACTCCAGCTACAAGAAGGAGGTGAGGGAGAGGGAAACTGAAAGGAAAGGGAGAAGAAGATGGTAGTCTGTGTCTATAAGCCAAAGAAAGGGGTTAGAATAGAGCTAGACTTGACCTTGGCCTTCTACCTTTCTGAACTATAAGAAAATACATTTCTATTTATCCCACCATGTACACAAACTAATTCATCCCTCCTCTTCAGTCCCTAGGACTCTACAGTATCTGTGTGCTTGACTTTCCATACTAACCACATGCCAGTTTCTAGGGCTCTCATTGATCTGCCACTGGTCCCAAATGAATCTGTCAGATTTTCCCAGTTAGGCATGCTTCTAGCTCAGCAACATATCTGTTTATGACTTACAATTTGTCATAATTATGGTTTCTATTGCGCAATAAAACACCATGACCAAAAAGCAAGTTGGGGAATGTCTTAGGGTTTTATTGCTGTGAAGAGACATCATGACCACTGCAACTCTTAGAAAGGAAAACATTTGATTGGGGCTGACTTTGAGTTTCATAGGTTTAGTACCATTATCATCATGGTGAGAAGCATGGCAGCATGCAGGCAGACATGGTGCTGGAGAAGGAGCTGGGAGTTCTACAATTTGATCTGCAGGCAGCAGAAGGAGACACTGTGCCACACAGGGTGCAACTTGAATATTTATCAGACATCAAAGCCTGTCCCCACAATGACACACTTTCTCCAACCCGGCCACATGTGGTGATATATTGTGTACCCTAATAAACTTGCCTGAGAATCAGAGGACAGAGCCAGCCACTAGATTAGACAGAGGCCAGACAGTGGTGGCACACACTCTTAATCCTATCACTCAGGATGCAGAGATCGTCTGGATTTCTGTGAGTTCAAGGCCACACTGGAAACAGAGCCAGGCAGTGGTGGCACACATCTTTAATCCCACTACTGGGAAGCACACATGCCTTTAATCCCAGGAAGTGATGGCAGGGTGGAGAAAGGCATATAAAGCTTGAGGAAACAGGAACTAAAGCAGTTCAGCTGAGACCCTTTCAGTTGAGGATTCATGGAAACGGGGTCAGCGGCGGAGTTGGCGAGGTTGGCTGTGGCTTACTCTGCTTCTCTGATCTTTCTGTCTTCAGATATAACTTGCCAAAAAAGAACCTCCCCAAAGTTAGGGTTGGGGAAGGGTTTTGTCTTTGTCTTTCAGGAGAATGAAGGCTAAGGAATCTGAAGAGCACTGGACAAATGAGACATCTGAAGAAAAAGGACAGATCATCCAGGAAAAAAAAAATGTCCCAAGAAAAAGAGTAAATTGCCCTATCTAACAGGATGAAATTTCATAAGTCTTCCTAAATGTTTGTTTCTGCTCCTACAGTAGTCCCAGTTCAATTAAAAATTAAGCTGGCTTTGGAGTTGGAGCATAGCTCTCTCCTTCTCTAAACCTAAGCATGCTTGTTAAAAGGAAAATCCAAAATCTCTGTATCATGTCAGAAAAGCCACCTGATATGGGACAGAAGAAAAACCAAAATTGAGGGACTATTCCACTGCCACTAATCTCATAATTCTTCAGTTTTATTTTGACTCTCAAAACTTTTCTTAAGGTATGAATTTTATATCAAAATTTATAAGATATATATACATTAAACTTTTGTCATATAGTGGGTAGCTGTTCCAGCTTTAACCTTGAAGCACTGCCCCAGTGAGGCAGCTGGTAACTGCCACACCTACCTATGACCTGCCCCTGGGGCATGGCTGAGACAGGAGCCCTTAAGACCCAAGATCCTTATGTGCTGGCCTGCCTGGCTCCTCATGATCCTGGATGCTGGATTGCAGACCAAGTCAGAGTTCTCCAGAGAACCATGATGGACCGCACCTTACCTCTCTCAGATCCTGTAGCCAACTCCTCTAAGTTACCCCAAAATAAACCTCCTTTTAACTACGTGGAGTTGCCTTGTTAAATCCCCACATTATCTGGCACTCACATGGGGCAAACTCCAAAGGACTGGTGGCCTCTGCCCTCAGCCTCCTCCATGGCTGCTGTGGCATGCTTCCCACACTTCCCACACTTCCCTGTCCCTCCTGGGGACCAAGCACTTACCTGTTCAGCCCATAACCACCATGTGCTGCTCCTTCCCTTCCTTCCTCCTCCCCAGCTCAGGGAAGTGTGCTTCTACCTGCTTGCTCCTGTCTGAGCCCACGGCTTCCATCATCTCACCGTCTCTCTCTGAAGCCACTCAGAGTCTGCCCAGTAAAACAGACTCCACCTCTGCTGCTGCCTGGCCAGCTCCCTGAAGGTGCTGCCCCTGCTGCTGCTCATAGGCACTGAGAGAGGCTCTGGGCTGCAGCTGCCAGCCATAGTCCTCACTGCCTGGAGCTCTCTGTGTCCTGGCCCAGGCCACTCAATCCCACACACTGGCTGAGGGTAGGGCACTGAGGGACCAAGGAGGCCATGAAAGCCAAGCCAGGTCCTGAAGCTCCGGGAAGACACGGGAAGATCTGCTGCATTCTTGCTGCTGCCACTCCTCATATGCACACCGGTTACTATGCTCCTACCTGCAGCTGCCATCAGCCAAAGTCTTCAACAGGACCTTCTTTAGCGCTACACTGGTGACACCTGCTGGCCGAAAAGCACTACTACACCCAAAAAACCATCACAAGGCTGGTTATACAAGCAAGCCAGTGTTACATTTCAGGTAAGAGTACTTGATACTTTTACACCTTGAAACTGATTAAAAATTTTTGAATATTTCTTATAATTTGCTGAAAAATATTACTTCACAAGAATTTAAAAACTTTTTTGCCTGTATGATGAATGTCATTTTCCTGGATATATATGAACTTCCTAAAGTGTATCTGGCATGTACCATTTTGGTATATATCATAATAATTCACACAGCATTCAAATACTGGTTCAATAATAATTACAAAGATGAGTCATTATTGAGACTGATACAGGCTTTACAAGATACTAATGAAGGCTTACATAAAAAGATTCTTTCTCTGGAATCTGCTAACTTATTACAAGACCTGCAGTCCATTAATAATAAATATATAGCCATATTTGATTTTATTGATCATAAATAAGAATACTTAATGGATAGAACAATAACTCTCTACAGTGAAATTGTTGCTATTCAGACACTTTATAAGAAAGAAAGATTATCATTAACTGATAAGATAAGATCTATGGAATCATGTGTTTCAGAAAAACATAAAAGGTTGCATGATTCCCCAGAATCTCTTACAACAAAGGAGGTTCATTTGCTAGAACAGACCCTGGGTGCTGGGTTTGCAAGCCCTGGAAGAAACACTCAGTACAGATGACAAGGGACCTAATAAGCAGAAGGGCAAGATCATACAGGTCATAACATCTCCAGATGGCTCTCATACAATGGCTTATTCTGTCACCATCCATGACAGGCCAGCAGATGATAGACTTCCCGAGCCATATGTAGAATATATATTACAACCTATTCCAATGAGAAATATATGAAGGAAGCAGTAGTCACATACAGCATACACTCAACATTTGTAAGACAGGTGTTAAATTTGTGGTCTATGTCAAATACCAGATGACTGGAATCAGTTAACTTCAGCTGTTCTAGTATATGGCCAGCACTTACAATGGAAAGGCTGGTTGAGAGAGGAGGCTAGGGACCTGGAACAGCAGGGTAAGATCAGAGGTTTTGAGATCTCCCAAGATGAAATTCTTGGTGAAGGACATTTTTCACTGATAGGAATTTACAAGCCATTTATGATGAGCATACAATATCCTGTGCTATACAGAAGCTCTAAATGCTTTGGGAAGTATTCCAGAACCAGGAAAACAAACTGAGATATACACAAAGATATTCCACGGACCGCAAGAATCTTTCACTGATTTTTTTTACAAAGGCTGATCACAGCTATAATTAAAGCTGTGTCAGATAAAGAATTAAGACAAATATTAACTGAGTCCTTGGCATTTAACAATGCTAATACAGAATGCAAAAGAATACTTATGCCATTAAAGGTCAGATCAGTTCCGTTGGAAGAATGGATTCAGTAAACTAACAGTGTTGAGTCTCTTAACTATAGTAATGAGGTTTGGATAGGAGAGGCAATTCCCAGAGGTGGAAGAAGGCCCTGGGGTACCAAATGCTTTAAAGGTGGTACACCAGTAAAAATTGTACATGGAGTGCTCCTAGAAGTAATACTTCTTCTAGAAATAACCCAAATGGGAGACCCCAACCTTCTGTATTATGTAGAAGATGCGGCAAAGGCCAACATTGTACCAATGAGTACAGATCAGTAATAGATATATGAGGCAACCCTTTACCATCAGGAAACGCCTTAAAGGGCCTATTGCAGGCCTCCAAATCAAACATGGTCCAAACATTTCCAGCCACTTTGGAGGAAATTCCTCTCCAGGACAATTAAATAACCCAATGTCTAATGTAAAGAGTGATACTGCACTGGATGATAGAACAGCTCTGATAGATAAACCAAAAGTTCCAAAGAATACAATGAAGTGAATATTTTGACAGACTTCCATAAATGAACAAAGACCAAAGTTTAGAATTTAAATTAATAACATTTTTCTGGAGGGTCTGTTAGACACAGGTGCAGATGTGACTATAATTACATCAAAATCATGGCATCTGAATAGGCCTCTGGAAGAAGTAGATGTCCAGTTTCTAGGGATTGAAACCATATCTCAGATAAAACAGAGTTCAAGATAGGTTGAATGCACAGGGCCAAAAGGACAGAGAGGAAGCCTGAAGACATAGGTGGCAAATGTAGTGGTGAATCTTTAGGGCTGAGATATGTTACAACAGTGGAATATCCAGATTAAAATTCCTACAGTCTCAGAAAGGGAATATAAATGTGTTTCTATAAAACAGTCACCAACCATTCCGGTTGTACATAAACATTCAGGCTGTACATAAACTGCTATTGAACTCTCAGAAGTACCAACAGCCTTACCTTTAAAATGGCTAACTGATGAGCCTGTCTGGGTTGGACAATGGCCTTTGACAAAAGAGAAACTACAAGCTTTATAATGGTCAGTTCAAGAGCAGTTAAATGCTCAACACATTGAAGAATCTATGAGCCCTTGGAATTCTGAGAGCTATTAATAAAGTAATTCAGCCTATGAGCTCCCTGCAGACTGGGATGCACTTGCCCTCTCAGCTACTCAAAGAATAGCCTATAATAGTTATTGACTTAAAAGACTGTTTCCTTACCATACCCTTACAAGAAAATGATAGAGAAAAAATTGCCTTCACAGTACCTAACTATAACAATTCCCAGCTAGTCAAGGGATATCAATAGAAGATCCTTGCACAGGGAATGTTAAACAGCCCTACCCTGTGCCAATATTTTGTGCAAAAACCATTGGAGAAAATTCATATGAAGTTTCCACAAACCATAATTTATCATTATATGGACAATATCTTATTAGCTGATCCAAAGGTAGGTACATTAGAAAGCATGTTTGAAGAAGTAAAAAAAAGTTTTGCCTCACTGGGGACTACAAATTGCTCCTGAAAAAATACAAAGAGGAGATTCTATTAATTGCTTAGGATATAAGATAAAGCAACAAAAAATTAGACCCTAAAAGGTACAATTAAGGAGAGACCAATTGCAGACTCTTAATGGTTTTCAAAAATTGTTAGGAAGGATTTCCAAGTTACTGGGTATCATGGGAATACCTAACGATGGACAACAAAATTTGGCTAATACTCCAAAAAAGGACAAAGAATTAAATAGTCCAAGAGAATTATCAGCAGAAGCTGAGAAGGAATTGGCTCTAGTAGAAAAGACAATACGAGAAGCCCATGTGGAGTGTATGAATCCAGAATTTAAATGCATTCTGGTCATACTCCCCTCCAGACATTCCCCCACATGTATTTTGATGCAGAGGGAAGATATTATGTTGGAATGGATCCTGGATTCTGGGTCACAGACCAAGTCAGGGTTCTCCAAAGAACCATGCTAGACTGCATCTCACCTCTTCTGGATCCTGTAACCAACTCCTTTACTGGCTCTAAGTTACCCCAAAATAAACCTCCTTTTACCCCAAATAAACCAAGTGGAGTTGCCTTGTTAAATCCCCACATTGTTGTCATGATATTAATGGTCATATAGAGTACTAACTAATCTTAGAGGGAAAAAAAGCCTTCATCTAGCTGCCTGTACATGGTTTTAGGTTTGAGTCTCTATCAGTTTTCTGTTGTAAAACATGATCATGCCTAAAAGTGACTTTGAAGTCTCCAAAGAGATAATGGGGTCCAACAACAATGATTCCATCAGGACAATGATAATAACACTAAGATGACAAACACCACCTGAAGATCGGCTTTGGACTACAAACTGCTTAGGACAATTTTGAGATGGCTAGCTGAGATTATCCAGCCTCATACTCAAGCAAGGACTTGAGACAAACCCTGCACTTTCTTGTTATGCAGAGACTGGACAACAAATAATACAGCTACTGCTCCCAAAATTAACAAAATTTGACAATTAACCCAAAAATTTTCTTTTCAGGATTCCCTAAAGATGCTTTCACCCCCATACAGCAGGAAGTAATTTGAAGAAAATGACACCCACATTCCCAAGAGGTGGAGTGGGTGGGTTTTGGTTGTTCAATGGGTTATGGATAATTGTCATTGTTTAGGGTATTTTATTACAAAGGAAATTAGATTCAAGGATCTTGTTGGGAAAAAAAGAAAGTAAAGAGGATATAGTTAAGATTTAGATTATTGAATCTACTCTGAAAAAAAAATTTATAGAAATAATGGGATAAAAGGGTAGATTATTGAATCTACTCTGACAAGAAAAAGGGGAGGCTATAGATATAAGACAAAAAGGTAGATTATTGGATCTACTTTTAAAAAGCAACTACTAGTTTTAAATATTTTACATTGAATTGGATTTTTGTATATTGTATACAA
The DNA here is from genome assembly GCF_004664715.2 of Peromyscus leucopus. Taxonomy (NCBI): domain Eukaryota; kingdom Metazoa; phylum Chordata; class Mammalia; order Rodentia; family Cricetidae; genus Peromyscus; species Peromyscus leucopus. Next base: position 29,286,315 of record NC_051086.1, on the reverse strand, counting down.
ATTATGTATATTAATACAAATTTAAGATTGATTTTGTTAGAAAACACTGTACATGAATTTCTAATCTCGTTCAAGGTATTGTACCTATACAATTCATTTAACAATGTAATGTAATTTTCTAGTCCTTCAAAGTTATTACCAATGAATTAAGATATAAAGAAATGCAAATTAGTAGTTAGTCATTACAATTGAACTTGTAGTCATATTAGGTATGTTTTTAAGGTCAAACAGAAATATATTTTAGATAGGTCATCTTCAAACACTTCAGAGAGCTATAGAATATGGCATTTAAGATGTTTTCATAACATGGGTTCTTTTTTTATGACAATGAGACATGTCTGATCCTAACAGCACCAATCTACTTCAGAGAAGATGATGAGCATTGAAGAAATGCTTTATGGAGTTTACTTTGTTTGTGGCAAAAGTTAGCCACTGGGCAAGAAAATGCCCTTGCCTTGACTTCTGACAGTATGCTCTCCAAAATGGACAAGCAGGACACAAAAGAAAGGACTGCCAAACCTTGCCAACACAAAGCAGGAAGGCCCTTCAAAAAATCCTGCTTCACAGTTGAGTCTGCCAGATATGCTAGGCCTGTAGGCCGAAGATGGATGCCCCAATGTTGCAGAGAAACCTTGGGGGACTATCCAGGCAGTCAGCTGTTTCTGTCATTTCTCACATTTTTTAGAAGCCGCTTGTTTGCACTTCCTGGTTACTGAGTTAATATTATTTCCTTCTGATCTTTGAGGGACTTGAAGGCTAGATAGTTATAGTCATAGTTTTCCTTGTTAACAAATTCAGTAAAGAACCTCATTAAAGAGGTGTAAAGTGTATAAGTTTGAAAGACATCAAAAGATAGTTTTTGGTTGGTAATACAAGTTGGGATAGGAAATGAATTAGGTACATTTTGGATTCACCAAAATAGGATAGATAATGGAGTTTTTTGTCTGAATTTGTCAAAATGTCAAACTATATAGTATATACTTATTGTATATTGTAAAATATTATATATATTGTATATACTTATTGTACTTATTGTATATAGTTTTTCTTATATTAGTTATAACCTTCTTTTATTATTTTAGATAAAAAAGAGGAAATGTGGTGATATAGTGTGTACCCTAATAAACTTGCCTGAGGATCAGAAGACAGAGCCAGCCACTAGATTAGACATAGAGGTCAGGCAGTGGTGGCACACACCTTTAATCCCAGTGCTTGAGATCTCATGCCTTTGCTTAAGAAGCACACATGCCTTTAATCTCAGGAAGTAATATGGCAGGGCAGAGAAAGGCATAAATAAGGTGTGAGGAAACAGGAACTCACTCTCTTTAGGCCGAGGATTTCATAGAGGTAAGAACTAGTTGCTGGCTGCTCTGCTCTGATCTTTCAGCTTTCACCCTGATATCTGGCTCTGGGTTTCCTATTAATAAAACCATTTAATATTTGAACAACAGCCATACCTACTTCAACAAGGCTACACCTCCTAATAGTGCCACTCCCTGTGAGTAAGCATTCAAACATGAGTCTATAGGGGCCATACTTATTCTAAACACCATATTCCATGTCCTGGCCCCCATAGGCTTATAGCAGTAACATAATGCAAAATGTATTTAGTCCAGCTTCTAAAGTCCCCATAGTCTATCACAGTCTCAAAAATGTTTAAAAGGTCAAACTTCAGTCACTTCTGAGATTCATGCATCTCTTAACTGTAATCTCCTATAAATCAAAATAAAAAATCAAATCACATACTCCCAACATGGCACAGGGTATACATTACCATTCCAAAACAGAGAAAAGGGAGCATAGTGAGGAAATATTGGACCAAAGCAAGACCATACCAGCTGGACAGACTCCAAACTCTGTATCTCATATCTGATGTCAAAACGTTCTTCAGATCTCCAACTCCTTTCAGCTTTGTTGACTGCAACACACTTCTTTCTCTTAGACTGGTTCAAGCTAAGATGAACCAGTATTGTTAGAGTAAGTATCCCATGACTCTGGCATTGCCAAGATCTTGGGGGCTCCAAGGCAATCCAGGCTTCAACTTCACAGCTTCGCATAATGGCCTCTCTGGGCCTCCATGCAGGGATACCACTGATACATGCCTGGCCTTGGTGGTTCTCTTCAGTCACAGAGGGAGATTCTATAACCTGTTTTCTCTATCCTTGACTCTAAAGCCAAGTTCTGCTGCTTGTTAGGGCTGGAACATGGCCTTGTTCAATCACATCTTCACCAGCTTTCTGTTTTCCATGGTTTCCTTCACTAAGCTTGGCTATCCTGGTATTTGCTCTGTAGACCAGGCTGGCCTTGAACTCAGAGATCTTCATACCTCTGTCTCCTGTGTGCTGGGATTAAAAGCATGTACCACCTGCCTGGACCTAAACTTTCTTTTAATTCCTTTTTACAAGTTGGAAGCTTAGCTGGGTGAGGTCTTGCCCTGAGGTCACTACTCCTTTTATTCCATTTAACATCCAGTTTTTCTTTAATCTGTATATCTCGTTGAGCACAGGATTTAGCTCCATCCTACTTCTTGGTATCTCTTTTCTCCTCAAATTGTACATTTTGCAACTTTTCTTGCTCAGCTTTCTCCTTTTTATTATAGATCTTCATAAGCATGAACACTAATAACCATACAACATAGTCTATTCTAGGCTGGTTTAAGATTTCCTTTGCCAGTGCAACTAATTCAAACTCTTCACTTTAGCCTCAGGAATACTTTTTGGACAAGAGTTAAAAGCAGCCACATTCTTCACCAAAATATCACATGAACAGTCTCTAGGCCACATACTAACATTCTTCTTCTCTGAAACCTCTTGAGAGAGGCCCCCATAGTTCAAACCACCCTCAGCATCACTGTCGTCCATATTCCTACTAGTGTGACCTATTAAACTCCACTTAAAGCATTCAACTGCTTTCCTAATCCAAAATCCCAAAGTCCATATTCCTCTAAACAAAAACATGGTCAGGCCTATCACAGCAATACCCCAATCCCTGGCAACAACTTCTGTCTTAGTTTGACTTTCTATTACTGTGAAGCTACACCATGACCACACAACTCCTATAAAAGAAAATATTTAATTGGGGCTGGCTTACAGTTTCAGAAATTTAGTCCATTATTGTCATAGCAAGGAGCATGGTGGCAGGCAGGCCAACATGGTGCTGGAGAAGGAGTTAAGAGTTCCACATCTTTTTTTTTTTTTTTTTTTTTTTTTTTTTGGAGACAGGATTTCTCTGTATAGCTCTGTACATCAGGCTGGCCTCAAACTCACAGAGATCCTCCTGCTTCTGCTCCTGAGTGCTGGGATTAAAGGTGTGTACCATCACACCCAGCAAGTTCTACATCTTGATGTCAGGCTGCAGAAGGAGACTGCATGCTGGGCACAGCTTGGGCATATATGAGACCTCAAAGACTGTCTGTCCCCACAGTGACACATTTTCTTCAACAAGGCCACACCTAATAGTGACACTCCCTATGGACCAAGCATACAAACACATGAGTCTATAAGGGCCATACCTAGTCAAACCACTATAGGGAAGAGAAGATTTATTGGGTCTACACTTCCACATTGTAGTCCATCACTGAAGAAAGCCAGCACAGAAACTAGAACAGGGCAGGAACCATGAGGCAGGAGCTGATGCTGATTCAGAGACCACAAAGGGGTGCTGCTTCCTGACTTGCTCCCCATGGCTTGCTCAGCCTGTTTTCTTATAGAACCCAGAACCACCCAGAATTGGCTGAGTTTTCCCCGCATCAATCACTAATTAAGAAAATGTCTTACAGTCAGATCTTATGGAAGCATTTTCTTAATTGAGGTTCTCTCCTTTCATATGACTCTAGCTTGTGTCAAGTTGACATAAAACTATCAGGACATACCCCTTTCCAATTACAATTTTCTGATCTTGGCTATAACAACTTACAAATAATAACTGAATGATGTAAAGCAAATCTGTTGCTTCTGAGTTCCATCCCTATGACCTGTAATCTCAACACTTGGTAATTTCAGCATCCAGGAGTTTAAAGCAGGAGGATTTGAAATTCAAGGTTGTTCTTGTTTGTATAAAAATTTCAAGGTCATCCTGGGCTACAAGAGATACTGTCTCAAAAAAAAAGCACACATTTTTGTGATGTGGTAACACACTCACAAGGATTAAGATATCTTTATTCAGTCCACTATAGCCCTCTTTCTTGTACATTTTCTTGCATCAATAGAAATTCATCATGTTAACTGAAATTGCATTCCCCATTTCTCAATATGTGCACCACATACAGATTAGAACTGGGTCTAGGTGTTTTCACTAATTTTATGGTGTGTTTTTTTTTTAAAGATTTATTTATTATGTATACAGAAGAGGGCACCAGATCTCATTACAGATGGTTGTGAGCCATCATGTGGTTGCTGGGAACTGAACTCGGGTCCTCTGGAAGAGCAGTCAGTGCCTTAACCTCTGAGTCACCTCTCCAGCCCCTTTTATGGTGTTTTATCATAGCAATAGTAACCCAAACTGGGAAAAATTCATACCAGGAGTGGAGTATTGCTGTGACAGACCTGACCATGTTGCTTTGGGGAGGATTGTTTGAGGACTTTGGAGCACTGGGCTTGAAAAACCATTGAGTGTTGAGAGTTCAGTGAGCTTTTCTGTAGGAGATTTGAAGATAAGAGTGTTGGAAGCAATGCAAATGATGGAGGCCTAGTTTGTGAAGTTTCAGAGGGAAGCAAAGACCTACCAGGCCATTTGTGTGAGAAATCTGTGGTGTCTGGTCAACTGGAGCTGAAGAATCAGTTGTGATTAATAAACAACCAGGAACACTGAAGTAAAACCTTTGTTTTGTTTGGACAATGGATGCTGGTCAACTGGAGCTGAAGAATCAGCTGTGATTAAGAAGAGGCCAGCATCACTGAGGTGCTGGAGCCAGCACATGCAAGCTGTGTTCAGAGGTGGCCAAGGCTGTATTTTGAGCTGACAGCCAAACTTGATCATGTGTAAGAGTTTCCTAGGTGGTATTGGCTTTGAAGGGGTGAAGGGTGATGGAGAGCCCTGAGGCTTGCACTGTAAGAGCCCAGAGGAGGCCATTGGTGAAGATGCAGCAGGAGTGGCAGTGGAAGCCCCAGGATTGAAGAGGTCATGGAAAAAAGTTGAGGCTCTGTATCATGAAGAGAGCCCAGGAGAGGCCATTTGGGAAAGTGCAGCGCAGTTGCAGCAGAAGAACCCTGTATTTGGAAGGTTTCTTGAGTCCTGCCAGGCCCACGCAGTCCCATGGCCCACTTATAAAATAATCACTCAGAAGCTCATATTAATTATAACTGCTTGGCCATTATCTAAGTCTCATTACTGACTAGCTCTTACACTTAAATTAACCCATAATTATTATTTATGTTTAGCCATATGGCTTGGTACCTTTTCTCAGTTCTACCTTGTCATCTTGCTTCCTCTGTGTCTGGTGGGTAACTCCTGACTTCGCCCTTCCTCTTCCCAGCATTCTCTTGGTCTGCTCACCACACCTATACTTCCTGCCTGGCTACTGGCTAATCAGCATTTTATTAAACCAGTGCACAAGAACATTATACCACAGCATTTCCCCTTTTCTGTCTAATCAAAAAGGAAGATTTTAACTTTAACATAGTAAAATTACATATAATAGAATAGTTATCAAGCAAGAATTACAGTTACAATATCTAGTCTATTTGTATTTGGCTCCAGCACCTCAATGATGCTGGCCTCTTCTTAATCACAGCTGATTCTTTAGCCCCAGCTGACCATCATCCATTGTCCAAAATTAACAAAAATATTCTGTCATCTATCCTATATTTTTGAGTCTAAAGTTTCATACCTAATTTATCTTTTATCATAACTAAGGAAAATTATAACAATAACTATTTAGTCTTCAACTACATCAGAGACCCGCAGAAGGATACACTATTACCTAAGTAAACAGGAAATGCATTGTAAGCAACTTCCAAAAATCTAGAATGACAGAGACAGCTGGCTGCCTGAACAGTTCCTCTGCAATGTTGAGGTATCCTTCTTAAGCCTATAGGCCTAGAATCTCTCAGTCGCTTCTCTCTGTGTCCTGTAGAATGTCTGGCAGTTTCTTCTGGGAAGCAGAAACCTAAAGGAGCATCTTGCCTTGTAATGTTTAGTGGTCACCTTCCTATGGGTCCTGCATGTCTAGTTTATACAACATTTTGCCAAGCAGTACAGGCAAGAACAGTTTCTTGCCCAAATGGCCATTTTCTGCCAAGAAGAAGATAAACTCCATATAGAGTGTCTTTGATGCCCATCTTCCTCTTTGAAGTAAATGGGTATAGCTAGAGTTTTCCTGCCTTGCCCACAGTCAGGACAAATCTTTGTCACCCGCCAGTCCCACAGTCACTCAGACCCAGCCAAGTAAACACAGAGACTTATATTGCTTACAAACTGTATGGCCATGGCAGGCTTCTTGCTAATTGTTCTTATAGCTTAAATTAATCCATTTCCATAAATCTATACCTTGCCATGTGGCTGGTGGCTTACCGGTGTCTTCACATGCTGCTGGTCATGGCGGCAGCTGGCAGTGACTCTCTCCCTCAGCCTTCCGCTTCCCAGAATTCTCCTCTCTCCATGTCCCACCTACTTCCTGCCTGGCCACTGGCCAATCAGTGTTTTATTTATTGACCAATCATAGCAATACAGACATACAGTCCATCCCACAGCACTTCCCCTTTTCTTTTTTTTTAAAAAGAAAGTTTTAACTTTTACACATCTCCAAAGCCAGCTTGGTATATTCGGGAATTTGGGCGTAGCTTCTCTTACTACTTCCTGCTGGAGGGGGGCGCTGTATCTTATGAGGACACAAAGAAAATTTTAAGATCATGGAGTAGTCCGTGAGGCTGTATCGTCTGAGCCAGTTGCCTTGAAACGATTCTGGATGTTGGATCATATGGGCCATGGTGTCATTGGAGACCTTTCAGGTGGTCTTGGCTGGTCAAACCTGATGTATCTTAATCTGGAACAAATCCATAGCCTCTGGCTTTCTGTAGAAACAAAAGCAGAGCCTCCTTTCCAAAGCAACAGATCCTTACATCCAAATTTCGAAGTCAAGGTACCTTTAAAATATACATTTTGGCATAACTCAACAGCTTTTGCAATCAAATGTTTTTCTTCAGTTACGAATATCAAAGAGAAGATAATCCAGATTCTCTGTGTGATAGCCATATTTATGTGGCTTATTTTTTATATTACCTTGAGCCTATTGCTTTAAACTGCAGCCTTTTAAGCCTGAAATGGCGCTGTGGCTGCTGGCTCCTCCCACTTTAGCTTCCCAACATGGCGCTGGTACGTTTTCCACCAGCTTTGGGAGCCATCAATTCTCAGAAATAGTGGGTCTATGCTTCTTATCAAAGCAGCGTGTAGCCCAGAAACCTCTTTTTGTTTTGTACTAGCAAAGGCTAAATCCACCACACAGCTTAATTTGTCACTTGCAGAGGCCTCATTCCCGCCATATTGCAGGTCGAGCGCACACGCCAGGAACCCACCAGTAACTCAAACCAGCAGCTGCTGTTCATTTGAGAGAGACAATTAGGAAGCTGTTTTTAGTTCCATTTTAGAATCTTTTCTCAGGTTTTAGGTGGAAACTCTTGCCAACTCGTTGGGCGCCATTTGTAGCTAGAGTTTTCCTGCCTTGCCCACAGTCAGGACAAATCTTTGTCACCCGCCAGTCCCACAGCCGCTCAGACCCAACCAAGTAAACACAGAGGCTTATATTGCTTACAAACTGTATGGCCGTGGCAGGCTTCTTGATAACTGTTCTTATAGCTTAAATTAATCCATTTCCATAAATCTATACCTTGCCATGTGGCTGGTGGCTTACCGGCGTCTTCACATGCTGCTGGTCATGGCGGTGGCTGGCAGTGACTCTCTCCCTCAGCCTTCCACTTCTCAGAATTCTCCTCTCTCCATGTCCCACCTACTTCCTGCCTGGCCACTGGCCAATCAGTGTTTTATTTATTGACCAATCAGAGCAATTTGACATACAGTCCATCCCACAGCAAATGGGAGCTACCAGGAGCAGACATGTCTCACTGTCCTGAAAAGTCTAAGTTTTTAAAACATTTTAAATACCATATTCTGTAGGTCTTTGAAGAGTTTGGAGATCACCTATCTAATTGAAATATATCTATATATACCTAGAAAGCTTAACTAACATGACTATAAGTGTGATTATCACAGATGACTAATTATTAATCTGTATTTCTTAATTATACATTACAATTTCAAATGAGCTGTACAAACATACCTTAAACAAGAATAGAAATATACATACATTATAACAAAATTAACTTAAAATTGTATCAATTAACTAAAGTACATAGCAATGTAAAACATTTTAAACAAATTGTTACTCTTTATCCTATCATATCTATAATATCCCCTTTTTTCTTTAGAAAGAGATGGCATTTATAGTCAACTCTCTTTCAATAAAAATAAACATTTATAAACAATATTTTGGGAATTTGAATGTAGTTTCTCCTACTACTTCCTGCTGATAAGGGGCACTGGTAATCTTGTGGGGATTCTGAAATAATTAAGAATTATGGTCAAGTCCTGACTGGAGTAATCTGTGAGGCTGCATTGTCTGAGCCAGTTGCCTTGAAGCCATTTTGGATGTTGGATCATCTGGACCATGGTGTCATCAGAGACCTTTCAGGGGTCTTGGATGATTAAACCATATGAGCCTGGAAGCAATCCACAGGTTCTCATCTTCTATGGAAACAAAAGCAGAACCTCTTTTCCAAAGCAATGTATCCTTAGATATAAACTTTGAAGTCAAGATACCTTTAAAATATATATATATATATATATATATATATATATATATATATATATATAGTTTAACTCAGTAGCCTTTACAATCAAATGTCTTTCTGCAGTTAGAAATACCAAAGACAATATAATCCAGAGTCTCTATGTAATTTCCATCTTTATGTGGCTTATTTTTTTATATTATTCTTATTGTCTCTTTAAAGATTTTATTTTTTTAAAACTATTTCTTTATATAACTGCATATATTCCTTTTTTCTCTCTCTTCCAATCCTACATACATTTTTACACACATTGTAAAGAGTTTAGAGATTTATTTCATCTGAATCTGTCTTATTGTGCATCTATAATCCTTCACTGACCAGGAGAGATTTTAAACTGTTAAACTGTGTAGCTAGGATGAAAAGTGGCAGCCTTGGCTGCTGACTCCACCCACCTTAGCTTCCCAATATGGCAGAGGTAATTTACTGCTAGCTCTGGGAGCCATGCTTTCTGCTAACTCAGGGAGGCAGTGGGTCCATGCCTCCATCCAGCAGCATGTATCCCAGAAACCTCTTCATTTATTTATTTTTTTTTGTTTGTACTAACAAAAGGTAAATCCACCACACAGTGCACAGTGTGGCTTAGAGACACCACTGTGTACTGCCGCAGGAATGCACCATGCTGCTTAGCTCATGGCAGCTGGCGGCCAGCTCCATCTCACAGGCAGCTGTCGGGAGATGAGTCTCTATATGCTGCTATTGACATGAGATTGTGAGACTAGGAAGCCTAGGGTGGCTCCGTTTCTGTGCGTTCAGAATCTTTAAGCTGTTTTAGGTCTTTGTGGATCAATGCCCAACAGTGAGTGCCAAATGCTGTGGGATGTCTTTCTGTATGCTGTGAATATGTGTTGCTCTGATTGGTTGATAAATAAAGATACTTTGGCCTATGGTAAGGCAGCTTAGAGGCAGGCAGGAAATCAGGGACAGAGACAGGAAAGAAAAGGCACAGGCAGAGAAGGAACAACATGCCAGCAGACCAGTAAGCCATGGAACATGTGGCAAAACATAGATTAGTAGAAATGGGTTAATTTAAGATCTAAGAGCTAGCTAGCAAGAAGCCTGCCATAAGCCATGCAATTGGTAATTAGTATTAAGGCTCTGAATGATTATTTTATAAGCAGCTGAAGGACAGCAGGGGCAGGGCTGGAAGAATGCAAGACTGTGTGGCTGGGCAAGACCAGAAAAAACTTAGGGCTACAGACCCCAGCATTTTGGAGCTGCCAGTACCATGGGATGACTGCCAAGAACAACAGCAGCTGTGGAGTGGAACCTGCCATAGCTTAGAATGTAAGCTGTGTATACTAAAGAGGGTAAAGCTGGAGAAGTGACCGAAGTCCATTGGAGGAGTCCAGAAGATCCTGTATGAATCCCAGATACTGGACATTGAGTTATTTACACTGTTTGCTGTGGGACGGTCTGTATGTCTGTATTGCTATGATTGGTCAATAAATAAAACACTGATTGGCCAGTGGCCAGGCAGGAAGTAGGTGGGACAAGGACAGAGGAGAATTCTGGGAAGCGGAAGGCTGAGGGAGAGACACTGCAGCCACCAACAGGACAAGCAGCATATAAAGACTCTGGTAAGCCACCAGCCACGTGGCAAGGTATAGATTTATAAAAATGGGTTAATTTAAGATATAAGAACAGTTAGCAAGAAGCCTGCCACGGCCATACAGTTTATAAGTGATATAAGTGTCTGAGTGATTATTTTATAAGTGGATTGTGGGACTGTGGAGCTTGGGGAACCTGGAGAGAAGCCCTCCAGCAACAAATGGCGCCCAACGTGGGGCAAGAGTTTCCACCTAAAACCTGAGAAAAGATTCTAAAACGGAGCTAAAAACAGCTTCCTAATTGTCTCTCTCAAATGAGCAGCAGCTGCCGGTTTGAGTTACTGGTGGGTTCCTGGCGTGTGTGCTTGACCTGCAGTATGGCAGGAATGAGGCCTCTGCAAGTGGCACATTAAGCTGCGTGGTGGATTTAGCCTTTACTAGTACAAAACAAAAAGAGGTTTCTGGGCTACACGCTGCTTGGATAAAAGCACAGACCCACGATGGCTCCCAGAGCTGGTGGAAAACGTACCGGCGCCATGTTGGGAAGCTAAAGTGGGAGGAGCCAGCAGCCACAGCGCAGTTTCAGGCTTAGAAGGCTGCAGTTTAAGCAATAGGCTCAAGGTAATATAAAAAATAAGCCACGTAAAGATGGCTACCACACAGAGAATCTGGATTATGTTCTCTTTGATATTTGTAACTGAAGAAAAACATTTGATTGCAAAAGCTGTTGAGTTATGCCAAAATGTGTATTTTAAAGGTACCTTGACTTCAAAATTTGGCTATAAGGATATGTTGCTTTGGAAAAGAGGCTCTGCTTTTGTTTCTACAGAAAGCCAGAGCCTATGGATTTGTTCCAGATTAAGATACATCAGGTTTGACCAGCCAAGACCACCTGAAAGGTCTCCGATGACACCATGGCCCAGATGATCCAACATCCAGAATCGTTTCAAGTCACGGACTACTCCATGATCCTAAAATTTTCTTTGTGTCCCCATAAGATACAGCGCCCCCCTCCAGCAAGAAGTAGTAAGAGAAGCTACGCCCAAATTCCCAAATATACCAAGCTGGCTTTGGAGATGTGTAAAAGTTAAAACCTTCCTTTTTAAAAAAAAGAAAAGGGGAAGTGCTGTGGGACGGTCTGTATGTCTGTATTGCTATGATTGGTCAATAAATAAAACACTGATTGGCCAGTGGCCAGGCAGCAAGTAGGTGGGACAAGGACAGAGGAGAATTCTGGGAAGCGGAAGGCTGAGGGAGAGACACTGCAGCCACCGCCAGGACAAGCAGCATATAAAGACGCTGGTAAGCCACCAGCCACGTGGCAAGGTATAGATTTATAAAAATGGGGTAATTTAAGATATAAGAACAGTTAGCAAGAAGCCTACCACGGCCATACAGTTTATAAGTGATATAAGTGTCTGAGTGATTATTTTATAAGTGGATTGTGGGACTGCGGAGCTTGGGGAACCTGGAGAGAAGCCCTCCAGCAACAACTGTTGGAGTGTGGCTTTGTTTTGTTCAGATTGTGACTGTGTCCTTGTTCTTCCCTCTTGAAATAAGAAAGTATTTAACAGCCAGGCAGTGGTGATGCACACCTTTAATCCTAGCACTCAGGAGGCAGAGGCAGGTGAATAGCTGAGTTTGAGACTAGCCTGGCCTAGAGAGCGAGTTCCAGGACAGCCAGGGCCACACAGAGAAACTCTGTCTCAAAAAAAAAAAAAAGTATTTAACATATTTTTTATCTCATAGGAGCCCACAGTTGAGAGACTTTGAATTTTTGTTTGTTTGTTTTCTTTTTCAAGACAAGGTTTTTGTTGTGGACTATTCCCTTATACTGTGTGAAGATGTGCCACTGTGATTGGTTTAATAAAGAGCTGAATGGTCAATAGCTAGGCAGGAAGAGGTTAGGCCAGACTTCTGGGGACAGAGAGGACTAGGAGAAGAAAAAAGACAAGGTCACCAACCAGATGTGGAGAAAGCAGCATGGGCAGCACAGAGAGATGAGGTAACGAGCCACACAACAGAACATTGATTAAAATAAATGGGTTCATTTAAACCATAGGAGCTAGTGGGACAAGCCTAAGCTAATGCCAAACTTTCATAATTAATAATGAATCTCTGTGTCCATTTTTGTGAGCCCAAATTAAAATTCACCTACAGGTTTCTCTGTGTAGCCCTGGCTGTCTTGGAACTCATTTTGTATACCAGGATAGCCTCAAACTCAGAGATCCTCCTGCCTCTGCCTCCCCCATGCTGGGGTTAAAGGTGTGCATCACCACTACCTGGTGAGACTTTGAGTTTCTAAAAGAGACTTTGGATTTTACAGAGATTGAACTTTTAAAGTGTTTGAATTGGTAAAGACTGTGGTACTTTTAAGTTTGTAATATGTTTTATATTTGTGATATTCATTAATCTGAGATCTTAATGAATCAAAAAAGGGAACAGTTATGTCTTAAAAAGTGTTATGTGTCAACTGTGTGGTGGTAGCACATGCCTTTAATCCCATCACTCAGGAGGCAGAGGCAGTCAGATCTCTGAGTTTGAGGCCAGCCTGGTCTATAGAGCAAATTCCAGGACAGCCAGGGATCCAAAGAAAACCCCTGTTTTGAAAAACAAAAACAAACAAAAAGTGTTGTGTGTCAAGTTGACAAGGTGTCAGTTGTACTTGATATTTTTATGTCAGCTTGACACATCTGAGAGGAGAGAACTCCTATTGAGAAAATGCCTCCATAAGATTGGGCTGTAGGTAATCCTGTAGCCATTTTCTTAGTGATTGATAGAGAATTACCCAACCCATTGTGAGTGGGGTCATGGCTGGGCTAGTTGTCCTGGGTTCTACAAGAAACCAATCTGAGAAAGCCAGTAAGCAGCTGTAAGAGCCAAAGTTACATTTTAAGTTTTAATTACTATTCCTTATAAATTCATTAAACAAAAATGCCTCTGATCTGCAAACCCTTTGCTGAAGGACAGATAGTTACTGAAATACTGGAGGCTGATTTTTTTATGGGAGATAACAAGTTACATGTTTTTCACTCCCCTAAACAAAACTGGATGTGCTTGATCACATGTGGGCAGGAGGTTCAGAGGCAGGAAATACATCAGGATATACACTTGCCCCTGATTGGATGTAGGCTAGAGGTATGTCAGGATGTTTCTTGCCCCTGATTGGACCTGAGGGGAAATGCAATGAATTATGGGTTTTCCTTCTTAAGCTGCTGCAAACTGTGACTTGGGGCCATTTCCCAGGAACCTGGGTATGGGCCTGGCCAGTATTTAATTAAAGCTTGTTTCAAATTTGTCTTTAAACTGTGGTGGTGATCTTATTCTCCATCAGTGGGATTAACACAGCCCTCCATGGTCTCTGCATCACTCCTGCCTCCACGTTCCTGCCTGGCTTGAGTTCCTGTCTTGAGAATGTCTTCAGTGATGGAAGCCTAAGACAAATAAACTCTTCCTCCTCAACTTGCTTTTGGTTATGGTGTTTCATCATAGCAATAGTAACCCCAACCAAGACACCAGGCATTTGGCCATTTGTCACTCATCCATTCACTTAACACGTACCCATTGTACACCACTATAGATCAAGCAATGATGCAGAAAGGACTTGTGTTTGCAATGGCATAAAAAATTGAATTCTTGCATAAATTGGTGGAAACTGTTGTGATTTATGAAAAAAGAAATTTCTTCTAATTATTCCCACATAATTCTCTTAACCCAAGTCACTAACAAATAAAATCGAAAGCAAAATTCAGCTTTTTGGGATGTGTGTGTGTTTGTAGTGTTTGTGGGAGCATGGGGATTTGTATGTCCATGATCATGTGAAAGTGAACAGAGCAGGCATCTTCCACCTTACTTTTGGAAACTGAATCTCTCTCTGAACTAGGAACTCTACTTGTCTAGGCTGTCTGGACAGTGAGTTCCAAGGGTCCTTCTGTCTCCTGCCTCAGGCACTGAAGCTACAGATGCACTTTACTGTGCCCAGCTTTAATTGTGGGTGATGGAGAGCTGGACTTATATCCTCACATTTGTGCTGCAAGCATTTTATTGAAAGCCATCTCTCCTGCCCCCAAAACTCAGTTCTTAGAAAGGATACTGGGGACTGCAATGTGGAAGAGGGATTGGTTGTCAGATAAAATTGAGGCTGTCAAGTTATTTAAATATCCAATTTTTTTTTTGTCATAATAACCCGAGACTAGAGAGATGCCTCAGCAGTTAAGAGCACTGACTACTCTTCCAGAGGACCTGGGTTCAATTCCCACCACCCATATGGCAACTAACAACTGTCAGTAATTCCTAGATCTGACATCCTCACTCAGACAAACATGCATGGAAAAAAACACCAGCACACAAAAATAAATAAATTATTTGAAAAAAATAATACCCCAAGAAATATTTGGGGCGTATTTACACTAAAAATTTCTTTTCTTTATTTGTCCAAAATGTAACATTAACTGAATACACTCTATGAATACACTCTATTTTTAATCTCTTTTGGTAAATCTGGCAAACCATAGAGGAATGGGATGAATGTTTGTTGAGAATCTAATTAATGTATGTGCCAGTTCCCTGCATTGACTCATCACTGGCCATAGATAACCAGCAAGGCCAGGAATTGGTAACTACCTAGAAAGACAGACATCTGCCAACATCCAGGATGGTCTTTATTAAGCAGGTAAACCTGTTTGATTTGATAGGAGCTGAAAGAAAGGGAAATGAATATTCAGATGTCTTTGGTGGATGTGCATATGTCTCTGTAAACTTGCCTCTACTTAAAAGCAATTAAAAATTCAGTAGCTAAAGACATTTATCAATCAAATAAATGTTAGAAGACTCATGTGACTTTCAAACTGAAGATGTTTCAAGATCAATGATTTCATTACACGGCGTTCTATAATCTGTGCTTCAGAGCCCTCTGGCAGTAATAAAGGGACACATTCATGTGCCATTAAGTTCCCTCTGGGGTTGAAGATGGTTGGGATCACAGAGACCCATGGAAATGTAAAAGGGGAGTTTGTTAGGAAGTCTTTCAGCAAGGAGTAAGTACTGATGTGGGAACAGAACTTTCAATTCACAACCTTGGATAACATTAAAAATGCATTTAGATGATTACAATGATGCTTACTGTAGCTGTTATTATTTCATTTTGTTTAAATGAATTGGAATTTAATAAGAACCACACACTGGGCCACAGTGTCTGAGACATAACTTCTTTTGCTAATCTTGAAGTCTGAAGTGACTTCTCAAGATAGGTGATGAAACCCAGAGAGAGGCCGAGTAAGCTCTCCAGCTCCACTTGCAGCCATTTCAGAAGTCCCAAAGCTGAGTACTACAGGGCCCCTGCAGCCAGACGTTCTACCCTGAGCTGTGCCCCACAGAGCAGGCCTCTGATGCGGGCCCAAATGGCAGTGGTTGCCTCAGCTGCCTTTCAGGAACCTAGAGGCCACGTTTGTCTATCTCAAACTAACTGAAACCACCACACTTTTGCTTGGGCCTATTCAAGTGTGTCCTAAGGGTGACTCTTTGTGAAAAGAGACTAGGGAGGGAGAGAGACAAAAAGAATTTTGGTATATGTCAGAGAAAAATAATGAGAACCCCTGACCAACATGCAAGGGACAGACAACGCACAATAAAAACCCCTCAATAGAGGCTGGCAAGATAGCTCAGCGGGTAAAAGCACTTGCCGCTTAGGTGGAACATAAGTGGTGAACCTCCACACTGGCATACACACTACCTCCCAACAAAATAAATCAATGAAAGCTTTTTGAAAGGAACATTCCCAATATACAGATGGGGAAAGGCAAGTGCTATGTAAATGACCTATAGAGGGTCACAACGGTCATGGCCTAGCATCTGTCACTGAGCCTCTGGCCTTTCCAACCTTGGTCTATTTCCCACTCTTTTGTTTTGTTTTTTGTTTTTCCAGACAGGGTGTCTCTGTGTAATAGTCCTAACTGTCCGGGAACTTACTCTGTAGAGCAGGCTGGCCTCAAACTCACAGAGATCTGCCTGCCTCTGCCTCCCAAGTATTGGAATCAAAGTTGTGCACCACCAACACCTGGCTATTTCCCACTCTTGAAATTGCTTCTCTTCCTTAATGGATGACATCTGCCCAAATCTCTCTGTTCAGGGAAACTAGGACCTGGCAATCCAATCTGGTACCTTTGGACCCCAATCCATACTTATAAAACACCAATTAGAGCATCAAATGCCCTCAGAACATGACAAGGCTGACATTTTCCTTTGGCTTTGTGTGTGCTTGTTTGTTACATATGTGCATATGTGAGGGTGAGCTCGTATGTTGTGCATGTGAGGCCAGAGGCTGATGCCAAGTGTCTTCCTCTATCACTCTCTACCTTATTATTTTGTTGGTTGTTTCGTTTTTGAGACAAAGTCTCAAAATGTAGGCTTTGTTGGTTTGGAACTCTCTGTGTAGACCAGGCTGACCTCGAACTTAGGACTTCTTGCCTCCTGAGGGCTGGGAATAAAGGTTTGCAACACCATGCCTGGCTTCCACCTTATTTTTGAGACAGGTTCTCCTATGGTACCTGGGGGTTATGACTAGCTCCCCACATACACATCCCTAGTGCTGGGGTGTGTGCTCTGACACTGATTTTACCTGCGTGCTGGGTTTCAAAGCCCAGGTCCCCATGCTTTCTGAACATAAATCATCTGAGAAGCCAGGTTGATTACATGTGCAGAGGCCACTTCACTTTTTCCTTCCTCCAATCACATTTCCCCATGCCTCCCACTATCCTGCATCTGTATCCCATGTGTATCCCTGAGCCCTACTCTTCTAGCTGAGTCTATGGTCTTTTAACATTGGGGTACCTTGTGAATCAGGTGTTCTTTCCTCAGGGCAGGCGTGGATCCTAGAGCCTCAAGCCTCCCAGCTGCTCGCTCAGAACTGGGCTGTATACTTTCTACAAACTTGTCGTTTCAGTGCTCAGCATGCCACACTGTGGGCAGAGCAAGCTGGATCCCATGAACAGTGGTACTGAGGGTCCAGGGCAAGACAGAAAGGTAGAGAGTTAAAGGGAGTGGGAAGGAAAGGAAGTCCCTCACCTGGGGTCGAGGCTTCGCCACTGATTAGGCCAAAACTGCCTGCAGAAAAGAAGAGATGTGTTCTCCGAAGATGTCTCAAACAAGGATGTTAAAAGCAGCAAAAAGGTTCTGCTTTCTTAGGGCCAAAATATCTGTAAATATGAGTTTTGTCAGATTTGCACTCTTCCCTCATCCCTAAATCTAAAAATATGCCTGAAAAAAAACACCTTACAATTTCATTTACAACAGGATATTCTCAAGGAGAAATAAGTAAACCAGCGCATTTTTATTTTTATTTTTTTTTTACTGGGTTCTACATAAGGGTTTATTTTATTATTTGTGTGTATGTGCCCATATGTACATGACAGGGGTGCTCACTAAGGCCAGAAGAGGGCATCGGGTTGCCTGAAACTGGACTTACAGTTGGCTGTGAGCTGCTGAGGTGGGTTCTGGGAACTGAACTCTGGTCTTCTGAAAGGTCAACAAGTACTTTTGATTTCAGAGTCATCCTTCTGGCTCCGTAATCTTTAAATTTAAGCTTTGTTTTGCCTCCACGTGTGTCTGTGGACTATTTTCCTGTAGGGCCCACAGAGGCCAGAAGAGGGCATTAGAACCCTGGAACTGGAGTTGAAGATGGCTATTAACCACTGTGTAGATGCTGGGAATCAAGCCCAGGCCCTCTGAGAAAGCAGCCAGTGCTCTTAACTGCTGAGCCATCTCCCCAACCCTAGATTTGTGTGTGTGTGTGTGTGTGTGGTTTTTTTTGTCTATTTGTGTGTGTGTGTGTGTGTGTGTGTGTGTGTGTGTGTGTGTGTGTACATGAGTGTGTGCTTTATATTTTATGAGGGTCTCATGTATCTAAGTCTGGCTTAGAACATAGTATGCAGCCCAGGCTGGCCTCAGGCTCACAGAAGACCTCCTGTCTCAGACTCCTAAGTGGTAGGATTACAGATGTGAGCTACCACTCTGTAGCTCTGATTTATAATGTCTGACCACAGTTCCTACCTCATAACTCCACTGCTGAGGCAGGCCACAGGGACTATCATTTCTCTTCCCCAAGACAAGTCACAGAAACTCTCATCTTTCCTTTCTCTCTTTGTTCTGGCCATAAAAATTTCTTCCACTTACTCTTGTGCTGTGGAATGTCTTTCTGTATGCTGTGATTATGTATTGCTCTGATCAGTTGATAAATAAAGCCATTTGGCCTATGGCAAGTCAGTCAGGTTATAGTTAGGCGGGAAATTGAAGAGGGGACAGGAAGAAGAAAGGCAGAGGGCAGAGATGGCAGCACCACCAGGAGAAGCAAGATGTGCAAATACCAGTAAGCCACAGCCACGTGGCAACTTATAGATGAACAGAAATGGGTTGTTACAATAGCTACCTAGCAAGAGGCCTTCCGTAGACCATACAGTTTGTAAATAATACTAAGCCTCTGAATGATTATTTTATAAGTGGCCACAGACTGCAGGGCTGGGCAGGACTGGAGAAAACTTACGGCTACATACCCTCTTGTATAATAAGTCATCTTGTTACCAGAAGCTTGCTCTCTGCTCTCCTCTCTTCCCTGGTCCTGATGATCTCTACCACATGAATTCAGCTAAGACACATAGTGTTGAGGACACAGTTTATGACAGTTTAACCTGAGACACTCTCAAGCTTAAAAGTAGGCAGTTACCAAAGGTGCCATTGTGCTGATTGCATATTTAAGTGGCCTTTATACTGTTTAACAAGAGACTCTGGGACAGATGGCTCTCCCGAGTGTTGTTCTGCTGTCCAAGTAAATGGCAGCCTTTGTTGTTATTGTTGTTTGAGGCAAATCTCATATAGCTCTGGTTGGCTGCTTTTTTTTTTTTTTTTTTTTCCGAGTCAGGGTTTCTCTGTGTAGTTTTGGAGCCTTTCCTGGATCTCGCTTTGTAGACCAGGCTGGCCTTGAACTCACAGAGACTGGCCTGGCTCTGCCTCCTGAGTGCTGGGATTAAAGGCGAGTGCCGCCAGTGCCCAGTTTGTTTGTTTCTTTAAAAACTGTATTAGCCCCAAAGGAAGCAAGATATAAGTACTCTCAGGGTTGCTACCTCTGCTACTTCTAGGTGCTATTCTTTATTTTATTTTTTTTTTTTTTTAGGAATTTTTTATTCACTTTACACACCAATCACAGATCCCTCCTCCCCTCTCCTCCCGCCCCTCCAGCTTTCCCCCCAACCCACCCCTCATTCCCTCCTCCAACAAGGTAAAGCCTCCTATGGGGAGTCCGAAGAGCCTGGTGCATTCAGTAGAGGCAGGTCTGCTGTGGATATCGTTCTATATAAATAAAACACTGATGGCCAGTGACCAGACAGGAAGTATAGGTGGGACAAGGAGAGAGGAGAATTGGGGAAACAGGAAGGAGGGAGAGACACTGCAGCCACCGCCAGGACAAGCAGCATGTCAAGACGCTGGTAAGCCACCAGCCACGTGGTAAGGTATAGATTTATAAAAATGGGGTAATTTAAGATATAAGAACAGTTAGCAAGAAGCCTGCCACGGCCATACAGTTTATAAGTAATATAAGCGTCTGAGTGATTATTTTATAAGTGGATTGTGGGACTGCGGGGTTTGGTGGAACCTGGAGAGAAGCTCTCCAGCAACACAGGTCCAAGACCTTCCCCCTGCATCAATGCTGTGCAAGGTGTCCCACCATAGATAGTAGACTCCAAAAAGCCAGCTCATGCACCGGGGATGGATCCTAATCCCACTGCCTGGGGGCCCCCTCTAGATATTGTTCTTTACCAAAATCATCTCTAAAACTGTCCAGTATGCTTTTTAAAATGTTGGAATCTATTTCTTTTTTTATTACATTTATTTATGTTGAGGAGGGACACACCTGTGCTACAGTGTGCATAAGACACTTTCAGGAGTTATTTCTTGCCTTGTTAAGGCTGGGTTTCTCTTGTTTGTTTGTTCCTTGCTGGGGCTTTCAGTATTCCCCACAAGCTACTGGTGGATTTTTGTCTCTGCCTCTCATCTCACCATAGAAATGCTGGGATTGCAGATGTGAGCTATGGTACACATCTTTTTTGTGGGCTCTGGGACCAAATTCAGGCCATCAAGTTTGTGCCTCCCCCACTTTTGAGATAGTGTCTCATTGTAGCCCAGGCTTGCCTTGAACTTGCTACAATGATGATATTGTCCTTAAATTTCTAATCCTCTAATTCAAATCCTGTCTCTGCCTCCCATTTGCTGGGATTACAGACGTTCACTGGAATTGCTAGATGTTCCTTAATTTAGAAACTACTGAGAACTTTGTTGCCATTTACCCTATCATGCCTATCATCTTCAACTTCTGATTTTGTTACTTTTTTCTTCTAGGGGTTTATGTCTAAATATTACATTTAAAGTTCTGTATATCTGAGCATGGTAGCACATGCTTATAATCCCAACACTTGAGAGGCTGAGGTAGAAAGAGTGCTGTGAGTTTTGAAGCCAGCCTGGAATACATAACAAGACCCTGTCTCAAAACCAAATAAAACCCCTAGCAAAATAATAATAATAATAATAATAATAATAATAATAATAATAATAATAATAATAAAGCTCTGTCTTCACTTAGCCCTTTTCCCAAGTACCTACGTATCCCTAGAATGAAACTGAGGATAGTAGTAATTTCATCCATATCTTTATTCGTCATGTTCTTCCCTTACACTTTTTTTTTTTTTTTTTTTTTTTTTTTGGTTTTTCAAGACAGGGTTTTTCTGTGTAGCTTTGGTGCCTGTCCTGGGTCTCACTCTGTAGACCAGGCTGGCCTCGAACTCACAGAGATCTGCCTGGCTCTGCCTCCCGAGTACTGGAATTAAAGGCATGTGCCACCACAACCTGGCTCCCTTACACTCTTTAATAGTTATTATTTTTTAAAAGAACCTTGGGTTATATGTATTTATTGATTTGTGTTGCGTGTGTGTGTGTGTGTGTGTGTGTGTGTGTGTGTGTGTGTGTGTGTGTGTTCTTGAGTGTGTGTGGAGGTCAGAGAACAACTTTAGGGAGTCAGTTCTCTCCTTCCGTAATGTGGGTCCTGGAGATCATCAGTCTCGGCAGCAGGCGCACTGAGCTATCTTGTATCATTTTTGCATTTCTGCAGTGAATAATAAATCATCCATGTATGTCATTGGCTTATTTTAAACATTGAAGATTAAAATATTTATCTACAATATGGTTGTAATTATTCAGAATGCAACAAAATTATGTGGTGGAATTTAAAGGAAAAAAAGAACTATATACCTCCCCCAGTTTGTGGTTTCCTGTTCAAGAAGAATGTTTCACATTTTATTATTTTTATGTGTATGGGTGTTTTGCCTGCATCTATGTGCACCACATGTGCAATGCACAGTGGGGGCTAGAAGAGGCCATTGGATTCCTCTGGGATTGGAGATACATTCAGTTGTGAGCTGCCATGTGAGTGCTGGGAATTGAACCCTGGTCCTTTGGAAGAGCAGCCAAGTGCTCCTAACTGCTGAGCCATCTCTCCAGCCCTCAAGAAAAGTCTTAATTCAGTGTGATGGCTGACACCTATAATCCCAGCACTTGAGAGATGAGAGAATTCATTCAAGTTCAAAGTTGGTCTATACAGTGAATAGCAAGACAGTCAGACTACATAGTGAGACCTTATCTGAATAATACTAATGATGTAAAAGTTCACCATATATAAGCCATATGTCAGTACAGGTTCAATCTGTTTTTTATTTATTTTTGTTTCTTTGAGACAAGGTTGGCCTGGAACTCACAGAGATCCACCTGCCTCTGCCTCCCAAGTGCTGGAATTAAAAGCATGGTTTGGCTTGAATCTATTTTTTAAAACAATCCACATATATATATAGAAGTAACTTTACACTTATGAGCTTCTTTTTAAAACTCTTTATTACATCTTTATTTCATGTGCTCTTGTGTGTGTGCATGTGTGCCACTGTCCACAAGCAGAGGTCAGAGGACAACTCCAGAGTCAGTTTTCTTTCCATCATGTGAATCTCATGGATCAATTCAAGCCCAGGCTTAGTGGCAAAGGCCTTTACCTCCTAAGCCATCTCTATAGGCTGTGAGTTGTTTTTATTTTTTTAAGAGTTTTTTGTTGTCATTTTTAATATTGAGTGTGTGGGCATGCACACACAAGTCAGAGGACAACTTGCATGAGTTGGTTCTCACCATCCATCATATAGGTTCCAGGGATCAAACTCAGGTCATCAGGCTTTGTGGCAATCACCTTTACCAGCTAGCTTCTTAGTTCTGTTTTGTTTGGAGACAGGGTCTCATTAAGTAGCTATGACTGGTTTGGAATTTGATATGTATCCTAGACTGGCCTCCAACTCTTGCGGGGAAGGGGCACGATCCTTGTGCCTCTGCCTAAATATTGAGTCTTTAATTATATTGAGGTGTTCAGAGGTCACATATATTGATGGATGGTTATCTGAATACATATGCAATCAAAACAAATATCAGAAAATGGTAACTTGGTAATCTAGCTAGTGGGCATGTGATTGTTCACTGCAATTCTTTCGACTTTTCTAAACGTTTGGAAATTTCATAACACATTGTTTTGCCCAAGCAGGAGCATATTCAATTTTCAGTCTTTGAGGGGTACCATTTCATCATTCCGGGTTTTGTTGGTTTTTATTTATTTTTTTTTTTTACAGTTCTTTGGCGAGTCACTCGCTTTCGCACTCTACAGCAATACACATGATTTCCTTGGCTTCGAAATACTTTTATTAACACAAGCAGGCCAATTATCCAAATGCAAAGTAGGGACCCAGAGCAGACAATTACTACACTGACAATGTGACTCAGGCTTGAGAGGAGATGCCTAAGAAACGATGCCTAAGAAACAGGAGGGGGTAAGGACAGCTTCGTGGCTTTTAGTACCATCACCAGTCTTCTGACCAGAAGTTTCACTGACCGCAACAGTGGTAGATCCCATTTCAGCTACCCCTGAGTAGTCGGAGCGAGGTAGGAAAAAAAATCATGCCGGCTCCTACTCACTAAAAACGCACCACCCCCACCTAGCGGGAGTAGAGGGGAGATAGGACGGCGTATTGGCGCGGTGCTGGGGACTAAACCCTAACACGGATAATAATGATCTCCATATCAAACGGCTGCTGCGATATAAAGTGGAAAGGCAACAGACCTACTATTATATATTATTATTACCCATTGTCCGACAAGCCATCATTGTGACATGAAGGAGGACGCCAGACCAGCAGTCTCAAACTCGTTTCCATCTGGACTTCTGAGGGAAGAGCTGACAGAAACACATTCAGCTCTGATCAGCGTCGGTTCCAAACAGCAGTCACTGAAGAGAGACCACCGTGCAACCTCACAAAATCCTAGAGCGCGCGGCAGTCGTCGTTCTGCGCGTGCGCGGGGTGGGCGTGGCCTCAGGCTTCTGAGGCAAACGGACTATTCCATTGCTGACGGGTGTTGACAGGGGAGAACTTGGCAGCCTGACTCTGGAAGCACTGGCGAGCCTCTACTGTTTTACATTGTGGATGACACATTGCGGTTTATTATAGTTCTTCCGCGACAGGCTTCTGGCCACGTTGACTCTGGGTCGCTCCACAGCCTGGTCCCCCTCACGTGGCAGCGTTAGGACCGGCCGGCGTGACGCCCGAGTACGGAAGCCTGGAGGCCCCGCCCCGAGAGGCCCCGCCCCGCCCGCCGGGTCTCGCCCCGCCTTCAGCGAGCCGCAGGGTCCCTGCCGGCCGTGCCGCGGGGCAGCTCCTCCTCCTCTCCGCCCCGCCGGCTGCGGGCGCGGGGGACGTCAGCGCTGCCAGCGTGGAAACCGCTGCGGGCCGCGGGAGGCGGAAGTAGTGTCCGGCACCGCGGGCACCTCGCCGGACGCCTCGGCCATGGACGCGTCCCTGGAGAAGGTCGGTACGGAGAGATCGGGCGGCGCTGCGGCCCCGGGTCTCCGCCTCCCGGGCGGGCGACTGTTTCCCGGTGGGAAAGGGGGCCGGGGGCTGAGGAGCCTCGCCGGAGGAGGGCGTCCAGCCCCGGCCCGGCTGCGTCACGGACGGAGTGGCTGAGGGAGGTGGGCCCGGCGCTGTGGGAGCCGGCCTTGGCTTCGCGGAGGCTCGGCTTGGGGCTGGGCCTGAACCGGCGCTGGCCCCGTGGGATGACAGGAGCAATCGGTGTGAGCCCCAGAAGCGCACAGGAAGCAGTCCTAGTTGTCACGGAGCCCACTGCAAAGCCACGGTGCTTTACAAGTTAGGAGACAAATTGTGAGCTTTGGCGGGAGTAGGAATCACCTGGGGACCTTGGTAAAAATACGGATTTGCAGCCTGTGGTCTGAAGCTGTGGTGGGCGGGGACTCAGTTTGTTGAGTTTAACAAGTTCCCCACGTGATTCCGATGCTGTAGCCTGCGAACCCCGGGCTAGAACCCCTAGGATCCAGAAAGGGGTGGGTATCCTGTAAATGGTGAGTTTATTTGGGGTAGGGGGAGGTCCTAGCAGGTCTTACAAGGTCTTGGGTTCCTCTTTCTGACCTGCGACTTACCCTGTTTACCCCTTGGGGCAATAGCCACTTGGTGGACCTGGCTGACTGCTCTGGCGTGTTGAATGGATTCTAGTTGTTCCCACCGTAGGGCGGGCAATTGAGAACCGTGCTTGGGTTCTCAGTGCTTAACATTCTGTCCTCGCAGTCTTTTCTCTCTGTCCGGTGTGGTGTAAACCTACTTTTCCCACCACCACCCTTCCCTGTCTCTCTCAGTTCTTCCCTCTCTGTGTTTCTCTCACCCCGCCCCTTCACCCCCGCCTCCAGTCTTGTGAAGTAACCCTGGCTAGTCTGTAACTCACTATAGACTAGGCTGACCTCAAACTTAAAGTGAGTCTCCTGCCTCTGCCCCCCAAACTGCTGGGATTACAGGAGTGTGTCATCATGCCTGGCTTGGAATTCCTTTTTCAAAGAAGCAGCTGTTGTAGTTGTGTTCACTTGTCACTGGAGAGTTGAAGGCAGTAATTGTAGAAATTGAGCCAGATGTCTTCATGTGCACACAGTGGCATATCTTGCTCCTCAGCTATTTAGCATAAATTGGATGGAACACAATCAGGGAAGAAGATACGGGTTTTTTTTTTTTTCTTGGTTCTTCTGATTAGCATAGTGTCTACCTTTTGTTATCATGAATTTCACTCAAAATTGGTAATTCTTAACTTAGGTTAGGTTTGTTCTCCAGGGGACTTTTGGCAATTTCTGGAGATGTTTTAGACTAGAGTGTCACAAGAGAGGTACTCCTGGGACCTAGTAGGAAGAAATCAAGGACAGTGTTGAATATCCTCTGTTGCACGGGACAGTTCCACATAACAGAAGTATTAGCAATGCAGAAGCTGAGGAAACTGGTTGAGATCATGTGTGTAACTCCAGTAGTTGAATACAAAATGATGCTGAAAATGACCTTTCTGTGTTTCTAATTTCTGAACAGGGCTTTATGTCATTCCATTAGAAAGAACTGAGATGATCTTTCCTCTGAGAATATCTGAAAACTGAAAGTGGTTAGGAATCCTACTGTAAATTTTTCTGAGTATTAAGTGATGATAAGATATTTTAAACTCTCCAAAGAAGATCTGAAGAGGTACTGAAACTCCAGCATGCTTAAAGGGCTGGAACTTAAATTGCATTGAACTTTGAGGAATTCAGAATATGTGGGCTGAAAGTCCCTGCCTTAGGCTAGTGTGAAAATTATAAATGTAAGTTTTGTTTTAAAAGCTAACTTTTAGTCGCATCACTTGTGAGCCAGAAACAGGCAGATCTTGTGAGTTCCAGGCCAGCCTGGTCTACAGAGTGAGTTCCAGGACTGCTAGGGCTACACAGAGAAGCCCTGTCTTGGGGAGGGGGAGGGAAGCTAGGGCTCTTATTTTTATAGTCTATGAAGTAATAGAGCACTTTAGATATAATGAATAATTTCTGTTAATGAAAGGCTTTGATGTAATAAGAATTAGATGACTCTGTTCTGAAAAAATAGTTTGGATTGAAGTGAAACATTGAATTATGTCCATTCCTGATTCTTTGAGGAATAGGCTAATTTGGGCTAGAGTCTGTATTTCTAATGTAAATTTGAGAGTTATTTGAGTAGTTCCTGAATAATCCTGCTTCATCTTTTCCATGTATAATTTATAGAGCCACAGAAACCACAATGTTATTTGATATTCATCCTCTGAAACTTCAATATCACATCCTCTAGGACAGTGGTTCTCAACCTGTGGGTTGCGACCCAACAGGAGTAGAATATCAGATATCTTGCATATCAGACATTTACATTACAATTCATAACAGTAGCACAATTACAGTTATGAAGTAGTAACGAAATAATTTTATGGTTAGGGGTCACCACAACATGAGGAACTGTATTAAAGGGGGTTAAGAACCACTGCTCTAGAATATAGTATGTGATCATCACTCAGTAGAATCACTTCATACATGTCCCTTCATCAAACTATAACTGTGTACCTCTGCTTTTTCTTGAGGTGATATGCAAACTTGTAAATCTGACAGGATAATCCCTTTCCTTACCTTAATTTGGTTTTCTTTCATAATGGTCTCTAAAATGAGTGATGACTCCACACCAGATAGGCTAATTGAAGGGACAAGGAATTCAAACTGAGAGTACAAAGAGAGACTGGGAAAAACTGAGGTGATTGTTCCTCTGATAATAGTTCTTTATAAGTAGATCTGCAAAATAAAAATGGTTAGGGGGCTGGAGATGGGTTAGTTGTTAAGAGCACTGTTGTTCTTCCAGAGGACCCAAGTTTGATTCCCAGCACCCACATGGTGGCTCACAACCATCTGTACCGCCACCTCCTTGGTGGCCTCAGATATGTGTGTGTGGTGCACAGACAAACATGCAGGCAGAACACCAATTACATATAAAATAAATCCGAAAAAAAAATTAAGCTTATCTTCAACACATAAGAAACAGGGTTCTGGAGCTGGAGAGATGGCTTAGTGGTTAGGAGTGTGTACTGCTCCTTCAGAGGATCCAAGATGGCTCTTGATCACCTGTAACTACAGCTTCAGGAGATCTGAAACCCTCTCTAGCTTCAGAAAGTACTTGCACAAATATGGCATGCCTACACACACACACACATACACATAAATAAAGAAAAACAATTGAAAAACAAAAAAACACGGTCCTGGA
The DNA here is from genome assembly GCF_004664715.2 of Peromyscus leucopus. Classification (NCBI taxonomy): domain Eukaryota; kingdom Metazoa; phylum Chordata; class Mammalia; order Rodentia; family Cricetidae; genus Peromyscus; species Peromyscus leucopus. The sequence goes on along the minus strand of NC_051086.1, from coordinate 29,258,739 downwards.
TAATTTTAATATTATGTTAATATTCAAGTCAGTACTAACATAAGAAGTATGAGAGACTATATTTAGTTTTCACCACATTCATTTTTCAGTATTATCTTGCTGCTTTAAACCTTTTTTTGTTGAATGAAAAATGTCATTCTTCCCGGATATTCTGTTTAGACAAGGTGTGCTGCAATTTGTTTTGTGTTTGCTTTAACTCCACCCGTGAGCAAACTCAGGACAGAATTTTTCAAGCTCCTCAACTGCTATTTGTTTCAACTGATTCTTATGTGTGGGAGGTTCATTGCAGTGCAACATGTTTAACAGGATCCCTGGCCTCCATCCACTAGGTTCTAGCAGTACACTCCCAGCTGTGACAATTAAAAATGGCTCCAGATGGGGTGTGCAGAATTGCCTCTGGTTGGGAATCATTAACTTACAACCCAGAGCTGCTGTTCAGTTAGGGAGCCACTTGTTACGCATGCCAACTTAAATCTACATATATTGAAATCAAGCAGAACTAACAGTTCATTTCCTTAGTGTATTAACCACATCACTAACCATATTCTAAGTGCTCATCAACCACATATGGCTTGTGGCTAACATACAGGGCAGCACAGGACTAGACCATTTCAATCACCAATGCAGTAGAGCTGGGTGGTTTAATTACCTTGTTAGGAGCTACTTATCTCTGAAAGAGGCAACTTCAACTCTGTTTTTTACCTAAGCCCACTGTTGTTGTTCATTTTGTTTTGTTTTGTTTTGTCTTTGAAATGGGATATCACTGTGTAGTCAAGGATTACCCGGAACTCATGATCTATCTTCATCTCCTGAGTGGTGGGATTACAAACATGTGCCATCACATCACACCTAGCTTTGTGCAGTACTGGGGATTTGAGCATACTAGGTAACTGGCACACTGAGCTGTGTTACAGGCTCTCATTTTCTGTTCTTGTCCTTACCCTAAACTAAACATTTCTCTTTTGAGTCAGATTTTTTTTTTTTTTTTTTTTTTTTTTTTTTTTTTTGTTTTTTGTTTTTCGAGACAGGGTTTCTCTGTAGCTTTGCGCCTTTCCTGGAACTCACTTGGTAGCCCAGGCTGGCCTCGAACTGGGATTAAAGGCGTGCGCCACCACCGCCCGGCTTGAGTCAGATTTTGAAAAGTTATTATCTTACTGTTAGAAGCTTATAAAGAGGAACAAAAGTAGTATGAGCAGAACATCCTGATCATTATTGATAAGGATGGCCAGAACTTTTATGTCTCCTTTAAAAAGCATGAAAAAAGGGCTGGAGAGAAGAAGGCTTAGTGGTCTAAGAGTGACTACTGCCTTTGTAGAGGACCTGAATTTGGCTCCCAGCACTAATGTAATATGGCTCACAGCTGCTTGTAACTCCAGTACCAGAAGATCTGACCAACACCCTCTGACTTTCAAAAAGTACCTGTATGCTTGTGGTATTCTTAAATTTATGCAGCCTCACACAAATACACATAAATAAAAGTAACAAATCTTTTTTTAAAAAATTTTAAGCACAAGAAATTAGTCCTAATGAGGCAAGTTTTAAATGATTGATTTTTGTATGTACTGTGACAGGGCCCACTCTTTCACATAGTGTAGAGGGACTGCTGTATAGACGATGGGCTGATGTTCTAGCTCTCATTCAAAGTGAGGATTTTGCATACAGATGCCTGGTAGCTATGGGAGTAAATGATTACCCATTGCTGGGTATCAGAGGAGATGGATGGGATTTGCTGTTTTAGAGTTCTGCTTCTAAAAGTATATGGCCTTGGCTGGGCATGCTGGCTCATACCTTTAATCCCAGCACTCAGATGGCAGAGTCGAGTGGATCTCTGTGAGCTTGAGGCTAGCCTGATCTACGTAGTGAGTTCCAGGACTGCCAGGGCTACACAGGACCAGTCTCAACAAAGAAGCATGTTTGTGGCCTTGGTGATTCTGTTTTATCCTGGATTGCGGAGGTGTCTGTGGCAGAGCTTTTGGTGCTCTCCTCCCACCCCCCAGTCCTAATGTTCTAGTCAGGATTGTGAATTACATTCTAGCCTAGAGTGACTGTTGTATGTTTTCACTTAAAGCAGAAATCTGTTTTGATTTGTACACCCTTATTAGTTGAAAGTCAGAATTCAGTGCTGAGTGCTGGAGATAAGAGGGGAATAAGATGTGATTCCTGCAGGCGTTATGGTATAATGAAGGACAACATTTTTACTTTGTTTTGTTTTATTTTTGAGATGAGATCTTGCAGTGTTGTCCAAGTGGACTTCAAACTCTTTTTCCAACCTCCCAGGTGCTGATATTATAGAAATGCGCATCACAATATGCTACTAGGTGTACGTTTTAAAATAAGTCATTGTCTAAGAAGGAGGAATAGAAAGTAGTATAGAAATGAAAAAGAAATTAAATTGATGGCCAGTCAGGAGTTTTGAAGAAGAGGGTATTTGGGATGTTTTTTAAATTGTTTTTGTGTGGGCTTGTTACTACTACTACTACAACTACTATTATTATTGTGTGTGTGTGAGAGAGAGAGTAGGTGCAGGTGTGCCAGTGTGATTCCAGATAAAGAAGAACTTAGAAATAAAGCTTTGCTGCTGTGTAGTATCTTTTTCTTGGTATACTGTTCAGAAGATAGTATTTATGATATAATATCTAAGGGATGGATTTTAGAATCTGGGGGTGGGGGGGAGCTGTGTGTGTATTTTAATTTAGAATTGAATTTCTCAATTTCTATGTATCTCTGATGGTGATTTTGATGCTGTATTAATTACTTTTCTGTTGCTGTGATTAAAAACACCATTATTTTGGGTTTATAGTTCCAGGTTAGGACTCACAATGGCACAGACAGCAGGCAGCAGTCTTAGCAGCTGGAGCTGGAAGCTCAAAGTCCACATCTCAGACCACAACCAGGAAATAGAGAGTCAAATAGGGATGGCAGGAGACTTTAAAACCTCAGATCTTGTCCCCAGTGCATACTTCCTCCAGCAAGGCCATACTTCCTATTGGGCTCTCCAGTAGGGCTATCAATTGGGGACCGAATATTCACATGCCCTAGACTGTGGGGGACATGTCACTCAAACCACCACTGATGCCTTTCTTGACCCTCCATGCACTACTGTCTGTTATTATGTTTGGTGTCTCATGTTATTAATATTGTTGCTTCTTTAGCTTTATGGATTTTTATCACTCTGTTGCATGTTTTTGCTCTTTTATATTCTTTGCCTGCTCATGAATTTGCAAGGTTAAGTACTAGTAGTTACACCTTGTCAACAACTATATATCCCTTTGAAATTGGAGATTATGATGTTTTATGAATTAATAATTATAATATGTCTTCATGTCCTCACAGACACACTCAAACAGAAAGAAGTGTCTTTTTGTTTTTTAAAGTTTCTAATGGGGGTTGCTTGACATGCCTGTGTAGGTCATAGGATGGCTTGTGGGAGGTGATCCTTGGTTTCCACAGTGTGGGTTCTGAGGCTCAAACTTAGGTCATTAAGCATGCAGCAGGCACCTTTACTGTTCAGCCATCTCCATAATCCTTTTATTATTGAGACAATGTTTCATAAAGCCCAGCAGAGACTGGCCTTGAACTCCTCCTGACCTTTCTGCATCTGGCCTTGAACTCCTCCTGACCTTCCTGCATCAGCCTTCTAAGTCCCTAGATCATAGATGTATACCATCACAGGCTCTGGTTTTTTTATTTTACTTTTTAAAGGTAAACATACACAGAGACTGAAGAGATGGTTCAGCACTTAAGAGCACTTGCTGTGCTTGCAGAGAACCTGGATTCCATTTCCAACCCCCACATGGCAGCTCACAGCTATCTATAACTCCATTTCCAGGGGTTCCAACACCTTCTGACGTCCATAGGCACCTGAACTCACAAGGTACACATACAGACACACAGGAACACACATACATATGAATAAATTTTTTAACTCAGCCATAAACAGTACTGGGTTTCATTGTGACATTTTCATATATATTTATCATTACACCTTGTTCTAACTTTTCCCCCTTACCCACTTGTCCTCCCCTGTGCTCCCTACTGCTTACTCTCTGGGCCCCTTCTTTCATACAGATAATCTCTTCTGCTTTAATGTTGCATGTAGATCTCAGACTTTAATGAGGTTATTTTACTCAGGTATATTTATTTTTTTAATTATATGTGTAATGTACTCATGCCACAGTATGCATATGGAGGTCAGAGGACAACTTTGTGGAGTTGATTCTCTCCTTTCACCTTTACATGGGTTCTGGGGATAGAACTCAGGCCACCAGGCTTACATCATGTCGTGGTAAACACTTACCTACTGAACTGTCTCAGAGGCCCTTCTCTAGAATTTAAATAAAGAAAGATGAAGGCAGGAAAGTAAATCTGTGAGAACCTGGTGACTCTTACACTGCAACTGTGCTGCCTTCTAGCCCTTATAGCTCATAAACAGCCACCACCGCCACATAAATTTCTCTACCTTTGCTAGAAGGAATAAGGTTTAACATCTGAAGTAAACATTTAGTTACGGGCAGGGTCACTACATCCTGGTTTGCCTAGGACCATCCCAGTCTACACCTTTTGTCCTGGTTTAATTATTAATACTCTTAAAGTGCCTCTATTTGGGTTACTTGCCACAGGCTTGGTGGCAAATGCCTTTACCTGATGAACCATTTCACTGGCTCTATTTTATTTGTTCCTAACTAGAAAGATTTGTTCTATAAGAGAAATTTGTCATCTAGTTGTAACATTGTAGAAATGGAAATTTTCCCTAAATGGAGAGTTTCTGAGTAAAAATACTAATTAAAAAGATGACCATGAGCCAGGCATGGTGCGCACCTTTAATCCCAGCACTCAGGAGGCAGAAGCAGGAGGAGCTCTGAGTTTGAGGCCCGTTTCGTCTATAGTAAGTTCTAGGACAGCCAGGACTATGTAGAGAGAGACCCTCCCTCCTCTCCACCCCCACCCCCTGCCCCCCACAGGAAAAAAATGATCATTAAAAGTAAACTCTAGTTATGTGGGAGGTAATGTGTGTCAGGTAATTAGCATAATGCCTGATGATTGTAAGCAACTCAGTAATTAAGGATCATCCTACTTATTCTGTGGTGGCCCCTATGCTTGGTGTTAAAACAAAATGAAATTATGATCTTTTTCCTAAGAATAGGCTGTTTTCTCCTTAATATCATAAAATAGTCCGCTTTTATTTCCCCCTTCTATCATAAAACAGTCCCCTTCTATGTACTAAAAATAGGTATCTTTTCACAATTTCTGGGTTGTTTGTTTTTGCCTTTTTAGACAGGATGTGATGTATTTCAGGCCGGCCTCAAACTCATTGTGTAGCCAAAGATGGCTTTAAGCTTTTTATTGTCTTTACCTCCCAAGTGCTGAGATTATAGCTGTGTGCTACTTCACTCAATTTCTGCACTGTTGAGAATCAAATTCATGGCCTTGAATTCATAGCATTTGAATTCTGCCTCAGCCTTGATTGAGTGTTGGGATTACAGGCATGATCCACAACATTCAACTCAACTGCATTATTTTTTGTTGTGTTTTGAAAAAGTTGGAGGTTTCATATAGATCAGGATGACTTGAAACCCCATGTGTAGATGAGGTTGGCTTTGAACACTTGATCCTCTTACCTCTACCTCCCAAGTGATTACTCAACACCACACTTGGTTTCAATTTAATTCTTTATTCTTGTAGGTTTGTTTATGGTTCTTGCTTTGGTTTTGTATAATCACATAGTTTTAACACCTAGCCTATTGATGAGCTCTAGGTTCATCTGAGAGATCCTTACTCAAAAAAGAAAAGTGGAAAACACTTTATGTTGACTTGTAGCCTCTTCTATACTCTTGCACATAGACATCAATGTCCATGCACACACAAAATTTCATGATCCTCATCAGGTACACAATTCAAGGCCAGTCTGGGCTTCACAGGACTGTGTCAAAAAAAAAAAAAATTAGATGAAAACAGACAGAGGCGGTGGTGGCGCACGCCTTTAATCCCAGCACTCGGGAGGCAGAGCCAGGCAGATCTCTGTGAGTTCGAGGCCAGCCTGTACTACAGAGTGAGTTTCAGGAAAGGCGCAAAGCTACACAGAGAAACCCTGTCTCAAAAAACAAAACAACAACAACAAAAACAGACAGAGGGAGACATGTGCCATGGTACACAAGTGAAGTCAGAGGATGACTTAGCATTGATATTCTTTTTTACCATGTAAATCCCTGAGCTTGAACTCAGGCTGTCAGACTTGGTGACAAGTACCTTCACCCACTGAGCCATCATCTTATTGATTATGGATTTTTGTTTATTGTTAATTAAAAAGATTTGTTCCAATGTTATAGGAAAAAAATATCATGATGCACTGACAGAGAGAAAGGATGATGCCCAGTGCTGAAAAGGTCTCTGACCTTAAGCCCTTGATTGAATAAGAGAAACAGGAATTAGCTGAAGTCTGCATCCCTGCCTTTAGGCAGCTGATGATGTGGCTAAGGAGTTCATATCTGCACTGGAAAGAGCATCTGTAAAAAGGTTCTCAGTGAAGGATGTGAGGACTCAGGAAGACTAGCAGCTGAATATCAGAATGGCCCCAGTTTCAAAAGTTCTGTCTCATTATCCCCATACATTCTATCTTTTGTTCTTTTTGTCAGTGAGTCCAGACTTTGGGTTTAGAAAAAAGTGGTGACACCTAGTGTGTAGCACATGCTTATAATCCCAGCACTGGAGAGGCAGAAGAGAAGAGTCATAGCAAGTTCAAGGGCAGCCTGGCTTACATAGATGGCTTTAGGCTAGCCTGGGATATATAGTGTGATCCCCTCCATCTCAAAAAAAAAAAAAAAAAAAAGCAGCTATCATTAGAGGGGATGTGAAAATGGTTGTATCCATAAAAGTTTCATAGAAATCTTGAATTGTGGGAAAGGAGAGATGAGATGGTTCATTGATTAAGAGCACTATTGCTCTCAAAGACCAGAGTTTGTTTCCCAGAACCCTATCAGGCAACTCACAGCTGCCTATAACTCTAGCTCCAGGGGAATCCTCTATGGGGACCCACCCACATATGCACACATGTATGTGCACACACATAAATATAAATCATTTTTTGTTTTGTTTTTAAGAAATCTGGACTTGTAATTTAAAGGTACAAAGGCATTCAAACCAGGCAAGTGTTTGGAGCATGAAGATACGAATGATCAAGCAAACTGGTTACCTTTTCATTGAGCTGCAAGAGATGAGGGTGATAAGGAACAAAACTGGGACACATAGGAGTTAAGATAAATTCTCTTGACTATTATCTTTTCCACTTCTCAGCAATAATCAGATTGCTGAGACCCTTTTAAATCTAACCCATTTCATACTTAAGTTGTGGATTTTATTTAAAACACCTTTTGAAATGTTTTAAAATTATATTTAAACATCAAAAACAGATAACCTGGTGTGGCTTAATCCCAGAACTCAGAGGTAGAAGCAAACAGATCTCAGGGTTTGAGGCCAGCCTGGTCTCCATAGTAAGTTCCAGTCCAGCCGCAGCTACATAATGAGATCCTGTCTGGCGGGGGGGGGGGGGGGGGGGGGGGGATAAAGCAGATACAGGATTACTTTGTAAACCTTCCTAGAAACCAGCTTGTGTAATAGAGACCAGAAAGGGGAATAAAGAACCCAGGGTTCTAGCACATGTCTTCAGCAAATCACATCTCCAAGACTTAATTTCTTCACCTCTAAAATGTTAAGCTAGACTCAGATATTTTCTTTTTTTTTTTTTTTTTTTTTTGGTTTTTCGAGACAGGGTTTCTCTGTGTAGCTTTGCGCCTTTCCTGGGACTCACTTGGTAGCCCAGGCTGGCCTCGAACTCACAGAGATCCGCCTGGCTCTGCCTCCCGAGTGCTGGGATTAAAGGTGTGCGCCACCACCGCCTGGCAACTCAGATATTTTCATGATACACTTTTTTTCTTTCTAATGACAATTTTATGAATGAAATTTGACTTAATATCCTTTGTGTAAACCAAAGCTGATCTACCTAATAGGCACTAGAAAGAAGGCACTAGAAGCCCCAATTTTATGTAGATCTTCCCCAAGTTCTTCTTGAGAGATTGATGGTTGATTTTATCTGTGTGTCTGTGTCAGTGTGTGTGAGATAGAGATTCGTGTTCATGCATTCGTGTATGTGAGTACAGGTGTGTGCATGTGAGAGCAGAGAACAGCTTGGGTGTTGGTCTTCACTTTCCACTTTGTGACAAGACATATGCTAGGCTAGCTGGCTGCAAACTTCTGGGTATTCTTCTTTTTCTATCTCCCATCTTGCTATAGGAACAGGGAGATTACAGACTCACAGCTATGTCTGACTTTATGTGAGCTCTTGGAATTCAAACTTGGGTCTTCACACTTGCCATGCATGTGTCTTATCTACTGAGCCATCTCTGGTTAGTTGTTTATTTAAGATGGTGTCTCACTTTATAACTCAAGCTATCCTCTAACTCCTGTCCCAGCTTCCCTAGTTCTGGGATTGCACATATACCTGGCCTCCTTCCCATTTGTTGTAAGGCTTACAGGAACTGCAAACTAGACTCCTAATGTCTTATCTAAAATTTAACAATTTATGATTCTGATATTGGTAAATTGAATAGAACTTCTTGAATGATTTGAGGAGGTAACGTAGGGCTACTAAATGTAATAGACAATATTGCAGACTTGCTGTGGAAAATGCATAGGTACATGAAGCAGTATGAAGAGAAATGCAAGTCCTTCAAGAACTACATTGACAGAGGAGTTTCTGTAAGTACAAAACAACTCATGTTGTATAGCAGTTGGGGCAGCAAGACTTTTTTTCCTAAAAGTACTATGGAGATTAAGAAGAAAGAGGGATGTTTGGGGATTTTTATAATTAATTACACTGTGTGTGTGTGTGTGTGTGTGTGTGTGTGTGTGTGTGTGTGTGTGTAGAACAGAAGACAACTTAGGTTGGTTCTTTCCTTCATCATGTGTGTGCTAAAGATCCAATTTATGTCATCAGCCTTGGTAGAAAGTACCTTTAACTGCTGAGTCATCTCACAGGCCCTTGTGTATGTTTTAATTCTATAAGAATTAATAATTTGGGACTGGAGAGATGGAGATAGGACCTGAGTTCTGTTCCCAGCACCCACATCAAGTGGCTCACAATTACCTTTAAGTCTAGCTCTGGGGGATTTAATTTCCCTATTCTGGACTCTGGGCACACATATACATATAATATGTACACTCACACATAACTAAATAATAAAATAAATCTTGGACTCAGCAGGTTAAATTTATATATTTATTTGAAATATATATATATGTGTGTGTGTGTGTGTGTGTGTGTGTGTGTGTAAAACAATAATAAGTAAAAAGAAGAGGCTTTTGCTGTGGGATGTTCTGTATGGCAAATGTGTTGCTCTGATTGGTTAGTAAATAAAACACTGATTGGCCAGTAGTCAGGCAGGAGGAAGTATAGGCGGGACAAGGAGGAGAAGAATTCTGGGAAGTAGAAGGCTGAGTCAGAGACACTGCCAGCCGCCACCATGACAAGCCGCATGTGAAGATGCCGGTAGGCCACGAGCCACATGGCAAGGTATAGATTTATAGAAATAGGTTAATTTAAGATATAAGAACAGTTAGCAAGAAGCCTGCCACGTTTGTAAGCAATATAAGTCTCTGCGTTTACTTGGTTGTGTCTGAGCGGCTGTGGGACTGGTGGGTGACAAAGATTTGTCCTGACTGTGGGCCAGGCAGGAAAACTCTAGCTACAGGCTTTGAATTTGAGGTGCATAGGGAGAAGTGGGCACAGTGGGGAAATTGGAGGGAGTGGTAAAGTTACGTAATTGTATTTTAATTAAAATTTTTTAATTGCCATAAATAAGGCATAATTAAAATAAATTTAAATGTTTTAAGAATTAAAAATACTTTTGTTTCATTTCTTTTTGGAGGGAGATAAATGTATACATATGGCACACAATCCAAAGGGAACAAACATAAATGCCCTCTCTGACCGAGGGTCATCTTCCCACTCCACGTTCTAGAGGCCACCACTTAGCTTTTTCTAGACAGAACCATCATCTTCTGGCTTATGGGTAAATTAGTTTCCTGTGGCTGCTGGAACAAATCACAAACTTAGTAGTGTAATATACATGAAGCGAAGCTGGACATGTACATGCCTGTTTCCAGTTATTCTGGGGGGCTGAGGCAGGACTGAAAGTTGTGATGCCAGCCTGGGTAATGTAGAAAGAAACTGTCTCCCAAAAAAATCAGGGTGGGGTGAGGGTAAGGAAGTGAGGAGGAAGAAAAAGAGGGAGACTGATTTTTGAGTTCCAGGGTTTTTTGTTTGTTTGTTTGGTTGGTTGGTTGGTTTGGTTTGGGGTTCTTTTGGGGGATTGTTTGTTTGTTTGTTGAGACAAGGTTTCTCTGTGCAGCTTTGGCTATCCTGGAACTTGCTCTGTAGACCAAGCTGGCCTCAAACTCACAGACCTGACTCTGCCTCCTAGTGTTGGGATCAAAGGCATGTACCACTACCACCCAGCTTGAGTTCCAGTTTTGTGGGCCAGAAGTTTGAAATTCCTATCCCTGGTCTACATAAGACTACCAGAGCTGAACTCACAAGAAGGGGCATTCTAATTCTAATGGGTGTTAATATCCTTCAGCTTGTGACCATGTCATTTTTAATTAATCTTTTTTAAAAATTAAAATTGCATCATTTTTTCCCTTAGCTTTCCTCCCTCCAACCCCTCCCATGTTCCTCTCTTTATTCCCCCTGGAAATCATGGCTCTTTATCTGCAATATGGTTGTAATTATTTAGAACACAACAGAAATTATTGTTTAAGTCAAAGGAAAACTAGCATTCCCCCCTTTCTTTGTTTCCTGTCATTTCTTGCTTTCCATGTTATTACTACTCCCTATACCACCTGCTTAGTCTATTTAGTATAATTTATGTATTTGTGATTTCAGAGCTGACCACTTGGCAATAAAGAACCAATTGGGGCTCATCCCTGGGGAGAACTATTTCTTGTGCTCTCAGGATTCCTTAGTTGCCTGTACTTCTTTGTATGTGGGTGGGGCCCTATAAGATTTAGCATGTTTATTGCTGTTGTACTTCTTCAGGTCTTGTTTAGGAAACCATATTGTTGTGATATCATGAGTGAAGCTTCCCTGTCATCTTTAGGAGACACGATGTCATAGCAACTTTCTGGTCCTCTGGCACCCCTTTCCTCCATGTTTCCTGAACCTTATGTGTGGGACTTGTGTTATAGATGTATCGGTTGGGCCTGGACCCCAGATCACTTCTTCTCTGTATTTTGATTCATTTTGTTTTTCTCTAACGTATCTTTCTATTGAAAAGAGAAGTTTCTTTGATGAGGGATAAGAGCTATGGGATATCCCTGAGCTATAAGATATCTGTGTGATATTTAGAATGCAGTTATGCTGGTTTAGTAAGGAGGCAGTAGTAGGTTCTCCTCTAAGATCGATGATCTCACTAGCCCCTGGTGGTTAACTAGGTTTCTAGTAGCTGGCGTGATTTCCCTCCTGTTGAGCAGGCCTTATGTCTAATTAGACAGCTGTTGGTTACCATCATGCTGTTATTGCCACTGTTGCACCCTTAGAGTTAGTGCCATGTTGATCAGCATTGCAGTTCATAGGGTCATGTCATTAGTTTTTGAAGCCCGAATCTTCAAAGTTTTTCTACTCACTTTTCATGTAATCTTTGTATGTATGTGCATTTGTGTGTTTCTTTCTGTCTTTATCATAAACAAAATCTATTTTATTACATTTTAGATTCATCTGGATAGTAAAGGTTTTCTAACCATCTCAAGATCTTTAACTTAAATCACATTTATAAAGACTGCCATATAATATAACATTCATAGACACCAGTGTCTTATCGAAAGGGAATAGGTAAGATGATTTTTAGCCTACTGCAATGATAAAAACGAGTAGCATACTATATATATATATATGATAGAAAATGGGAATGACTTCAGGGTCAATTAATTTAGGACTAGTTAATTTTTTTTTTTTTTTTTTTTGGTTTTTCGAGACAGGGTTTCTCTGTGTAGCTTTGCGCCTTTCCTGGAACTGCTTTGGAGACCAGGCTGGCCTCGAACTCACAGAGATCCGCCTGCCTCTGCCTCCCGAGTGCTGGGATTAAAGGCGTGCGCCACCACCGCCCGGCTGACTAGTTAAATTTTATGTGTGGTATATTCAACAAATAGAGTAAGGTGTAACCACTAGAATGAAGGAGGCTTGTTGACTGAGACAATATTTACTGTAAAATGGGCAACAGCAAGCTACAGAGGTATATGTAAAATGAAAATGGGTTCCACTAAGAGGTTAGGGCTGGGAAACTATTACTTTGTGTGCTATACTTTTATGTGGTACAATAAATCTATGCATTTTATAGTAAATCCAAGGGAAGTGGACTTGCATTTGATTTGTCTGAATGAATTATATAACAGAAGTAATAGATAAAGTCAGATGTGGTAGCTCATGCCTGTAATCCCAGCACTAGAGAGAAAGACTGAGGCAGGAGAATTGCCATGAGTTCTAGGATAGCCTAGGCTACAGAAAAGGTTTGTTTTTAGAAATAAATAAAAAGTAGTAATAGAAGAATGTTAAAATTTTGCCTTTTTTGGTTCATTTCTTAGATAGCAGACCCTACATTAGCTGAAATGGGAAAGAACCTGAAGGAGGTGATGCGGATGCTGGAGAACAGTCAAAGGTGAGCATGTAGGATAGAGGCTGCCCTGTTGATATGTCCAGCCAGTTTTGAATCTGGTGGTTCTGGTTTCTTCCTGTTAAAGATATCTCTATCTCTAGGATGTCAGATTCTGATGCCTTTAAAGCTGCAGGTATTGGGTAGAAAGTGCTTTGCAATGAGAGGATTTTGAAATTTTGGGAAGGACCTTTTAGTTCTGCCATGGAATGTGTTGATTTGAGTATTTAAATACTTCTTAGTATAGATTCAGTTACATAAGGTGTCAACTGACGAAGCGGTTGTTTTTACATTCTTTTCCTTTTCAAGTATATCTGGGGTCTAGGGAGATGAAATGAATGTGTTTAAAATCATTCATCAGTCACTCAATGTTCTGTGTAAAGTCATGTGTTTGCATGTTCATATGTTAGAAATTGGTTAAAACATAGTCAACTCTTTCTTTCCTTTAAACCAGAAGAATAGAGGAGGAAAATGGAAAGAAGCCAGTATCAGAGGATATTCCAGGGCCACTCCAGGCCAGGTAGGTGGCAATGAGGATCAATACCTTTAGTTAGGATATACATTTTTTTCTTAACCCAAAATTTTACCATTACTTTCTTACAAGTTTACTTTGAATGAGTACCAAGATAATTTAAGTAGTTGCTCAGCAGAACATTAGAAAACTGGCTGGTTGGTGATAACAGTGAACTTACTAGCTTTGTTCTCTCTCAGAACTTTTTGTTCGTTGGCTTGCCTTCAACAGGTGGCGGCAATCTTCAACTGGTGGCCTCATCCTTCTGAGTATTAGATTACAGGCATGCCCTACCATACCTGGCCTCTTTTCAGAACAATCAAAAGCCATTCATGAATTCATAGCTATAACTGGGATAGCAAACTAGTTCTTTCTTGAAACCTGTAATCTCTGTTGTAGACTGAGTTTTACTGTGAGAGATATTTTAACTTGGTATAGTTTATAATTTTTATAATATAGTAAATGAGCCAGGCATAGTGGTGTATGCCTTTAATCCCAGCACCCAGAAGACAGAGGCAGGCAGATCTCTCAGTTCAAGGCCAGCCTTGTCTACATAGGGAGTTCCAGGACAGCCAGGGCTACATAAAGAGATCTTGTCTCAAAAACAAAACAAAAAATGAAAAACCCATAATATAGTAAATGAAAGGAAAATGTCAGCTTTAATTATTCCTGGAATGATTAATTTGTTTGCAGCTAAAGCAAATTTATCAAGTCCTGTGGTTTGAACTACTAGTGAAAAAGAAGTAGCTGGCTGTCGTTTTCACAGGATGCTAGCAGTCGGTCTGCAATGAAAGTCCCAGTCCAGCTTCCTTGAGACAAACGATTTTTCTTTTATAACCAGGAAACTGTACTTAGGTCAACAGTACAACTCCTTTAAATTGTTCTTTGACCTGAATATAAGTTGTACAAGATTACGAAAGAAAGCATTGAGGAAGTATCACACCATACAGCAAATATCATGCCCAACACTCCCAGATACAATGTTTTCAGTCATTCCAGCTTGTAGCATGGATCCTGCTGATTTGAAGTCTCATAGAGCTTTCACCACTCAGAATAGGAAGTAGATCCTGTCTCCTATCCCAGATGTGAAGGGACAAGGACTTGTTTATTTTCCTAATTACACAAAAGTTTCTCTAGATCTCCTAAGAATTCTCAGACTGGCAGCACATTAAAAACACTGTTAACAGTGGTCAGGAGTATCTATCTTTATTTAATAATGCTAAAGTCTAGTATTTGAAGCTAGTGAGTGCTTTACAGGTACTGTCTGATTATCTCCTCTCCGATCTATAATGCTTGGGTTCAGCCACTTTGGATCACTCACTCCAGGTCACAAGGACAGCAGCCAAGTGAGCCTGAGCTTCCTTCCCCTTCCCTTCCCTCTGCACTGTTAAAGAATCAGAGCATTTCATTTCAGTTTAGCACCTTGGGGAGATGGGTTTGGAGCAGTGTTTTGATGGTGGTGCTTTTATTTCTTACTTCTGTGTTTGTGGTCTCGGATTGAACCTTGAATTCATACATGCTAGGCAAGTTCTCTACCGATCCCCACTATATCCATCCAATGCTTCTTTTTTTAAGAAGAAAATATTTATCAATAATATGCTTATAGAGTATTTTTACATCTTATGCACCATAAATTGCCTTGCCATTTCATACCGTTTTAGTCATTGACATTTTTCTCCTGTTTCCATCTCATATAATGAGTAGTTAATAGCATATCTTGGATAGAAGTCAGTCTATCTATTTATACTCTATTTGGTATCTGTTTATACTCTAAGCAGATCTCAAGTTTTCCAACTGGGATAAGGGTTGGAAACAAATGATTACATGTTTAAGGCTGTTGGTTCAAGTGGACAAGACTCCAGAGTCTTGTCAATAGAGAATTTTTGTTGGCTTATGGCCTAGAACATCTTATAAAGACTGGCTCTTATACTTATTAAATATTCTTTGCTTTTCAAGAATGAAATGATCCATTATAGAAATACAGCTAGAGCAAGACTGGAAATATTTTCAAAAATCAAACTTATATTTGGGTCAAAAAATAAGTAAAGTTACATAATTTGAATGTTTTTGAAAATATATAAACTGTCTCTAAACATTCTTTTTCTTGTAGCTAGCTACCAAATGTTTAAAAAGGAAACAAAAACAAAAAACATCTTCAAGTTAGTTTGAATGAGAGAAATGGTTGGAAGATGGAGGGGAGGGGCATATGTGTTCTTTCTACCCACCTAACCCTTTTTGTTCTGCAGTGGGCAAGATATGGTGAGCATCCTCCAGTTAGTTCAAAATCTGATGCACGGAGATGAAGATGAGGAGCCCCAGAGCACCCGGTAATGGAGGAATGTTGGCAGTTTATCTTTGAAACTTCGTTCTTAGCTGGGCGGTGGTGGCACATGTCTTTAATCCCAGCACTTGGGAAGCAGAGGCAGGCGGATCTGTGAGTTCAAGGCCATCCTGGTCTACAGAGCGAGGTCCAGGACAGCCAGGGCTACACAGAGAAACCTTGTCTTGAAAAAAAAAAAAAATCTGTTCTTGAGTGGCTCAAGGAAGAAACTTCATTGAGTAATAATTTCATTAAAAGTTAAATTGAGGCTGGCTGGTAATGGTGTATGCCTTTAATCCCAGAACTTGGAAGGCAGGCAGAGGCAGGTGGATCTCTGTGAGTTCAAGGCCAGCCTGGTCTACAAAGTTAGTTCCAGGATAGGCAGGACTGTTACACAGAAAAAACCTGTCTCAAAAAACAACAAAAAATTATATTGATATTTTTATATTCTAAAAGTAAATAGTGACATTTTTATGGTATTAGGTCTTATGAAGAGCCACTGGAAGGACTGAGGTACCATATGCTTTTTAAATTTTTTCTTTAGCTTGCTAAGAATTACTACAGTTAAATTGATTAGCTTTCATTGTCTGTGAATCACCTTTTGCTTTATTTATTCATCTGTCCAGTATATTTAAATAAATAGATCTTCACTTTGTCTTCTTTTTTTTTTTTTTGCTATCAGTAATATATTCTCCTTGTTCAAAAGGCAGAAGATAAACTAGGCATGGTGGTACACACCTGTAATCCTAGCATTCTGGAGGCAGAAGCAAGGGGGTCACAAGTTTGAAGCCACTGTAGGGCTACATAACAACACTAAAAACAAGACAGAAAAAAATTGAGCAGAAAAGAAAGGGTATACAAAAATAGTGCTCTAGGCTGTGGTGGCATGTATGTGCCCTGAGTTCAATTCCCAGTACTGAAACACACACATAGGTCTCCCTACCTGGTTCTCTTTTATGGCTATAGATGATGACCAGTTTATTATTCTTCCTCAGATATTTTATGTGTTTGTGTATACAAGCAAAACAGTCATACACACCCCATCCAGTACTTAAATACTATCTATGTGTCCTGATTCTTTTTTCACTTAGGACTTGGAGTTCATCACATGTCATACAAGGAGCTCTCTTTGTTAAGAGCAACTTTATTTTACTTGGAATAGATGAATAGAATTTTATGGATAGAATTTTGTGTTATGTTCCTATTTCACTGATACAAACATTGCTGTGCCATAACTTTAAGGATATGTCATTTCTTGCAGTGGCAATGTGTTTGAGGAATAAGTCATGGAAGTAGGATGCTGGGTCAGATAATGCACATGTGCATTTTGAATTTGATAGAGCCCAGTGCTCCTAGGAGATAAGTCAATCCAGAGGCTCACCAGCAGTGTGTGAGAATACTTTCCCCACACCTTTGCTGTAATGATGTTAGCAAACTTAAGGATCTTTGATAAGTGAGTGAGAAATATAAGGTGAGATATTTCAGCATAATATTTTTCTTATGAACTAGATTATGTCTTTTTGTATGTTTTAAGACTTACTTGAGCCTGGGGGTGTACAGTAGTAGAACACGTCCCTCGCATGAGTGGGGCCTCAAGTTCAAGCCTCAGAATTTTTTTTAAAAGTTGTTAAAAAAAAACGGACCTTTTTAAAGACTTAAAAAATTATTTATGTATATGTGTCTGTGTGAATGTATGCTACATATGTGTAGGTGTCCATGTAGGCTAGCACCCTACAGCTGAGCTACATCACTCTTCCTCATTATCTTATGTGTATGGATGTTTTGCCTGCATGTATGTCTGTGCACCACTTGTATGCCTGATGCCTTTGGAGGCTAGAAGAGTGTTTTGGATCCCTTGGGACAGGAATTACAGATGGTTGTGACCCACCATGAGTGTTGAGAACAGAACCTGGGTCCTCTACAGCAGTAGCTAGTGCTCTTAAACTCCTGAGCCATCTCTCCAGCCCTCCTCCATAGTTCTTAAGGCTGATAGTTATAGTTTAAGAGGATTTAAGAGCAGTTTGTGTTGTCAGTAAAGAGAAGGACATTTATCTTTTAGGGCTCAATATTAAAGGTATTTTTCTTCCCAAACTTTCAGCACCTCATACACATTTTTTCTGAATTTCTCTGTAGGACATGAAATGAATTAAAAATCTTCCAAATTTCGGTGAAACACTGTTTAAATTTTCTTTTTCTATTCTTTGGTGATGATCAGTTCTTAGTACTCTAATGATTTTGATCAACAGAATCCAGAATATTGGAGAACAAGGTCACATGGCTTTGTTGGGTCACAGTCTGGGTGCTTATATTTCAACTCTGGACAAAGAGAAGCTGAGAAAACTTACAACCAGGATACTTTCAGACACTACCTTGTGGCTACGCCGGATTTTCAGGTAAAGATGTTACGAGCTGGGTTTTGTTGCAGTTTTTTTTAAGGATTCGTTTATTTACTGGTAAAGAAATTATGAGGGATTGTGTTTGTTTGTTTGTTTAATTTTAGGTTTACTTGTTTATTTGTGACAGGGTCTCTATGTAGCCTGGCTGTTCTGGAACTTGCTATATAGACCAAACTAGCCTCAAACTCACAGAGATCTGCCTACCTCTTCCTCCCAAGTGCTGGGGTTAAAGGCGTGCATCACAATGCCCACCTCTACTTTTGTTGTTGTTGTTGAACATGTATGAGTATTTTGACTGCCTATATGGATATGCATCACATGTGTACAGTGCCCAAGGAGACCAAAAGAGGGCATCAAATTTCCTGAAACTAGAGTTACAGATAGTTATGAGCTGTCATGTGGGTGCTGGGAACTAAACCCAGATTCTCTGGAAGAGCAGCCAGTGCTCTTAACAGACCAGCTACCTTTCCAGCTATCCTTACAAAGTGGCTAAAGATGAGTCAGAATCAGACATGTGTGGCTTGTGAGTAATGTTTTTGTGATGCTACATATGGATTTGACTCTTCTAAGGGTTTCTTAACCTCTCCATGCCTAAGAGGGTTGGCTAACCTCTCCTTGTATTAAGTGTGGAGAGTATAAATAGCTATTTCATTTGAGGATTAAATGAGCACATTAATGCTTCATTTATTTCAGATGTCTTAGTGCTGAAACTCCCTAACAACCATGTCAGCCTGTAGCATTAAGCCTCCACGTGGAACAAGCAAGAGCCCTTGTCTCTAGGCTCATCATTTCTGGGGACTTTAGTCTTTGTTTCCATCATTTCTACTCGTTTTATTTCTGGAGTTAGGTGTGGATGATGAGTCTTTGTTTCTTTCCTTTATAACCTGCACTATAGTGAGTAGCCAGACATTGTGTCTCCTCTGCCTTGTATAGTGTCTATGAGAAAAGAATTGCTTTCATAATTTTATACTACTGAAAAAAGTCAGAATTAACTAGAAATAGGAATACATTAATATGCAGCTGGGGAGGTGGCTGATCAGTGAAGAGCACTGGATATTCTTCTAAAAAAAACCTAGGTTTGATTCCCAGCACCCATATGACTGTTCACAACCATCTGTAATTCCAATTCTGGGGATCCAATGACTCTTCTGGCCTCTTTGGGCATTGCACACATTGGTGCACACATATACATGCAGGCAAACACACATAAAATAAAAATAAAATCTTTTTGAAAATTAAAGAGAATACATTAACATATGAGATCTCTTAATAGGTATGAAAATGGATGTGCTTATTTCCATGAGGAAGAGAGGGAAGGACTTGCTAAGATCTGTAGGCTTGCCATTCATTCTCGCTATGAAGACTTTGTAGTGGACGGATTCGACGTGTTACATAACAAAAAACCTGTCATATACCTTAGTGCTGCTGCTAGACCTGGTCTGGGCCAATACCTTTGTAATCAGGTAATGTAAAAAACAGGTTTTTAACACCCCCATTTTTTCATGTGCATATGTGTTACTATTTTTATATGTCTGTGTCAGTAGGTACATGTGTGTTCATGGAGGCCCAGGGTTGATGTCAGGAGTCATCCTCAAAATTCTTTCATCTCATTCATGGAGTCAGAGTCTCTTAGTCAAATCCAGAGCCTGCTCTGCAGATCCCCTGTTTCTGCCTTCCAGGACTAGAATTACAAGTGGATGACTACTCTCACCTCGAATTTACATAGGTTTCTGGGGATTCAAACTATAGTCCTTACACTTTTGTAGCAAATGTTTACTTCTAAGCCATGTCCCCAGTCCCAAAGATAAATACGTACTATTTTATTTGTGTGTATGTGTGTGTGCTTGCACATTTGTATCTGCATTATATTTATGCAGGTTCCCACAGAGACCAGAAGAGGGTCTCACATGCCCTGGAATTGGTGTTACAGGTGATTGTGAACATTTCAGTATGGCTGTCAGGAACCAAACGCAGTTCAGCAAGAGCCATTGCTCGATCCCCCTAAAGACAGATATTTTAAAGAAACTGCCAAGTGGTTTGCTTTTGGTTTGTACTGCTAGAGCTCAAACCCAAGGCTTCACACATGCTAAGCAGGGGCTGTACACACTGACCTACACCTGTAGCCCCAATGCTTTATATTTTAAATTTTTGTTTTGTTCTGGTTTTTTTCTTTGTTTTTGTTATGTTTTTGTTTTTGATTTTTTGATATTTTGAGACAGGGTTTCTCTATGTAACAGTGCTGACTGTCTTAGAATTCACTCTCTAGACCAGGCTGGCCTGAACTCACAGAGGTCCTCCTGCCTCTGCCCCTCAAGTGCTAGGATTAAAGGTGTGCACCACCACCACTCAACCTTTTAAACTTTTTAAAAAGACAATTTTATTTATGTATGTGTGTCTATAAGTGTATGTCACATGTATACTGGTGTCTGTGGAAGTCTAGAGCTGAGTTGCAGATGGTTGTAAACTACCTAGTGTGGATGCTGGGAACCAAAGTCATATCCTCAGCAAATATTTCTAACGTTGAGCCATCTCTCAAGCCCCTCAATTTTTTAGACATTTAAAACATGTAGACACATTTCTCCAGCTGCTGTTTGTATCAAGTTGAAAAAAAAAAAAGATCTTTTTGTATGTTTTTTTGTTATTATACAAAGAGTGTGGCACTGTGGGCTGGCAAGGATGGCTTGTTCACTAGAACCCATAGAAGACAACTGATACACTGACATACTTCTGTAATCCCAGCGCTTCCACGGTGATGTGGGGTCTGGAGACAGGAGAATTGCCCAGAGGCTCACAGGCCAATTATCTTGGAGTATGTAGCATGACACAAACCAGAAAAGAGATGATGCTTCAGCAAGGAAAAGGAGAGAATTGGCTCTAAAGTTGTCCTCTGACTACTGTGGCATTTGCCCCACCAATACAAAAAATTAAAAAAGAAAAAAGAAAAGAAAAATTCCACCAGCTTAGACTGCATAGTGTTGCTATATCTCAAAATAAATGTTATTAACCCGGCAGTGGTAGCACAAACTTTTAATCCCAGCAATCTGGAGGCAGAGGCAGATCTCTGTGAGTTTGAGGCCAGCCTCATCTACAGAGTGAGTTCCAGGACAGCCAGGACTACACAAAGAAATAAAAAAATGTTATTGAATTTAGAAAGGATGTGTAATAGATACACTTCAGTGGTTTTGAGTACCCAGAGACAAAGAGTACTTTATTTTGTCCTATACTCTATCAAAAGGGATGTAGATGCACTTACATGGTTCTTTTGGGCTTAGTTGCTTTTATAACAGGATTATATCATGTTTTAGTGGTTTTTCAAGTTTTTATGCCTAGAAAACCAGATTTATTAAAATCATGTATTTATACTATAGCTACAAAATGCTATATATGTAACCAATAATGGTGATAGATTGGTAGTTTACAGGAGGCATCTTAAGATGTTTGTTTTCATTCTATTGGTGGTACTGTGAATTGAACCCCAAGTGTTTCCATGCAAGTCAAGTTCTCTTCTTCTCGTACTCACCCATGCAGAAGCTCTTTTTAGCTCTTTTTAAGACAGAGTCTGACTGGGCTTGTTGGTGCTCTAATTCTAGAACTTGGAAAGTAGAGGCAGGAGGATTGACCAAATGTGAGCCACCATACCCAATATATTTTTATCAGATGAGATCTTACCATCAGTGTAGCCCAGGCTGGTATCAAACTCATTTTGTAGCTTAGGGTGGCTCTGAACTGGCCATCCTCTTTCTTCAGCCTTCCAAGTGCTAGGATTTCAGGATTCGCTTTTGAAGTGAATCTTTGTTTTGCTTTGTTTTTTTAGTACTTTAAGGGATGAAGTGTAGCTCAGTAGCAGAGCATTTGCCTAGCATGAATAAACCCTGGGTTCAATCTCTGGCACTGCCAAAGGAAAAAGTACCACAAAATGTCCTTTCTAGAGGTAATGTGTGAATGAACCATTCTGTGCTACACCTGTTTACAGTTCCTAAAACTACAAACCCCCTGTGTTTGGAATCTAAACATTAAGATTGTAAAGCCAATTTGACAATTTTCTCCATCCATGGCATTGACTTTGCTTCTTTTAAGCAATATACTTCTTCTAATCCGTATTTATTGCTTTTTAAGGGTAGGAGAACCCATAAATAAGACCCTGTTCTCTGAACAACTGAGGAAAGAATCCCAATCATCCTCCTCACCTGAGAATGCAGGGTGCTTATGTAATTTCTTTGTTTGGAAAAGACTTTTTTTGACATCTTTAGAATATATCAAAGGTAGTTACTTGACTCATTTAAAAAAGTTTAGATTGTGTCCTCTTATAAATCATTTGTTAAGTCACCTTTGGGAGTGAGACTAACTTTCCAAATGTCCTTTAACGTGATGTATTTATAAACTTGAATTCTCGAGGGGAGTTTTTTGTTTTGTTTTGTTTATTATCTTAAAGGTAGGAGTCTCACTGTGTAGCCCAGGCTTACTTCACACGTGTGATCTCCAGCGTCAGTAATAAGATAACAGACATATTCCATTATGCCTCACTGAGATTTTGATTTTTAAAGAATAATTTGTGGCTTGTTTTTGTTGCTCAGTCTCTCAGTCATAAGTAAATGGTGTTTCCTCTTGCAGCTTGGCTTACCCCTGCCCTGCTTGTGTCGTGTGCCCTGTAACACTATGTTTGGATCCCAGCATCAGATGGTGAGTTCTTGGTTGGGGTTTCTGTGGTAATATAGAATTGCATTTTGAAACCATGTCTTTTATTTGATGTTGTTTGCTGGCTTCCAGATAGTTATTAGCTTACCCGTTTATTGCTTCAGTCTTCCCATTGTGGTACAGTGTGTACTTTTGTATTCGAACGAAGGCTACCCTGTGTAGCTCTAAAGGTATCATGTATTACTTCATCACCTGCTTCTTTTGGGGTGGTGGGAGGGGGTTGTTTGATACTTGGGCTCCTTGTATGCTGAGTAGGTGCTCTCCCCAGCCCCTTCATTGTCATTCATCCTAAGTAAGCATAAAAATTTCTTCAAGCTCAGAATTTTAGCTAGCCGTCACTACTATCTGGATTTGAGTGGGCATATCTTCTTTTATTTTTTTATTTGTTGAGATCTTCCTGGGAAGCCCAGGCTAGCTTCAGAATTGTGATCTTCCTATAATGTGAATGGATAGATTTTAAAATGAAGGCCTTCAATGTAATCTTAGGGTTGAGTTATGATAATTTTTTACACATGCAAAAGATAAACATCTTGATGCTAAAAGCAGAAGAAAAGGGATAAACTCTAAGATTTTGCATTTCTCTTTTCAAAATAGTTTTCTTATGTTTCTATGGGAATAAGAAAGTATTTCTTTAAATGCGAATGTTTAAAACTAGGAATATTGGTCTTGCAAATGTGCATTTACTTTAATCTCTATTAATTATTCTAATTAACCTATAAAGAAAACTTATTTTGTTGTCTATGATTATGGGAAGCAAAAATTGTTAAGAATAAAAATTTAAATATTATGAAATTTCTGTAGGAGGAATACTTTAGAATCTTTAATATTAATAATAGGAAAAAAAATAAATCACTTAGTGATACCAAAGAAAAGTAAAAGACTCTTCATGGAAAGATTGTAAATGTCATTCAAATGAACATTTACTAATATTATAGTAGTCTTTTAAACAGAAAAATTCAGGTTAGATGTGGTGGCACATACCTTTAATCCCAGCACCAGTGAGCTAAGGCAGGTGAATTTTCACATAGCAAGTTCCAGGCCAGCAGGGCTATACAGTGAGGCCTTGCCTCAAATAAAATAAAAACAGAGAACAGAACTCTAAATTCTCTAAACCACACACACAAAAAAAATGTTTGGTGGTTTTTGTTTTGTTTTGGTTTGGTTTGGTTTTTTGAGTGCTTCTAATGTGCATTTTGTCCAGGTAGCATACAGTGGCTTTAAAATACTTTTCTTATATATATATTAATAAGACTGAATAGATTTTAATGTTTTAAGTCTGAAATTCAAGAGTAAATAGTTATCCTGACATGAAAAAAAAATCTTATTTGAGTTACTAATTTTGAGTCATCTGTGCTTTTCGATTCATAATTTTTCCCTGGGCATTAGCTTAGGTAGAGTGCTTCCTAGAATGCATAGAGCCCTGGTTTGAGCCACAGTACCTCATAAAACCAAACATGGTGTACACCATGAGGAGGTTGAAGCAGAGTGAGGCTTCAAGGCCAGCCTGGGCTACATGAGCCTTCTAGGTGGGAGGAGAAATGGCTTAATTAGTAAAGTGCTTCTTGAGAAGACATGAGGACCTGAGTTCAATCCCCAGAATTCACTTCAAAAAAATTCACTAGTAGTGTAGTTGTGGGTTTTAAAAATAAGGAATTTAGCTGGGTGTGGTGACACATGTCTTTAATCCTAGCACTCTTAATTCCAGCACTTGAGCAGCAGGGCAGATGGATCTCCATGAGTTCAAAGCCAGCCTGGTCTACATAGCAAGTTTCAGGCCAGCTAGAGTTACATGGTGAGACACTGTCTCAAAACAACAACAACAGAATTCAGGCCAGGCATAGTAGCTCGTGCTTGTACTCTATTGCTGGGGAGGTGGAGTCAGGTTACTCCATGAACTTTGCTGACCAACCTAAGTCAGTGATATACTCTGTCTCAAAAGACAAGCTAAATGGCTCTTGAGGAACAACCCTGAGGTGGACTTTGGCACATATGTGCTCTGGTACACAGGCACATGTGCATGTGTACACACCACAAATACAGTTGTAATTTTTCAGTGTTATACCTTTTATACTGATTGGCTCACATTTCTGTGGTTTGTTGGTCCTAGGACATTGCCTTTCTTGAGAAACTGATCAAAGATGACATAGAAAGAGGAAGACTGCCCTTGCTGCTTGTTGCAAGTGCTGGTAGGTATCATAACCTCGTATGTACAAGGGCACCGTGTACTTGGCCTACCAGACAGGGTCTTGTTTGTGGTGTTTTGTCAGGATGGAGTCTCCGTTCTATAGCACAGGGTAGCCTGGAATTCATAGTAATCCTGCCTTGGCCTTCTAAGGGCTGATGTTAAAGAAGTAAGACACCAGGCCTCATCAAGGAGTGGCACTCTTAGGGAAACTAAAGAAAAGTTCCTGGAACTGCTTTGTGAACCTAATAAGGTTTCTAGATTTTTATCCAGCAATAAACAATTAGAAATTGAATTTAAGGCCAGCAAGATGGCTAGTGGATAAAGATGCTTGCCACCAAATCGAATGACCTGAGTTCCATCTCATGGTGAAAAGAGAGAACAGGATCCTGCAAATTGTCCTCTGACTTTGTTGCACTCTGTAGCATGAGTGCCCACACATACACACAAAATAAATGTAATAAATAAGAAATTGAATTTAAAATGTCTTTTATAATAGCATCAAAAAGCCTTAAAATGGGCCAGCAACATAGGTTGGCAGGGAAAGGTGCTCACTGCGTGATAATGTACACCTGATGTCTCAGTTAGGGTTTCTGTTGCTTCAAACAAACTCCATAACCAAAAGGCAAGCTGGGGAGGAAAGGGTTGACTTGGCTTACACTTCAGCATTGGTGTTCACCACTGAAGGAGGTCAGGACAGGAACACAAACAGGGCAGGATCCTGGAGGCAGGAGCTGATACAGAGGCCATGGAGAGAAGCTACTTACTGGCTTGCTTCCCCTGGCTTGCTCAGTCCACCTTGTTATAGAACCCAGGACCACCAGCCTAGGGATAGTACCACCTACCATAGGCTGGGCCCATCCCCATTGATCACTAATTGAGAAAATGCCTTATAGCTGTATCTCAATGAGGCATTTCTTCAAGTGAGCCTCCTTCCTCTGATGACTCTAACTTGTGTCAAGTTGACACACAAAACCAGCCAGTAACAACTGACAACCAGATTTCAATTCCCTAAACTCATAGAAAGCTTGAAAGAGAGAACCAACTCCTCAGAGTTATCCTCTAGCTTCCACATGGGGGCCATGGCATGTGTGTACCCTCATACACATCTCACATGTTTATACACAGGTTAATAAAAAAAAAAATTAAGAAAACTACATGAGTAAATTTAGCAAAAATAAGAAGTTTAAGAAGGCCCAAATGAACTATAGGCTCTGTCTCTGAGTCATTTATCCCTAAACAAGCCCTGTCACAATCTCTGTGTAACAAGTTCCAGCCAAGGCTACATAGCAAGGTCTTGCCTCAAACAAAACCAAAAAATAATGAAAAACTTGATTTAGGATATCACTTAGTACAGCTTGTGCTTAGCAAGTACAAGGCCCTGGATTCAGTCCCCAGCAACATGAAGCTTTTGCTGTTTGAGGAGACTTTTTGAGCTAGTATAGTGGCTCATGCCTTTAATTCCAGTACTAGAGGTGCAGAGGCAGGAGATTTCTCTGTGTTTAAGGCTGGCCTTGTTTACATAACAAGTTCCAGGACAGCTAGAGCTACATAATAGAATCTATCTCAGAGAACAAAAACAAAAGGCCCTATTATGAAATGAAAAGCAGCATGGGGGCTCTTGCCTTTAATCCCAGCACTACACTCAGGAGGCAGAGGTGAGTGGATCTCTTTGAGTTCCAGGCCAGCCTGGTCTACAAAATGAGTTCCAGGATAGCCAAGACTGTTGCACAGAGAAACGATGTCTTAAAAAACAAAAAAAGACGAAGAAATGAAAAGCAAGCAGTAGACTGGGAAAAGTATTTCAAAACACTTTTCTAGCAAATGACTTATATCTAAAATATGTAAAATTACTTTGCACTTCAGTAGTAAGTGCTGTGGGGTATTCACCAGAGAAGACTGCTCAGACATGGGTTAAGCCAATAGAAAGTCTTTATTAGCCAGCCATTGACTACACTGGTGTTCAGATGTGGGAGACCAGCTCCCAAATTTATTTACCCCAGAGACTCTTGAGGAGTGACGGATAAGAGACTTAGATAGACATATGGAGGGGAGAGAAACAGATAGAAACACAGTATAGCCTTGGGTGGGCCTGGGTCCTTAACCACTGGCCCAGAACTTTATTCAAAAGGGCTTTTTATAAAAATGCCAAGGGGAGGGGCAAAAGACCTCCCCCTTGCTAGATACAGCCAAGTGTAGACCCTTCCAAACACCTGGTACCCAATCATCCTCTTATGCAGTCCTGGGTAAAGCCACTAGGAACCTTCGGTGGGCTCCAACATTCAGAATCCCAGTGTAGCCCTAAGTCTTTCTCCGAGTGAGCCTTTAAGCATTAAAAAACATATTCTGGGTTGACACACTTCAGTTAACAAGAATAGTTAGCCAGAAGCAGAACTACAGAAGCTGCAAAGTAAGGTTAGTACATTTTGAGACTTTCCCAGAACCGTATGGGCTTTGATGGATTAGGCCTTTAAGTTTTGGCAGGTGATGCTGTCTACATGCTGTGTTTTACAGCCTGAATGGCACATCCATCATGGAGTCAGTTATGCTAAGATCTGGGGCCCCATTACAGTAAGGTGATAGACAGCTTTAAAATTAACAGCATTTGGATGAATTCTTTACCAAAGGGCATATAAACACTTGAAAAGATGTTTAATATCATTAGAACAATACAGTTCAGCTGCATATGTTTTGTACATACTTAGATCATAGTTTACAATCCCAGCACTTCAGAGACTAAAGCCTAAAGATCAACACTCAAGGTCAGTCTGGGCTGAATGGAGAAACCACAGTAAGTTGTGGGATGTAGTTCAGTGAGTTGGTAGAGTACATGTTAGTATGTTCATAGCTCTGGCTTTGATCCTTAAGTCTAAGTGAACCAAATGTGGGTGGCACATGTCTGTAATTCCAGCATTCTGGAGGTGGGGACAAGAAGTTTGAAGTTCAGGGTTGTCTAAACCTGTATAGTGAGTTCAGGGCTAGACAGTCTCAAAATATAAAATAAAATAATAAGTAAAACCACAGTGAGAACTTGAGATGTAGTGTAGTGATAGAATGTTTTATGCTGTACCTGAGACCCTGGCTCCAGTCCTACTGCAGGGACAAGAAGTGCCTAATGCTGATAGAGATCAAGCAGCTACAGACATTCCTGGTAGGGTGTTGTGTGACAAAAGTTTTCCTGGGGAGACACAACATATATGTCTACTCACCCCAGATAGGGATCCTAACTACAGACCAAAATACAGGCACCACCAAAGTCCAGCTTGATAAACCATTGAGTTTTATTAGGGTCAGCTGCATCACCAAAGCCCATCCCACCATGGGGGACAGCTCACCAGGCTGGGGACCCAGACTGCACAGCCTGCAGGCAGCTCAATAGGTTGTTGTTATTAGTCTGGTCACACAGAGATTCACAATGACCATGGATAAATTTTAGTAAGAGGTTTTATTAAATACTGGTGCTGGGGCATAGTGGTGGTGTACGCCTTTAATCATAGCACTTGGGAGGCAGAGGCAAGTGGATTGTAGCTAGAGTTTTTCTGCCTTGCCCACAGTCAGAACAAATCTCTGTCACCTGCCAGTCCCACAGCTGCTCAGACCCAACCAAGTAAACACAGAGACTTATATTGCTTACAAACTGTATGGCCGTGGCAGGCTTCTTGCTAACTGTTCTTATAGCTTAAATTAATCCATTTCCATAAATCTATACCTTGCCATGTGGCTCATGGCTTACCGGCATCTATTCATGCTGCTTATCATGGGAGTGGCTGGCAGTCTCTCCCTCTGCCTTCCTGTTCTCTCAATTCTCCTCTCTGTTAGTCCCGCCTATACTTCCTGCCTGGCCACTGGCCAATCAGTGTTTTATTTATTGACCAATCAGAGCAATTTGGCATACAGACAATCCCACAGCAGTGGATCTCTGTGAGTTCAAGACCAGCCTGGTCTGCAGATCAAGTTTCAAGACAATAAGGCTACACAGAGAAATTCTGTTTCAAAAAACCAAAACAAAACAGAAATACTGGTGACACCAGGACTTCAGCTGAGAGCACCCTCCAGACGCAGCAGCTAGCCATATCAGTCCAGGGTTTATAAAGGCAAACCCCACAAGATTACATGTATTTTGCCTATGTGTGGGCAGGGTCTTAATTTTAACATATATATCTTGCAGTTGTCCTCTTTTTTTTTATCAGAGTAAGCAAGTTTGATTACAAAAGCATAAATATTTAGCTATGACCTTTTATTTCACAAGACCAGCAAATTTTACAAGATCAGTAATTTAAGAACAGTCTTCAGCATCGGGGAGAAATGAATGTGGGCTGCTAGAGTACAGCCTGTAAAAGTTAGGGACTTACATGTTAGAAGCATGTTTTGCTTTTTGGTCTCTCAAACATAGAAAGTCTAAACTTCAAATGTAATGTGAATCATCACAGGAGTGTCCTTTCCGGGTACCTCAGTTGAGCTAAACTTTGTTTGTGAGACAAGCAATTTACCTAACTATCTCCCCAGTTCCCTAACCCCTTTTTTGAGATAAAAAGTCTCATGTATCTCATGCTGAACTTTTGGTCTTAGTGCTAGGATTACAAGCATGTGCCGCTATGCCTACTTTATGTGGTGCTGGGGATCTGACATAGAGTTCTCTGTATGCTAGGCAAACATTCTACCAGCTAAGCTACACTGCCAGCCTACATTACCTTTTTTTTTTTTTTTAAAGATGGGTTTGTTAAGGCCATGGTGAGGATGTAGAAGTTCTTACTAGTTGGGATTTTATTAACTGAAAATTTAGGGCATTTGGGGGAATACATGACTCTATATTTTAAGTTTTGTCTGAAAAGGGGTGTGCTCAACGAAGTCTATAGTGCAAATTACTGAGGGATGATGTATGTTTAAGTAGTCTTCAGAATACATGTTTTATAATAACCTGTGTGGTAAAAACCCAAACTCATGTTACATATTCTTTTTATAAAGGAGATACCTAAATCAGAATAACTCAGGATGTGGAGATAACAATGAACAAGGATATCTTGAGCAAACGTCTACAAAAGTACTATACCTAGAATAGTGAGTGTAAAATAGTTCACACTGACAAGACATAATCTGAAAGAGAAAATAGTTACAAATGCTTGTGGACAAAGCTTTGAAGTTTCTAAAGAGAATGCTGATAGAATGCAGGCATAAATCGACAGTCCCACAGTATTGGTAGCAGACTTGGCAGTTTTCCATGACTCAACAGGTCTAGTGAATTTAAAATCCAGTACACAATTTCAGTACAAAATTACTTATAAAGGAGGCACATTCTTCAAAACTTACACAAACCAACTTGCAAGTATTGATTTTAAGTCATCCATCCTGTGGAGATGCTGTATAAATGTACATGAAAACTCCCTCACTGTAAAGAGCCAGAAGGCACTGGGTTGCTTTTTAATGCTCCTGTGTATTTTGTTTTAGGAACTGCAGCTGTCGGACACACAGACAAGATTGGACGTTTGAAGGAGCTCTGTGAGCAATATGATATCTGGCTTCATGTGGAAGGGTAAGTACATGGTAAGGTTGGTCAGTTCCATGTTGGTCTTCTTGGAGAGTGGATGCCCAGACCAACACTTAGAGTGATATTTATCATTAAAGGCTTGGATTACAGATGACAAAACTGGCTAAAGCAAAAGGAGATTTTATTGCTTTGTACAACTGAAAAGACCAGTATTGGGATTGGCTTTAAGCACAGTGTCAACCAGAATTCCATATATTCCTCTCCACTTCTCCCCTAATCATGGTTACTTGGCTTGATTTCCTATGTTTTGGCTCTTGGAGAGATTTTTTTCTATTATGGTAAAAGTAACTGCAGAAGTCCTAGCCTCTCTTCCAGCTTCATGCTCCATGAGTTCTCTGATGGTTGAGGTGTTTTGGACACCTGATGTAGGTAAGTGACTCCACCTGAGTCATAGGTTGTTAAAGGTGATAGGATGGTTTGACAGAAGGCCCTGAAGTATCTTTAGGGAGAGCAGGTGCAGGGCAGCCAGGTGCCCATGTCATCACATTGTCCAAAATGATAAGGGTCCTTTTAGCTTTCCTCTACAAAAAGAACAGTGACTGAGGAAGAGTGGCAATGAAAAATACAGAATAGTGTGTGCATTGTCTTAAATAAGCAAGGACAGCCCCCAAAACATGTTTTTATTAAAAGTGCATTTTAAAGCTTTCTTTAGAACTTCTGTAGTTCCCATCTTTTGCTTTAATAAATGCTAATGAAACAAAAGACATAGGTGAAGATGGTCACATGTCACCTTATCACAGCACAGTTGGTTCTTTCTCTCTTGTAGAGTACTGCTTAGGGAATAAGTCACATTAACTTAGACTGTGCTTTTTCTTCCAGTGTGAATCTGGCAACATTGGCTCTAGGTTATGTCTCCTCATCTGTGCTGGTATGTTGTTGGTTTATTGAATTTTGGTGGTGATAAGAAGGAGCTTAGTCTGTTCAGTCCATGCTGGCTTTCCATAGTTTTCACGACTATAAGAGGGGACTGTGTTTCATGTCCTTTGGTCACCTAATGAACAAAACTCTCTTTCTGGTAGGCTGCAACCAAATGTGATAGCATGACACTGACTCCTGGCCCATGGCTAGGTTTACCAGCTGTCCC
This sequence comes from Peromyscus leucopus, assembly GCF_004664715.2. Taxonomy (NCBI): domain Eukaryota; kingdom Metazoa; phylum Chordata; class Mammalia; order Rodentia; family Cricetidae; genus Peromyscus; species Peromyscus leucopus. The sequence goes on along the minus strand of NC_051086.1, from coordinate 29,227,308 downwards.
TGCAGTGACTCTCTACAAACATGACGATCCTGCCTTGGTGAGCTGACTGTCACTAGGGAATGAACGGTATTCATAATTGCCTTACAGAATAGAATTCAGAGAAATAAAGGAATTTTTTTCTTAATTCTACTTCTGTTACCTTTTTTTAAATACTTTTTTTGGGCAAATATACAAAATAATGGGTTTCATTATGGCATTTTTATGCATGCATATTGTACCTTGCTTTTACCCTCCAATACCATTTTTTTTAAAGTGGGCATAGTGGCACATACCTGTAAGGGTAAGGCAATAAAATCTCAAGTTTAAGGCTATCTTGGGCTTCATAGCAAGTTTTAGTATAGCCTAGGCTACATAGTAAGACCATGTCTCAAAAATAAAAACAAAAAGTTGTTGGAGCTGGAGCTCCATTGGTAGACTGCTTGCCTAGCATGTCTAAAGCCCTGGATTCCATGCTCAGCACCATATAAAATGGGTGTGGTAGAGCATACCTGTTATCCTAGCACTTGGAAGGTGGACCCAAGAGGATCAGGAGTTCAAGGCCAACCTGGGATACATAGGCTCTGTGTTTAAAAAAAAAAAAAAATTCGAATCCGTACTTAAAAAAAAAAAAAATTGGAGGTAGTGATAGGGAAGTTCACATACCACAACATACATGTGGAGGTCAGAGGATGAATTTGTGAAAGTCTCTCCCTCTACCTTTCCATGGGTTGTAGTGATCAAACTCACATGAGTGCCTTTACCTGTTGAGCCATCTCATAAGCTCAGGAAGCCATACTTTAAATATTTTCAGTTATGCCTGTATTTCCTTATGTATATGAAAGATTATTTTTCTGTGTGTGTGGCATTTTATGACTATGATTTTCTTTCTGTTGCTTGATCACAATTTACTTAATAATGGTCATTCATTGGCTTTTAAGTTGTTGCCAAGTTTTTGTTAATGAGACAATAAATATCCTTTTACATATTAAATTCTTTCCAGAGATTAGATTCCCAAATGTAGAATTACCATTTAAGACCCCTGACCTACATTTTCCAGTACAGGTTATAACCTAATATTTTGGTTTAAACACTAAATTGTGGTTTTTTTGGCAGATGTGTTAATGATAGATACATGCAAAGTAAATGTTTAATGATTATTGCTTAAATAGTTGATATCTTGCTTAGTTGAAAATGGCCAACAATTTCAAATATGCTCATAGTGACCTGTCAAGAGGCTGCCTCCTAAATGGCTAAGAACTGTGGCTCTAGAACATACCCCATCTGGATTCTCACCAGGATTAGCTCTGCCTCTCTTCACTTGTGAATCCTTGAGCACAGCTGGGTCTCTGAGCTAAGCTTACCTAGGGCACTAAATGGATAATGCAAGCCAGGTATCCAGCATAGCATTTGATACATTCCAAGTATGTAGTGAAGAGTTGCTAGTTAGTGCTGACATTCCAGCAGCCCTGGTCAGTGCACCTATCTTGTCTTTTTTAGACACTAGTTGCTGGTCTGACATCAAATAAGCCTGCAGACAAACTCCGAGCCCTGCCGCTGTGGTTATCTTTACAATACTTGGGACTGGATGGCATTGTGGAAAGAATAAAGCATGCCTGTCAGCTGGTGAGTAGAAACTGGAACATTAGAAGAGTTACAGAGACTCCTCCACAGAAGCAGTGACAGGAAAATCTTTCCTTTTGGTATATGTGTCCAGTACCTTGTCACCTTCGTGTACCATCTCATCAGCAAGCAAACTAAGTGCCTCATGTATATGTGTTTTCTTTGGAGTTCTGGGAGAGACTGGTGGCAATGACCCAACATTATTTCCAGATGAAAAGGAATATGCCAGTGTCATCCTGGAATGAGAACAGTCACAAACTGACTTCCAAGAAAAGAGAAGATGCATAAATATTGCTCTTGACTGACTGGCCTTCCAGAGAGAGGGAATATAAAAATTGAAAATTCAGTGTAGAGGCCTGGTATGGTGGCCCACACCTTTAATCCCAGCATTTGGGGAGGCAGAGATAGAAGAATCTCTTGAGTTTGAGGCCAGCCTGTTCCTATATAGCAAGTTCCAGAATAGCCAGGACTACATAGAGAGAGAGACCTTGTCTCAAAATAAAAAGACAAAAATCAATTTAAAAAAAAAGGAATGAAGGGGAAAAAAATTCAATGTAAGTGGCATGGGGTTTTCTATAGGTATTTTTATTAATGGTTTTAGAATTTCATATATTGTATTTTCACTCCCCTCCCCCAACTCTTGCAAATCCCATTCATTCCATACCCACCTTACTCTGTCTGTTTTGCTTTTCTTTTTGTTTTTTTACTTATCAAGTCCCATTAGTACTGCCAGTATACTCTGTGTGTAGCCATTCACAGAATGTGTTAGACCTACCAGAGCCATACCTTAAAGAAAGGAACTTTCCCTCTCCCAGAAGCTCTCAGTACCATAAGCTCTAAACTCTGCTAGAGGGCATGGGTTTTTGGTTTTGTTTTGTTTTTTAAGATTTTTTTATTTTATTTTATGTGTATGATTGTTTTACCTGCATGTGTGTCTGTGTACCATGTGCATTCCTGGTGACCTGAGGCCAGAAGAGGGCATTGGATCTCCTGGAACTGGAATCTCATGGTTGTGAGCTATCATTTGGGTACTGGGAATTGAACTTGGGTTCTCTGGGAGAGTAACCCGTGTTCCTAACTGCGGAGCCATCTCCAGCTCCCAGGTATGGATATTTTTAATACAGTAGCTTGGGTTTCTTATTTGTAAGGTTCTGGGGACAAATCTCTCTTTGTATTAGAGGTAAACTGATTATGAAAAACATAAATTCTGTTATAGGTTAATGTCATCTGTTTGGCTGCTAAAACAAAATACGTTGGACTGGGTAATTTGTGAGTAGCAAAAAACATGTTGCTTTTATTTGTAGATGCTCAAATCTGAGGTCAAGATGTCAGCAGATTTGGTGTCTGGTGAAGGCCTTAGATGGTACCATCTGTGTATTCTCACCTGGAAACAGGGAAAGCACTCCGTTTTTTTGTTTGCTTGTTTGTTTTGTTTTCTTTTGAGACAGGGTTTCTCTGGTAACAGCTATGGCTGCCCTGCAACTGGCTTTTTAGACTAGGCTAATCTCAAACTCACAAGAGATCCACCTGCCTCTGCCTCCTAGTGCTGGAATTAAAGGTGTACACCACAACCACCACCCGGCATCCCTTCATCTTTTTATAAGCATGTTCACAAATCTTTTTTAGTGAATTCTTTTTAGTGCATGATGGCTCAACCATCATGCACTAACCACTTTCAAAGGCTGAACCTGTTAATATCATTGTTTAGGATATTAGGTTTCAGCATAGCAGTTTTGAACAGACAAACGTATTGAGAACCTTACCCTTTTTAAAAAAAAAAAAAAAAAAGTCAAGCTAGGCGTGGTAGCTCAACCCTGTTTTTCAAACACATAAGAAGCAGGCAGATGAACTGGCTTACCCAAATTATCAGATCAGTGAATACCCTGTCATCATAGAGCCTTTCCCCAGTAACTGATGAAAGCAGATGCAGAGATCCACAGCCAAACACCAGGCCGAGCTCCAGGAGTCCAGTCAGAGAGAGAAGAGGGATTCTATGAGCAAGAGTCATCATGATCATGATGGGGAAACCTACAGAGACAACCAAATCAAACTAGTGGCAACTCATGAAATTTAGACCAACACCTGTGGAGCCTCCACAGGACTAGAGTAGGCCCTCTGCATAAGCGAGACAGTTATGTAGCTTGATCTGCTTTAAGGGGCCGCCTGGCAGTAGGATCAGGATCCATCCCTGGTGTATGAACTGGCTTTTTGAAGCCCACCACCTATACATAGTAGGATACCTTGCACAGCCTTGATGTAGGGGGAGAGGCTTGTACCTGCCTCTACTGAATGCACCAGGCTCTGCTGACTCCCCAGGAGAGGCCTTACCTTCTTGTAGGAGGGAATGGGGGGGTGGGTTGGGAGGGGAAAGGCTGGAAGGGTGGGAGGAAGAAAGAGAGGGGGATCTGTGGTTGGTATATAAAATGAATAAAAAATTTCTTAAAAAAAAAAGCAGGCAGAGGCAGGGAAGACTAAGTATTCAAGGCCAACTTTAACAGGAGGAAAAAGAGATTGGGTTTAAGTATGATCATGCATGACTGTAATCCCAGCTTTCCTGAGGTGGGGTCAGGAAGATCAGGAAGGAGTTCAAGACCAGCCTCACTACATAGTAAGTTTGACAACACCTGGATTACATGAGAAGCTATCTTATTTGTGTGGTGTGAACATTGATCCCTGTGCCAATTTAAAAGCATGTCATCTTTTGACACCTTTTTTTCTCACCTGTAATATAAAATAATAATTTACTTATAAGAACTTACTGAGTTAATGTATGTTAAACTATTAAGTAGTGCCTGGTCACATAAATTATATATATGGGTTTAAATCTTTGTTTTAAATATATTCTTGGGCTGTGTGTTGTTATTGGTATTTTACTCTTTTTTTTGGGGGGGGCACCACCCAGCTCCCAAATAAATCACACAGAGGCTTATTCTTACTTCATATGAATGCCTGGCCTTAGCTTGGCTTATTTTCTTAACTTTAAATTAGCCCTGTGTACCTTTTACCTCTGGGCTTTTCCCGTTCTCTTACTTCTATAATTCTTACTCTTACTCCATGGCTTGCTGTGTAGCTGGCCCCTGGAGTCTTCCTCCCTCTCTGGCTGCTAGTTCGCCTCACTCCTCAATCTCTTTTTTTCTCCTGCCAGAGTTCTTCTATATATCCTCTCTGCCTGCCAGCCCTGACTTTCCTTTCTTCTGCCTCACTATGAGCCTGTTCTTTTTTAGACCACCAGGTGTTTTACACAGGCACAGTAACTCAGCTTCACAAAGTTAAACAAATGTAACATAAATAAAAGTAACATACCTTAAAATAATATTCTACAACAGCTGTTGTTGTAGGTCAGTGGTAGACCACACACTTGGTATGTGCAAGGCTCTGGGTTTAGTCTCAGTACCCCAAACAAATACTCCACTGTTTCTCCTCCAACCCAGGATATTGGCACTTTCTCCTGTCATTTTTATACTTAAGAGAAATTAGTATTTCATTCTTTGGTTTATAGATTAGTTCCTTTTTACATTGAAAATTAATTTTAAGGTTTGTGTTTATAAAGCATTTTTAAAAAGTGTTTTCATCATGCTATTAGCTCATATCATGATTTAGTTCTAAGGAAAGAAAAGCCTTTATTACCATAGCAACTTAGTCAAATTAGGGGAAGGTTTGAGCACTTATGGGAGAGGTTCAATTCCCCTTGGCTTTAGGAGTACAGGAAAATAATGATGACATTAACTACCAAGCCCTTGAGATTACTACAGCTCTGGCACCTGCCTACAACCCAAACCTGTATTAATCTCCAGTGTTCATAAGGGTTTGAATGACAACCTGCTGTTCACTCACCATCCTAGAGCACCTGTGAAACTATGTGGAGCATTAGCAGATGTGCATGTCTGCATGTTCATGCCTTATAGTCCATATTGTGTGTCATGCATCCCCAAAAAAGAAAGCTGTCTCTTGTGACTCCCCTCTCCTCCTCCTTATCTCCTCTTTCTTCATGTGTGGCAGCTGTTGAGCATCTACTCAATGCCAAACACCTTGAAGCACTTTGCATTATTTCATATGATGTCCACAATTTCACTCGAATATAAGTTCCACTGATAGAACAAATTTCAAGTGGGGTTCCTTGAGGGGCTTTGCAACATGCAATACTCAGTGCTGAATTCATGTTCTTCTACTCCCTGAGTTAGGGACTATAATGATTCTCATATCAGTGATGAGGAGTATTGGATTAAGACTATATAGTAATGGTAATTGTATCCATCCTCATGGCTTGGCATGCCATGTGCCTTCACTTGCTAGCCCTACATGTGAAAGACTGAAAAATATTTGCAGATGTTGAATTGTAAAAATTGGGACCCAAACTTAATCACCAAGTTGCAGATGCCTTTGTCTGAAGTGCTTATTTGCATATTGCAAAGACCCTCATGATACCTGCTAATATATTATATCAGTCTAGTAAGGTTGTATACTTTTTTGTGTTATTTATAGAGTCAACGGTTGCAAGAAAGTTTGAAGAAAGTGGACCACATCAAAATTTTGGTATAGTATATTATAATTTTCTGTGCTTTTAAATTAATTTTTTTTAACTCCAGTAAAGAAAATGGTTTTCCCTAAGTGTGATAACATTTCATTTGAGTTGGGACAGTTCCAGTGAACAACAGTCTTTTTGGGTTTGTTTGCTTGTTTGTTTGTTTGTTTGTTTTGAGACAAGGTTTCTCTGTGTAACTTTGGAGCCTGTTCTGGAACTCACTCTGTAGACCAGGCTGGCCTCAAACTCAGAGATCCACCTGCCTCTGCCTCCTGAGTGCTGGGATTAAAGGTGTGCACCACCACCGCCTAGCAACAGTCTTTAGGAGGGAATCACACATGTTTGTGACCTAATTACACAGTCTGAAATTAAGAAATCTGTACCAAACAATGTTTAAATTTTAAATTCCTACAATTCTGTTAAAATCTAGATTGCACAAAGATCTTATGTAAATTCCTTTTACTTCACCTTCCCAAGGACTTAAGATCACCCATCCTCAGAGATGACCGTCTCAGAATACTCTGGGCTGCTTTCTGAAACCTGATCAAAGTGGGATGAGAAGGAAAAAGCAGATGCCCCAGACCTTGTCTTCTGGGATCTTGGCTCCCTCAAATAGTAACTCACAAGGAGATAGGGACCTAGCAGGACTAACAACTGAAAGCATCAGTCCAGGAGGGCAGCTTTTCACATGTTGCTTCATTCAGAAAATTAATAGGTCAGGTTTTTATTTAAACGTGTTCACTGAGTGTTTATTTGGCACTTTTGCAAAACAAGTTTAGTTCAAAGTTGGTCCTTGAGTTTATTTGGGGTCCAGATTAATATAATCACTTTGTTTAGAATATGGTTAGGTTTTAGGATAGGAGCCAGGGTTGGGGAACAGGTACTCTGTATTGCATTCTGAAGCCAGTCAGCTGGCAGCATGCAGTTGGAAGGAAACTTGGAAGAGGATAGTGGGTCATTGGAGGAGCAAAGGAGATGATTCCCAGTCAGGAGGCTTGAGTTCTGCTCTTAGCAGTGCCACGGGGTGACCCTGTGACACTGAGTCATTTTCATTTTTTTCATAAGATTATTTGTTGTTATTTTATATGCATGGATGTTTTGTCTGCAAATATGTCTATTTACCATGTATGTAGAGACCAGAAGAAAGCACTGGATCCCCTGAAACTGGAGTTACTGACAGTTGTTAGTCACCATGTGGTTACTGGGAATTGAACCCCAGATCTCTGGAAGAATAGTCAGTTCTCTTTACCACTGAGCCACCTCTTCATCCCCTGAGTTATTTTCTTAACCTCTTGTTCTGTCATCCCAGCTGTCAAATGAAAGTATATCGGTTGGACACCTCTGCCTGCAGATGAGGAGATTCACAGTGGACTAGAATGAGCTTGTTGTTAGAAATCGAGGCCGTACTGAGCCCATGTGGTTGTCCTGTCCCTTCCTGAGCCCACTAAGGCTCTCCTTATGTCCCCTCTTAACCATCAGTTCTTTTGGAGTGTGTTTGTAAGGCTACACATAGTAGAGCCACAAACCTTCCAACAGCTCTTCTTTCAGTGGCCACTTCCTTCAGTGGAGGATATATGATAAGCAAACAACACAAGACATAGTAAGTAGCATGTCAGTCGTCTCACAGCTACTAGTAGGCTGCTTATTATTTACAGTTAGCACACATAGCACCCAATATCTTTCTGCATTGTTTTGTTTAATCCCTACAACAGTCTCCTTTGTTCCCTCTGCTTGGAGACACTCACTGCTCCCTATTTCTTCTTTTGACTGAATTGTGAGCTTTCAGGTCTCAATTCAGACATCTCCTCTTCAAGAAGCCTTCCCCTCAGCACCCTGAGATCACACACACAGGACATACATCACTTGATTCCCCAGGATTTTTCTTCTTTATTGACCTCATTTTTACTCAGGCTCATGTGTGTGTGTGTGTGTGTGTGTGTGTGTGTGTGTGTGTATTATATATAATATTATGTATTATTATATATACTTTATGTACCATATGCATATTATGTATTATAATATATATAATATACTATATATTATACTTATTTCTTTCCCTGAAGAAGCTTCATTAAAAGCTTTGTATAAATTCTTTATGCACCACATGGGCAATAAATTATAGGATCTCAACCATAAAAGTTATGGTTCATGACCACTCATGCTCCCTGTCCATGCAGCTTAGCTTAAATTTACAGCTGCTGCTTTGTTGTTGTCATTTGTGTTTTTGAGACAGGGTCTCTCTGTGTAGACCAGGCTGGCTGCAAACTCAGGGATCTGTCTGCCTCTGCCTCCTGAGTGTGCCACTATGTCCAGTCCTCACAGATGCTTCTTCTGTTTACTCTTCTTTCTGGATTCATTTTGTTTTGAGCCCTGAAATGGTTGAAACTTTTTAGATTTAATTTTGTTTAATATAACACTCCATAATTTATAATTAGATAACTTCAGTATTAGTTCAGTCTATTATGTTGGTAGAACCTTGCATTTTTTTTATAACTGCACAGTATTTCTTGTGCACACTGACACTGAGATCAAGGTTCAAAGGAAGAAGAAAACAGTGATCATGTATATACATGCACACACATTATAAACTGGATCATTCTGCCTTACCTCAAAAGATGGGGAGATTGTTTTGCCACCTTTTAATTCTTTTTTCCTTGTGGAACTCCTCATTCTACTTAAACAGTAACTCCTTATTTTCTTAAACAGCATTAGTAATTTTATTTTATTTATGTGAGTTCCAGGCCAGCTAGCATTACATAGTGAGAGAGCCTGTCTGTGAGTTATCACTTCCTGTTGTAGTCCTACTAAGTGAGTTTATCAGCCACAGTATAATTCAAAACACATATGATTCATGACTACACTGATAGATTACAACTGTTAAGTGCTGAAAAAAAAAGCATCCCTAGAGCTTCCCCCAACAGAAACACTGTTGCTATTGCTGGTTGGTATGTACCATGGTTGTGTGGTAAACCTGATAGTCAGCTTATGTGGAGAGGGAAGTACATCATGACATTGTAGTGCAGTGAGCATTGTCATCAGTTAGGAAATAGGTTGAGTTACTTGTCTGACAATACACCAGTATATTTTAGGCTGCAGGTATATACGTTGCCAGAAGGACTTGAGTCTTGTTCTAAGAGCTGATGCCTTTTTATAAAAAGTTCCTGATTTAGGCTGGAGAGATGGCTCTGCAGTTAGGAACACTTTGCTGCTCTTGCAGAGGACCCAGAGTTGATTCTCAGCACCTACATAGTGGCTCACAACAGTCTGTAACTCTAGTTCCAGGGGATCCAGTATCCTATTCTGGCCTCTTTGGGTACCAGACACACACTTGGTTCACATACACACATGCAGGCAAAACACTCCTACGCATTTTTTTTTTAATTTAAATGCATTTTGCTAGTTTGCATAGTTTTACAGGGTTTATTGGGTCAAGAGAGTAAGGAATCATCATTTTCATTTCATTTCAGGCCAGTTACAACCTTTGAGCTTTTTAAAATGTCTGTGTACAAGCAGCATATCTGCCTGTTTATCCAAAGATACTATCTCATCCTGTTGATGTTTGACCCTATCCTCAGTGTGGTAACAGCACACTTCACTTTTTGCAGGTGGAAGATGAGCTCAGTTCTCCAGTAGTAGTGTTCAGATTTTTCCAGGAATTACCAGGCTCAGGTAAGTGATTAAAAAAAAAAAAGTTTATATCTGTGTTTAAGGCTTTAAATTTAATATTATATAATCAAATAGGTAGTCCATATGTTTTTATTGCTAAAATCTTCAGTCATTTTAGAAAAGTATTACAGTTTCCACAAACATGCTAGTGTTAAGTGCCTATGATTAAACCCAGGACTCCCAAATACCATCACATAGCCTGTACTGAGTACACAGTGCTTAGCAGACTAGTTGTCAGCTTACAAACTTTGCTTTGGTTTGTTCTCAGAATTCTTTTAAGGGGAGTGACTTTTTTGTTTGTTTGTTTGGTTCTTTTGAGACAGAATTTCTCTGTAGCCCTGGCTGTCCTGGAACTCACTCTGTAGACCAAGCTGCCCTCAAACTCACTGAGATCCTCCCGCCTCTGCCTCCATAGGACTGGGATTAATGGTGGGGCCACCTGTCGAGAGTGACTTTTTTTAAAATGGAAATAAAGAATTGTATTTCTGAGGATATTTTTGGAGTTACATAATGAAGAAAAAGTGTGGGACATTAAACTTCTTATTCTGTTAGATTCTTAGCCTCTACTTCTCAAGCATTTTGATTAAGGAGGATAGATCAAAGACTCAGCCAGTCTTCTCACTCTGTCCCCTCCCCAACCCCACCCCATCCCCTTCTCCTCTGGCTGGCCTGGAACTCGCTATATAAACTAATTTTAGCCTCAAATTCACAATAATCCGCCTGCCTGTGCCTCCTGAGTGCTGGGATCAAGACTTTCTTTTAAACTGATGAAGTAATACACACCTATAATCCCAACACTGGAGAGACAGAGGCAGAGGATTTCTGAGTTTGAGATCAAGTTCTAGAACAGAGAATCCCTGTCTGTAAGTGAATCAATCAATCAATCAATCAATCAATCAGTCAATCAATCAATCTCTATTTTTAAGGAATGGATCTTGTTGAGGGTATAGCAATTCCTGGCATACATAAGGCACTAGGTTTAATCCCCAATACTACAAGGGGAAAAAAGTGACCAGCATGCCACCAGCCTAGTCCAAAGCACATTAGTCTTCATCTAGACAACCACAGCACCTACTCATCACTGACATTCCCACATTTGTACACAGTCCCTTTCAGGCAACTCTGCATGGCAGTGAGTGAGCCTCACCTCAGCCTCTGCCCTGCTCATAGCCATCAGCATCTCTTTTTCAGCTGAGTCAAAGCCAGAGCTTTACACCATGCTCCTAGGCTCTTTTGTTAGCTCTTTCTCCTTTCTGATCCGTTTCCTACTCCTCATTGTGTTTTGGTCACACTGGTCTTTTCCTTGTTCCTAGGACACCCTGCTCTTGCCTTGCATGTGACTCTGGCACTGTTGTTCTTTCTACTTCAAATACGTTTCCCTTCATTCCTCTTCGTTTTTTCTTGTTTGAAACAAGATCTCACTGTGTAGACCAAGCTGGCTTTAAACTTGTAACAGTCCTTCTGCTTACTCAACACTATCTCCACTAAATGCCCACCTTCCTGTCTGCATGGGCTCCATCACCCTCTGTCAGAGCCCCACTTTTTTCAATGGCTTTGGCTTGATGCATAGTGATTTTTCTGTTCTCTTTATTGTCCATTTACATTTCTTTGGTTTCCTTTTGGAATTCCTTGAAAGCAAACTTTTGGTTTTTTTGAGACAGAGTTCCTCTGTGTACCTCTGGCTGTCCAAAAACTCACTCTGTAGACCAGACTGGCCTCAAACTCACAGAGATCCACCTGCCTCTGCCTCCCTAGTGCCAGCATTAAAGGCGTGTGCCACCAGCATTAAAGGCGTGTGCCACCACTGCCTTCTGGCCTTAGCTTTACCAAAGGCTGAGATTATAGATGTGTACCACCAGGCTGGTGTTGAAAGCAATTTTTTTTGTTTTGTTTTGTTTTGTTTTTCGAGATAGGGTTTCTCTGTGTAGCTTTGAGCCTTTTCCTGGAACTCACTTGGTAGTCCAGGCTGGCCTTGAACTCACAGAGATTCGCCTGGCTCTGCCTCCCGAGTGCTGGGATTAAAGGCGTGCGCCACCACCGCCCGGCCTGAAAGCAATTATTTTAAAAAAGGAAAATTAAGAATCCTATTCTAAGCTGGGTGGTGATAGCGCAAGTCTTTAGACCCAGCACTCAGTGGCAGAACTCACTCAGTGAGTTCAAGGCCAGCCTGGTCTACAGAGCAAATTCCAGGACATCAGGGTTATACAGTGAAACCCTGTCTTAAGAAACCAGAGAGAGGGAAGGAGGGGGAGAATCCTATTCTAAAAATCTATTGAGAAGTTACTTAGTTCATCAGAAAAGTATAGGACATTAACCTCTCAGACATTTTGGTTTCATTAATATGTGATGCTGTTCTCTATGGATTCACATTGGCATCTACATGAAATGGGATTGAGTTGTAGTGTTTATTATGGCCTTGTTTCTGGGAATGAATCCCTTCTGTGTTTGGCCTCAGATCCAGCGTTTAAAACTGTCCCTGTATCCAACGTAGCACCTGCAGCTGTTGGCCGGGAGAGACACGCCTGTGATGCACTGAACCACTGGGTAAAGATGGCTGCTACTTTTTCTTCTTTACGTCTGGAGCAGTGTCACCTGGCCTCACCCCTGCTGTGTAACGTGGTTGTGTGTGATTAGTCATAGCCACAGGAAGGAGCTTCATGCAGAGACACCAGGCTTGTTCTGTTTTGAATCAGATAAGCACCTCCCACACTGTCACCTCTGGCAAGCCCCTCACTTTCCTTCTGTGACCATTTCCTGATCGATATCTAAGACTAAAACAGTATGTAAAGCTGAACTTCAGTACCTCTACTTTGGGCAACAAGAGTGTTCCTAAAGCTGGGCGTGGTGGTGCACATCTTTAATCCCAGCATTTGGGAGGCAGAGGCAGGTGGATCTCTGAGTTTGAGGCCAGCCTGGTCTACATAGTAAGTTCCAGGACAGCCAGGGCTATATGGTGAGACCTTGTCTCAAAGAAACAAGACAAACAAACAAAGTGCATCAGAAGGTACAGGTGTCCCCAAGGATCTATGGCAGCCAGGCAAAGTGGGCCAGCATGCTGCTCTAGCAGCTTTTTGAACACTTAACATGTGGGACCCTAGATTTTAGACTTCACATGTTTTCAGTAGGGTAAAAATGTTATCTTAGTTAAGTTTTTATTGCTGTGAAGAGACACCATGACTATGGCAACTCTTACAAGAAAAACATTTAATTGAGGTGGCAGCTTACCGTTTCAGAGATTTAGTCCATTATCATCATTGTGGGGAGCATGGCAGCTGGGAGTATGGCGGCATGCAGGCAGACATGGTTCAAATCTTCAGCATCCATGTAAAAAAAAAAAATAGGCACGGCAGCATACCTACAATCACACCTACAGCACTAGAGAGGCAGACAGGTGGTTCAGGGGTTCACTGGCCAGACAGTATAAACAAATCAATATGCTACAGTTTCAGTGAGGAGAGGCCTTGTCTCAAAAAGTAAGATGGAGAATGACTGAGGAAGAGCCCAGCATTGATCTCTGGCCTCCACATACCCATGCTCACACACAAATGTGTGCTTGCATACAGACAAAGAGAATAGGTTCCTAAACTTTTCTTTTCTTTTTTCTTTTTTTTTGGTTTTTCAAGACAGGTTTTCTCCGTGTAGTTTTGGTGCCTGTCCTGGATCTATCTCTGTAGACCAGGCTGGCCCCGAACTTATAGAGATCTGCCTGGTTCTGCCTCCCGAGTGCTGGGATTAATAAAGGCGTGCGCCACCACTGCCTGGCTAGGTTCCTAAATTGTATAGAATGCACTGTTACAAAAACCGAGAAAAGACCCTGAGAAATACAGCAGATATCGATGGTCAGTGTTAAGATATTTTTGTTTTAACTGTAGTGCATGTTTTTCTAAAGTGAATTTGTATTTGGAATAACATAAAATGAACTGTTAATTGGAAAAGGTGAGGTGGAGGGGCATAGTCCCCTGGACAAGGTCTGTTCATAGCACTGGAAACAAGAAATTGCTGTGAAATATTGAAAGATACCCTGAAGAATAGGGGAAACTAGCTGCAGAAGCCACTTGAGTCTGGGTGAGGTTGGGAGGGTGGGTGTGAGGATATTTAAGTTCCCTGTTGCAGGAATGTCCTCTGTCCTTTTCCCTGCAGCTAGGAGAACAACTGAAACAGTTAGTGCCTGTGTGTGGCCTCACTGTCATGGACTTGGAGGGAGATGGCACGTGTGTGAGGTTCAGCCCTTTGATGACAGCAGCAGGTAAGGCAGTTACAACTCTGCCCGTGTGGCTAGGGCAGAAAGAGTCCCTTGTGCCTACTGGTGACCAGCAGTCAGATGACTGGGTCTCCCTTGTGCCCTGCTCTCCTGGAGTTTGCAGCATCTCCCTTTGAAGGAGCTTTTCTCTGGAGCCAAACTTAGGTCAACATAACTTCTCAGTAATAGAGTGAGACATCTGGAGCCACTCAGTTCTGTGTGTTGATGTCCTTTGACTCTAGGTTTTCTGTTTGGGTTACTTCTCATGCCCAAGTGCATATCTGAGTGACTTGTGTAGCTTTAAAACCTTTCAGCACTTAGAGACTGTGGCAGCACGCACAAGACCTGCACAGGTTCAAGGCAGACAGGGTCCCACACTGAGAAGTGAAGAGGACAATGGAGGGGGGGACCCTGTCCTCCGTTTTCTGTCCCCAGTCCCCTCAACAAAGAAGCTGTCTGCAGTTAGCTGACAAGAGAAAGTGCCAGGGAGTAGCTAGCCAACACAAATGAACTCAGTGGTATTTTTGTGGAATTTTTTGTTTCATTCTGCTTTGTTTGGCTTTTTTTTTCCTTTTTTTTTTTTATTATTGGTCTTTTATTTGTTTTAATTTCAAGTTTTGGATAGAGGGGGAGTTGTGTTTCTTGTTTGTTTGGGTTTTTTTTTCCCTCTCATTTTTGGTTTGTTTTGAGAGAACTTACAGTTGTGTAGGTAGCAGGTGAAAGGAGCTGGGAGGAATTGGGAGAGAGGAAAACATGATAAAATACATAAAATGTTTTCAGTAAGAAAGAGCTCCTTCCACCCCAAACAAGCCTTTTAGCAGCTGGACCACTTCAGAGTTTTGACACTGTATGTCTGGAATAGAGCCTAGACATGCTTTTATTTTTATTTAATTGCATTTTTAGTAGTATATATTTAAGATTGCAATATATTTTAATACACATAATTAAAGATAGAAATGTATAAGGCAGCCAAGCAGTGGTGATGCATGCCTTTAGTCCCAGCACTTGGGAAGCAGAGGCAGGCAGGTCTCTGAGTTTGATGCCTGCCTGGTCTACAGTGAGTTCCTGGATAGGCTCCAAAGCTACACAGAGAGATCTTGTCTCAAAAAAAAAAAAAAAAGGAAAAGGAAAAGAAAAGAAAGAAAGAAATGTATAAAAAATGTATAAGGCAAATTGTAGGAAAGGGACACAGTTTCCATATCTTCTGGTATGTCACCCTCCAAGATCCTCCATGTAGTCAACCCTCCAGAAGTTCTCCATTCACACTGGGGATGGGAATGGGAATCCCCAATTGCCCTAGGGACTCTAATAGAGTAGGGTCACCCTTTTAGACATGGCAGAAAGCAGCCCAATTGAAGTCTGTGAAGTTAAAACTGAAGATGGGGATGTGCCCTCTCAGTCACTAATAAAACAACAGCTGGGCAGGAGAAATAAGCTCTTTGTTCTGTTCTGTGTCAGTGCCTGTAGGCTCACAGGAATGCACTAAAATGCTGCTACTAGAAAAGACTGTGAATGTCTTCTCCACAAAGAAACAGCTGACTGTTTGGAGAGACAGGCTTTTCTCAGATGGGATCATTACAGATATGCATGTGTCAACATAGCCCACAGTACCCTGTAAATATGTAGAGTTTTCATATGTTCCTATTCTTTGGAGACAGGGTCTCACTTTGTACCTTTGACAGGCCTAAAACATTCACTCTGTAGACTATGTTGGCTTTGAACTCACAGAGAACTGCCTGCCTCTGCTTTCTAAATGATGGAATTAAAGGTGTGCACCCATATACCTGGCTATATTTCTTATTTTTAAATTTTTTATTTATTTGGTGTAGTGTGTGTGTGTGTGTGTGTGTGCGCGCGCACGGCAGTTTTTGGATGTCAATTTCCTCTTACCATATAAATTCTAGGGATCAAACTCAGTTGTCATACATGTCAGCAAGTACCTTTACTCACAGTACCTTTTCACCAACCCTTATTATATTTTAGAAACAGGGTCTTGCTCTGTAACCCAGGCTGACATTAAACATTTGATCCTCCTGCCTCAGTCTCCTCTAAGTACTGGGATTACATGCATAAGCCACAACACCTTTTTCCCCCACTTTGATTTTCCAAGACAGAGTTTTTCTGTGTAGCCCTGGCTGTCCTGGAACTTGCTCTGTAGACCAGGCTGGCCTCGAACTCAGAGATCCACCTGCCTTGCACCCCAAGTGCTGAATGGTTATGCTTTTTATAATAAAACTTAAGACAATTTAAGAAAGTTTTTGGTGGTTTTTCATGAGTTGTTCAACATTTTTGCAAAGGTATTTTCTCAAGCTTATCAAAATAAGAAAATTTGCCCTGCAAAGAAAAGGCCATTTTTGAACTTGCTGATGGCCTCAACTCTAGCCCTGAAGACAGTGCTGGAGGTTGGCAGAGAATACCCAGGCAGCATCTGTGAGCCCAAAGGAGGAGGAATGGTAGACTGCTAAGACTCCCTCACCTCTGAATAACCCAGTGTATCTCATGTGGTCTGGTATTGTCTCTCTGCCCTCTTCCTGGTGTCCCAGATACAAACCCACCAAAATATTCCCTTCCATTTATATTTGCATATAAAACAAAAACCTGCCTTTTTGTTTTAGCTCATGACAGGATATGTGTAACCTGAGTTAGGCCTTCTGTGAGAAAATGGCTTATAGGTAGAGAGCTCCATTGTGCATTAAATCTATAAAACAGCTGTGTCTCCTGGAGCAGCAACCATTAAATTGTTATGTATTCATTCATTATTTATGTTTATTGTGTGGAAAGGGCACATGCATGTGGAAGTCAGAGGACTTATAGGACTTGATTCTCTCCTACTACCCATATGGGTCCTGGGATCAAGCTTAGGTTGCTAGGCTTGGTGGCAAGCACTTTTACCACTGAGCCCTGTCAGCCTGATTTTTAAAAATTTGTTTATGTGTGTGGTATATGTGTGTTTGCACATGGAAACCAGAGGTTGGCATCAGATGCCTTTTATCTCTGTCCACTTTATATTTTTAGGACAGAGTCTCTTGCTTAAACCTGAAGCTCACTGAGCTGGCCAGTGAGCTCCAGGGATCCTCTAGTCTCTACTTCCCCAGTGCTGTGATTACAGGTGTGTACCATGAAGCCACCTTTTTGTATTATGATCCATGGGGATCCAAACCCAGGTCCTCATGCTTGTACAAGGGAACTGTTGCCCAAGCCCCAAGTGTGTTAGGTTTTGCTACCTGATCCTTCTATAGTTACATGGAACAACTTAAAAAAATTTTTTTAGAGCCGGGCAATGGTGGCGCACACCTTTAATCCCAGCACTCGGGAGGCAGAGCCAGGCAAATCTCTGTGACTTCGAGTCCAGCCTAATCTGCAAAGTGAGATCCAGGACAGGTTCCAAAGCTACACAGAGAAACCCTATCTCGGAAAAAAAATTTTTTTAGGTCAGGTATAGTAGCTTATGCCCATAATCCCAACACTTTGGAAGTTGTGGCAGGGTGACTGCCAGGAGTTAAAGGCCAGCCTCAACTACAGGATGAGTCCCTGTCAAAAAAAAAAGCGTGGTGGTGGCAGCGGCGGTGGTAGTGGTGGTGGCAGTGGTGGCACATGCCTTTAATCCCAGTACTCAGGAGGCAGAGGCAGGCCGATCTCTGAGTTCAAGACCAGCCTGGTTTGGTCTACAGACTGAGTTCCAGGACAGAACTACACAGAGAAATCCTGTCTCAAAAAAAAAAAAAAAAAAAAAAAAAAAATCAGCTACTACTGAGGGCTTTTGACCTTTGACCTTGTTAGTAGTAAAGAGTCTCCCCTTCATGTACCCCCTACCCCACCACCAAGTCCTTCTTTAAGCCTTTCTCGAACATTCTGTGGGTGTTTTCAGTGTTAGGAACTCGAGAAGAAGATGTGGATCAACTCATCACCTGCATCCAAAGCAAACTGCCAGTCCTGACCTGTACACTACAGCTCCGAGAAGAGTTCAGGCAGGAGGTAGAGGGGACAGCAGGCCTCCTATATGTTGATGACCCCAACTGGCCTGGAATCGGGGTTGTCAGGTAATAATTTGACTTGTTACATGATGTGAAGGACTACTTGTCAAAGACAAGTAGGTCCTGATGCTTACATATCCAGGTGAAGTTGGAGTATATTTGCTAAGAACTCACTAAGATGTTCTGGAGTATTTAGAAAGGCCCATAAAATATGTAGTCAGATAGTTTGGCCCACCATTGGGCTCAGTGAGTCAGGGGTCACTATGTGCCATCTGCTTGTGCGAATTCACAAGTGCCCAGGGCAGACATATAGTGGGCAAATGGTTACTCTGTGAAATATACAGAGCTTTACAGGGTAAGCCTGGTTCCCAGGGAGAGAGCTGTACTGGCCTCACAGTCTTCTGGGCTACCTTCCTTTCCTCTTATTTTCCCTTTTTCCTTGTAAATAAAAGACCCCCCAGACTCTCGTTTTCCTCGACCACAAACTGAGGCTTAGACGTTTTTAAAAGATTACTCCACATTTGTGCTCATCTCTGGGAGTTTCTACTACACCCACAGTCCTGTCTGAAGAGATGCTCAATCTTAGATGTGTTTCTGTGCTCTGATGTTTTAGGTATGAGCATGCTAATGATGATAACAGCAGTTTGAAATCTGATCCAGAGGGGGACGAAATACACACTGGACTTCTGAAAAAGTTAAATGAACTGGAATCTGACCTCATATTTAAAATGGGTAAGAACTACTTGCCTAAGTCACTGTGAAATTTAAGAAGACCATGTCGCCAGGCGGTGGTGGTGAACGCCTTTAATCCCAGCACTCGGGAGGCAGAGCCAGGCGGATCTCTGTGAGTTCGAGGCCAGCCTGGGCTACCAAGTGAGTCCCAGGAAAGGCACAAAGCTACACAGAGAAACCCTGTCTCGAAAAAACCAAAAAAAAAAAAAAAAGACCATGTCAAACAGGCTTAAGGAAGATGATTTTCATTGCCACAGAGGGGGGGAGAGCTCTGGTTTAGGACCAACTGGAGGTTAAGTGTCTCCCAGAGTAATGTCTCCCTCCCTTTGCAGCTCTCCAGCCTGCCTTTCCTTTGTCAGAGGCATCTTCCTCATAGTCAGGACAGACCTGGCTTCCCACTGTCCTGAGGACTTGGGAGCCAGCCTTGCCTGTTTCTTTCCCCAGGCCCTGAGTACAAAAGCATGAAGAGCTGCATTTACATTGGCCTGGCAAGTGATGATGTGGATATTTCTGAACTAGTAGAGACCATTGCAGTCACAGCCCGGGAAATTGAGGAAAACTCAAGGGTCTGTAAGATGAATTAGTATTTCATGTCTTTTCTTACTTTTGCAATACAACACTGGGGAATGTCTGTTCATTTCATTCTTTGCCAAATGTTGCTTTCCTGAGAGCTAGGTCTTACACCAGGCATGAGGAATGCTAAGTGGCCTGGACACAGTTGCTGCCCGCAGTGTCCTCACCAGGCAGTGTTGGGGAAGAGCCATGTACACCAAGTTGTGCAGCAAATGCTGTGGCTTAGGGCAACTGAGCTCTTAGGGGCTTGCTCACATCCACAGTGCGCTGAGGTGAGACTTCCTGAAAGGAGCTGAGTCTTAAGGACAAACAACACAGATGTTCCTGATAAGAGCCACGCCACCAGAAACAGACCTTCCTCTGTTGGTCAGGTAGCATGGAAGACCAGGCTGCAAGGCTAGTGGTCAGACCCACCCATCCCTGCCTGAGAGCAGACAGAGACCCATGTGCTGTAGTTCACTTTAGGGTGGGGGGGGGAATGAAGAGGTTTTTAAAAACCAAGGAGCTGGCTGTGTTCACTGTTGGTTTTTCCCAGTCTTAGCTGTTAATTCTGACTTTCTCTCAACATTAAACAGTGCTTGCTTTTCATTGATAAAACATTCAGAATGGAACTAGTTTTTTCTCCTCTTTAGCAAATGAGGCCAGGCAACAAGTTCTATCTGCTGAGGCCTGCATGAGCTTTCATCTTCTGTTTAATTTTCTATTTAGCTTTTGCTCAGGTATTTCAGTGCAGAATTCCATCTACTGACACACTTGTGGGAAATGTCACCAATGCTGGTGATTGTGTAAGAAGTTCCAGGCACTGGGCAAGACGCTTAGACAAACAGTATCTTCCTTGGTTTTGCAGCTTCTAGAGAACATGACAGAAGTCGTTCGGAAGGGAATTCAGGAGGCTCAGGTTCAACTGCAGAAGGCAAATGAGGAGCGGCTTCTGGAAGAGGTAGGTGACTGTTGGAGTCTGCCAGGCTGGCATCCCAGCAGAGCAGGCTCAGCAGGTCATCCTGAACAAAGATTATGTCTTACAGGGAGTGTTGCGGCAGATCCCTGTAGTAGGGTCCGTGCTGAATTGGTTTTCTCCAGTCCAAGCTTCACAAAAGGGAAGAAGTTTTAACTTAACAGCAGGTAGGACTTCCAACTGGCCTATGCCTAGATCTGTTGTTTCAAAGTTTTGACCAGATGCCTTTCCCTCCTAGAACCCGTCATGCTTTCTTACCTCCCCGATTCTCTGCAGGAATATGAAGTGAGGCAGTCCGCCCCTACTGCCATGTCATCTCCCCCAGCCTCTGCTGAAACAGTCAGAAAGCAAGCAGCCACTCTACAGCATGCACATTGTCTTCCTTGGAACAAGGACATGCCTATCCAACTGGCCCTCATCTGGGGACAGTGCAGTGTGGACACTGGCATAAGGACTGTTGTTTCCCACAGTAGTCCTGAGTATTTTGTGCAGGACAGGGCTCCTTCTGAAAGGGGAACCTAAAGATTGTAGCACACAGTATTTATTTTAAACCAGTGACTGGCAGTCAACTATTGGCAACTTGCTGGGAGATACTAACAGCTGTGACTCCTTTCCTGTCCTACCAAAGAAATACTCTCAAAACTTGATGTTTCTTCCTTTGTTCCTTCTCCAGAAAATAATAGCTAGATTCTCAAGATAGCAAAAGATCACAAGAGTTTCCTGGTATGGTGGCAGAAGGATGTCATCCTAGCATCTAGGAGGCTGAAGCTGAAGGGTTTTATGAGACTGTCTCAAAACACCACAAACAAGGAACGTTTTATCTGTCAGACCTCAGCCTTTAACAGGAGCATCTGCTCTTTGCTAAAGAGCATTTTGCACTGGGTATGGGTCCCGGCACACTGCACACACTGATGGGGCGTTCCCAGGAGAGAGATGTGAGCAACTGCAGGGTAGGTTTGCTCCAGTTCAGTCAGTGGGAAGCTAAGTAGTGGCTCTATGCTGATTAAGACACAAAGCCAGTTGAGGGCAAGTGACATCTCAGGATGGCTGTGCCAGGAGCTCCTGCCACTTTTTTTTTCCTGACAGGTTCTCTGGAGTCCACAGAACACACATATGTCTACAAAGTACAAGGTACGGGAGTGACGCCACCTCCTACACCCTCAGGCACTCGAAGCAAACAGCGACTTCCAGGTGGGTTAAACCTCTCCACAGTTCACCTTCATTAACAGAAGAAAACCACTTCTGTTTGTTGTTCCTTATGTTCCTTTCTTTAATCCAAAATTCCATTCCCTTCACTGAGACAACCATTCAGGCACCTGAGATTTAGCTCCAAAGAAATGCCTCCATGGCACTCCTAAGGCAAGCATTGCTTTAACCAAGGCACCTCCCTCCCGTTAGGGGCACCACAGAAGCACTGGCCTGGGGAGCAGTCCAGTGCCGCAGTGCTCTTTAGTTCCCGCTTCACCTCTAAGATGCAAGCCAGAATTCCAGCATTCCTGCAGTGACCATGCAGGACCACGGCACCTTTGTTACAAGATGTCCCCACCAGTCTCAGCATAGTTCATCTTGTCTCTCTAGGCCAGAAACCTTTTAAAAGGTCCCTCAGAGGCTCGGATGCTGTGAGTGAGACCAGCTCAGTCAGCCACATTGAAGACCTCGAAAAGGTGGAACAGCTGTCCAGTGGGCTCGAGCACAGCAACCCAGAGACCCACTGCCCTGAGCAGGCCCCAAGTGTTCCTGCCCCCATGGCCAGGCAGGCTGAGGCCCTGCAGAACAAGGCCCAGCATCCGGAAGATGACCGCCCTCAGGTAGAGGGACTGGAGCGCTTAAGATAAAGCTCAGTAATACTGGGCTTGAACCTTCATTGACTCTTGTTTCAGGAAAGATGAAGTTTTATTGAAAATGTGAACTGTGCCACATGCTATGATAGAAATTTCTGCCATTTGTGCTAAACTGGGAGTTTTGCACAGATAATGGCGGAAAACCAGGCTTTCTGGGGGTGGGGGGCAATTATTTTATGTGTAAGTTGAGCAACCACCAATTGACTATTTTGGCCTGCCCTTTCTTCCTGTACCATAAACACTCTGTGCTGAGAGAATATGTAGATTTCAAGCACCTTCCACTTGAAACCCTGTTCTCTCTCCTCTCTCTGAACCTAAGCGTGATTAGGCTGCATACTGTGATTCTCTGGGTTCTCCTCCATGCTTCTGTCTTACTAGGTCTGTAGTTCAGTCAAGTTGTGGTAGATGCCTGCCTCACTGGTTGGCATCAGGAAATGGGTCTCAGTAGGACCCGAGTGAGAGCATCAGAACCCTCGCCTGTGTACACATGGGCTGTGGCACTAGGACTGTCTCCTGCTGCCCCTTTTCTCGGGTACACATTCTCTGTAAACACAGCTAAGGACTCATTTGTTAACAGTAACTGACTAAAGATCTCTTCCTGACCATATTTAAGTCTATTTGTAAACACTGGTAATGCTTTGAAGCTGGTGCCCAGTGTGCCCTGTGCTTGTGTCAGGTCAGGACAGAAAGCCCTCTGCAGGCCGCCATGAAGAGCCCATGTCGTCTTCTGTGCAGCACAGTGAAGGCTGCCGCAAGCAAGCAAGCCTGTGACCTGCTTTTCATGAGGTGGCTGCCGCTTCTCCTGTGCTCACCCTGGGCCCGACTCAGGAAAGAACCGGAGAAGTTGCCTCTTTCGGGCTAACCAGCCAGAGCTTGTTGCCTAATTCTCATCCATGTGTATTTCCCAAGTACTGCATCACCTGCAGTGCCCTAAGATGCCCCACCCCGTGCCTTTTTAGTCCCTAAAAGTCAAACAATGGAAGATGCTGAGATGGTGGGCCTGTGGACTGTAGTGTTGGAAGCCTTAGTTATACCACTTTAAGCCTATAATTACACTGATTTGATGCGATTTTTGACAGTTGCCACTTGTCAAGATGCAATCTTTCCATTTTTTTGGTGCAAATGATTAAATATAGTCTTCCCTGTTCATTTGATGCAATGAAGTATAGCAGGTGACATGGGGAGGGGTAAATTATCACCTTGAACTGATTGATTTTTCAATGTTTTTATACATTTGGAATTGTTACCTGGTTTTGCTGCAACCGAATTTTACCTTGAGACACTATCTGATGTTGGCTTAAATAAAGGCTCTTGAAATTGCTACCTGTGAACTTGATATAAATCTTACTTTTCATCAGATAACATAAACGTTCTTAAAAAAATAACTTCCATAATCCTAAACATCTTAGTAGCATCATATGTATTGAATTTGGCCTCCCAGGAGCTTGTCTCCGAAGACGGTAATAAACTCAACTGTTTCTTTCCAAACAGATAGGAAGTTTCTTTTCTTTTTGTTTGTTTGTTTGTTTTTCGAGACAAGGTTTCTCTATGTAGCCCTGGATGTTCTGGAATTCACTCTGTAGACCAGGCTAGCCTTGAAGTCAGAAATCTGCCTGCCTCTGCCTCCAAGTGCTGGGATTAAAGGTGTGTACTACCTCAGCCTCTGATAAGAAGTTTCTAAGAGTAACTTTTGAACAGAGAGTTTTTCCTGACCAACCTGTCTCTAAAGTTACTGCCTACTCACCAGCAAGGCCAGTGGTTTCTCCTCCGTCCCTCATGACTGGTGAAAACTCTTTGTAGTGGAGCAAAAAATCATCTAAACAAATGCCTTTGCCAAAATAAGATTTTATTTTGAAAGATAGTAAGCAAGGAAGAAGTCAAACTGCACAGTTGTAGATTCCAAAACACCAATGGTCTCTATCAGGCCAAAGAGCTGTGTTCTTTGGTAACTTGGATGTTAGCTCCCTGGAGAGATCTTTTCCCATAAGCCATCTTCATTTTTTTTGTAGAGGAGAGCTTTATTTCCAGGAAACAGTATATTTGCTGGAGATGGGAATTTTTTTAAAAACATCAAGGTAGATCTAATATGTTCAACAAAGTGGGGGGGCTCAGCCAGAGGAGAAGTAGAAAGGTTCTGAAAAGACAAGACAGTGGGCATGAGCAGGGCCAGGCTGTACACCTTCCCGGCTTAGATGACAATGTCAGAGTAGCTTTGGGCCACATACACATTCACCGGGCTCGTCTCAGTGTCAGCGCCTCTGTACATCTGTTACACATATTTCACTACTTACTGCTTCACCTGTATAAACATCTACCAGGAAGTTACTAATCCCCCACTGCCATAAAAGTTAGTCTGCCAATGGTAATAGAATGTCAATCTCACCCACTGAAGGAGAAGCAGCTGTTAGCTGGTCTAAACCTTTTTTTTTCTTACAGATGGGGAAACCAGGGTCCAGAGATTTAAGATTTAGCCAACCTGTAAATTCTCACCTCTAGTATTTGCTTGTCATCTTGCTGCAACCAGAAATCCACATGTGGAAATGGCGTCCAGGAATACGGGCCTATTCGAAGTTGTTCTGTCTTTGCATCATAAATGCTAATCATCTAAAAGAACCATTTCCATGACAGGCTGTAAGGACACTGCCCTACCACTGCTGTGATCTAGTTCCAAGGCTATTCCACTAGCCAATAAACTGCGAACCTCCCATAATAACAAAGCTGCCACCACCAAATGCCTTTCCTGTGTTTGGTCCTGTGTATTGCTGTGTTTAGTTTTGATGGCAAGCCTACAAGAAGACAGCATGCTGCCCTTCTCAGGGGAAGCTGACAGTGAGAAAAGTCCCAGGTCACGTATCCAGTGAGCATCAGTAGTGCCTCAAAGACAAGCGGGTCTGACTAAAGCCTGTACCCCTCATGGTTGCACAAATACCACACCTCCTCACTCCTACCCTAAGCAGCATAAACAGCTCATAATGCCCGATGCCCAGTTAGGACAGCTCACACCTGCCATCCAACACTCAGGAGGCTGAGGTAGGAAGATCACCTTGGGTTCCAGGACAGCCTGGATGACAATGAGACCTTGTCTCATAAAAAGCATAAAAGAAAGGTTAGGAGTTTTTTAGTTTTGTTTGTTTGTTTGTTTTTGAGACTGGGTCTGGCTGTGGTAGACCTGGCTGGCCTCAAGCTCTTAGGGATCTGCCTGCTTTAGAAGTGTATAGCACCACATCTCACCTGGTTTTATTTTTGAGAAGGTCTCATGTAGCCTGGGCTGGCCTTGAACACAGTCAATAGTGTTTGAAATCCTCATCTTCCTGCCACACATCCCAGTCTGGGGTCACAGGGATGTGTGCACCACCACAACTGGCTCTGTAGAGCTGATTTGCCAACAGACGACTCCTTGAATTCCCAAATTATGTCAGTGGTAATTTTCAGCTCTGAGGGGGTACTCAGTCTGAAATATAGTCTATTAACTAAACAACAAAAGGAATCCTAAAGTAAGTTCCAGGCCAGCCTGGGCTGCAGTGTGACCCTCTGTCTCAAAAAAGAAAAAGAAAAAACCACCAAACTGATCATGGTAGTTGATGGACATTGATATAGGATGCTTGCCACAAGTTCTAAGACACCTTAGGCTACATACATAGAAGACCATATCAAACACAAAATTTTTTAAAAGACAAAATGAGGACTCCTGAAAATGGTAAGAGACTGGCAGAACAGATCTCTTAACTCCAGATGTCTTCTTACTGCAATGTTAGTGTTGCACAAACAAAGCGGATTTCTGGGCTTGCTGCAGTGTGGGGTGCTGGCACACATGTGAGGCCGGAGAGCCATGCCTCATGTCTTCAGTTGCTTTTGTGACCTGAGACAGGGTCTTCCACTAAAGCTGAAGCTCCAGACTCAGCACACTCTTAAGAGTCAGCCTCTGTCTCCCCAGTACTGGGCCTGGAAAGCATGCCCAGCTTCTCATGTCGGTGCTGTGGATCATGCTTACATAGCAAGCCATCTCCCCAGAGCCTGTTTGGCGTCATTAAAAAGCTGCATAAGCCCAGACTGACCTGTACCTCACAGCATTCCACCTGTCTCCCAAGTGCTTGGATTAAAAATGTGTGCCATCGTGCCAGACTTACACTGGGCATTTTACATTCTACCTGTTCCTCAAATGGGATGAATTAAGTCGTCTTTTAAATTAATGATTTAATTAATTAAAAAATATAGAGACTAGGACACAGTTGTATACTTGTGCAATCCCGCCCTGGGAAATGTTGAGGCTAGGTTACATAACAAGGTCTCGCCTGAAAATAAAAAGGGCCTAGGCTAGGAGTGCTCATTTTCCTAGCAAATGCCTCTATTCCATCCACAGCACTACCAAAACAATAAGGAAAAATACAGTACTTTAAGGAAATTAAACTGGGAGGGAGGTTTGTAGACCAGGCTGGCCTTGAACTCACAGAGATCTGCTTGCCTCTGCCTCCTAAGTGCTGGGATTAAAGATGTGTGCCATCACTGCCCAGCTAGAAAATTAAACTTTGGGGTTTTTGGTTTTGTTTTGTTTTTTCCAGACAGGGTTTCTCTGTGTAGTTTTGGTGCCTGTCCTGGATCTCACTGTGTAGACCAGGCTGGCCTCAAACTCACAGAGATCTGCCTGGCTCTGCCTCTCGAGTGCTGGTATTAAAGGCAGGCGCCACCGACGCCCGGCTGAAAATTAAACTTTTAAATGACCTATTCAGTAATTTTTTGGAGTGACTCACCAAACTACTCTTTGGTGACTGGATCCAAAGTGTGGACGGTGCAGGATCTTGTCACTCCCCCTCTCTCCAGTCCTCACTACGGAAGGTTAATGGGGAGAGGTCCCCCTTTGTCCATAGATCCGGGCTCTTACCAACGCCTCCATCTTTCGGGCAGAGAACTAGTATCTGGCACTTAGAAACTAAACTCACTCTTTATTCCTCTAACCCATAAGGAAGGGAGCTGGTTCCTGGTAAGGAGGGAGCCACAACGTTCCTCCACTCTAAAAACTTGAGGCTCTTAGGGTCCCCCTCAGCTCACCCCACAAAGACAGGCTCCCACTCACCGGGCCTCCTGCTAAGGCTCTTGCAGCACGAAGCTGTTCCTCTGGACCACGGTCGTGAAAGGAAGCTCTGTAAATCTCTGCAGTTTTAATGTTGACAGCTGCAACAGACAGGGAGTGACTCTAAATCGGCAGAGATCCAAGACAGACTTCACCGTTTCCACTGTTCCTCAAGGACAACTGAGGTGCCTCTGTAGCAACAGAGGGAACACCCCTGAGGCACTCTGCCCGCAGGGCTGTGTAGTCAACGCTCTGCCACAACCACAAACACTGGTGGAAAGCCGTGCCCTATTTAGGGCTATGCAAAGTGACACAGAATAAAATAAGGTGTGCCAGTGTCTTTTATCACCCACCTACCTAAACATCACGAACACACACCAGAAGCCCTCTACAATTTGCTAGCCTCAGGACTAGAGAGGAAGGCCCTGGGCTTCCTTTAGTTTGATAGCTCTGAACTTGGTTTTGTGGGATCTTCATTCTAAATCAAAACTTTACTTCATTCCCATAGTATACAGAGATGCAAATGCCTCATGCCTTCCCCATGAGCACTGGCTAGAGAGAAACATGCCAGACCACCCACCCATGTGACAATAAGCTGCACAGGTGAGGTGGGCATAACCTATGTGGTACACTGACTTTCTCTCCACACGTTATCGTTAGGACATTAACAACCTCACAGCTAGAGGCTAGTCAGGTCAGGCCCTTGCCAGGGTTTAACAGTAAATGTATAGGAGCAAGGATCCAAACCCAACAACAGTAGTACAGATGGAATGACTGCACGCTCAGACCTTTAACCTGAGTCAGCCTGCTCTAACGCACAAGGGAACCACGAAACCCTCTAATACAAATACTACTTACCAATGCCATAAATGATTGGAAAGTGGTTTTCATTTTCTTCCCGGTCATTTAATTCTAAGAAATGAAGGAAAGCAGAACTGCTAAACAGTTGTTCTTATTCCATGTGAAGGAAAAACTCAATACAAAGCCCCAGGTGGGCCACTGACAGGCCTAACCCTGCCTCTGCCACACAAGGGCAGCTCACCAGGGCTCTCCCCTCCCAGGAGCACAGAGAAGCCTCTGACATCAGGGCCTTTGGAGAAGCAGCATTAGTTGGGTAGGACCAGCATTAGTTGGGTGTTGAGAAGGCTACCTAGAGATAAGCAGCAGTGGGGACAAGTCATCCAGAGGTGACAGTCTCTGTGGACTGTCTTCTACAATTCCTATCCTAATGGTAGCTGTTGTAAGGGTACAGACAAACTTTCCTGAACCCTTATACCCCTGTTTGGGTGAAAGCAGCAGACTCACCTGTCACACATAATGTCACTAAGTGAATCTCATCATCTTGTTTGTCAAATTCACCTACAATTAGAATTTCAAGATTGATGTCAAAAAAGTACCCAAGAATGAGTAACAGGGCTCTGTGAATTTGATCAAAATACATTACATATATGCATAAAAATGTCCTCTTGGGGCTGGGGCTATAGTTCAGCTGATACTGTAATTGCCTAGCATGCTCTAGCATGCTCCAGGCTATGGGTTCAAGCCTTAGCACTACAGAAACAGGCCTGGTGGCACATTCAAGGTCAAAGCCCGTCTGTGCTACATGAGATCCTGTCTCAAAAAAAAAAAAAAAAAAAAAAAGGGTAGTGGTGGAGGGGGAGAGTTGTGGGTATAGGTTATGCCAGCAAGACTCATCTGTAGAGGTACTTGGAACCTGTGTTCAATCCCTGGGACCCACATGTGGAAGGAGAAAACCCACTCCCACAAGTTGTCCTGACTAACATACTCAAGCTATATGGTGTACATGTGCCCTAAGTGTCTACATGCACTAAATGAAAAATAAGATGAAATCTGTTATATGTAATTAATACAGGCTAATAGGGAAAAGCCTCAGGGGGCTGAGAAATGACTCAGTGGTTAAAAGCATTTATCTGCTCTTGCAGAAGACGTGTGTTCAGGTCCCAGCACCCACATTAGGTGGAGTCCTAAGAGGAGACCAGCTCTTCTCAAGTCTATTAGGCAAAAATATTTCTTTGTGTATATAGATGTATTGGCTGCATTGTATGTGTGCCATAGGAATGGTTGTTACAAGATCCCCTGAAACTGGTGTTACAGGAGAGTTGTGGTAATGTAAGTGCTGGGAATTGAACCTGGGTCCTCTGCAAGAGCAGCCAGTGCTCTTAACCACTGAGCCCAGCCACCAGAGCAAAAATTTTGTGAATGTTTCTGGACAAGGGAACAGAAGAGAGTAGGTTCTGAACGCCTGTCACCCACTGTAGCTTTTAGTTTCTGTGCACGGCTGAGCTCCTAACAGAGACAGCGATGCTCCAGAACACCACCTAACTTTTGCCCTGATTGTTTTGTAGACATAGGTTTTACCCATGCAGTTAACACTTCTTAGTAAAGTTTGTTTGAGACACAGTCTCACCAGGCTGCCCTGAACTCAGATCTACCTGCCCCAGCCTCCTGAAGTGCTGGAATTAAAGGTATATTCTACCACACTGAACTTTCACAAGTGGTTTTTTTGTTATGCATTTTTTGTTGGCCTCACTGTGTAGCTCAGGCTGGTTAGGAACAAGCAACCCTCTGCTTCAGTCTCTTTCCAACTGCTGAGCTGCAAGCATGGACCTCCAGACCTGGTTCAGTAGGTAACACCTTCTAGAAGCTTTGTAACTCTTCTCAGGACACTGGATATTCCATGTTGTCAGAACTGCTGGATTGCTCATCTTTAGGTCGGAATCTCTGTTGGAGGATTTGATTTTTTACATTTTCTTACTGTGTATGCATGTGCATGTGTTGCCGTGAAGCACATGGGGGAGATCAGAGGACAACTTACAAGAGTCATATTTCTGCTTCCATCTTGTGAGTCCCAAAGACCAAACTTGTTCAGTCTTGGTGGGAAGTGCCTTTACCCAGTGAGCCATCTTGTCAGCCTCTCTGTGCGACCTTAGATGACTTTCTTAGAATGGATTCCAAGAAGGGGAATTACTGAGTCAAAGGATGTGAACCTTTAAAAGGCTTAAGCCACAGTGCCAGTGTCCTAGCTGGCAGGCTGCTCCAGTGCAGGTATGGCATTAGCGTACACCTATTTCACAATTAATGCACACCATGTCTGTCTCTCCTGGTTTAGAAGAAAGGGCTAAAAGACCATTTTCATTTTCTGAAGATTACAAAGAGCGCTCCTGTACAGCTATACACCTCAGAGTATGTACTCTCCAAGAATTTACCGTCTGCTGTTTTAAAAGAGCATCTGACACAGGCTTGTAATTCTTTCACTCAGCTGAGGCACAATGATCACGAGGCCACAGCCAGCTGGGGCTTCAACACCATGGCCCTGTCAAAATG
Organism: Peromyscus leucopus; assembly: GCF_004664715.2. Classification (NCBI taxonomy): domain Eukaryota; kingdom Metazoa; phylum Chordata; class Mammalia; order Rodentia; family Cricetidae; genus Peromyscus; species Peromyscus leucopus. The sequence goes on along the minus strand of NC_051086.1, from coordinate 29,196,793 downwards.
GGGAGGCCTTGTCCCCATCCCACCAGCACCTGGGAATTTAGTGCTGTACTTTCTGTACAGTCTGTATAGTTCCATCCATATGGCCTATGTCTTCAACCCCAGGTTTGGTTTGTTTTGAGACAGATTTTCACATGTATCCCAAGCTGGTCTCAGACTCATGGTCCTTCTGCCTCTGCCTCATCTGACTGCTAGAGAGCTTTATGTATTTGTTTATTTTTGGTGGTTTTTTTTTGTTTGTTTGTTTTTGTTTTTGTTTTTGAGATAGGGTTTCTCTGTGTAGCCTCGGCTGTCCTGGAACTCACTCCATAGACTAGGCTAGCCTCAAACTTGGAGATCCGCCTGCCTCTGCCTCCTGAGCATTGGAATTAAAGGCATGCACCCACCACCACTGCCTGGCTCCTTTTTGTTGTTTTTTAAACCAAACAAAACGAGGTATAATATTGCCGGGAGGGGGGGTGGCAAACTTACTAAGAAGCTGATGAGTAAGTTTCTGTGACAGCTGCCTATCATCACTGAAGCCTCCTACAAGGTGCACTTCCAGCCTGCCGAGAGAGGGACATGATCAGAGTTAGGAAAAGACATGACTGTATGCTGGTTTCATAGATATTTAGTTCCTGGCTCCCATGAACTTCCACAGCATGCTTCTGGACCTTTTCCACAGCATATAATGAAAATACCTGTGGGCACAATGGGGTGCATGTGAGGTTGCCAAGGCCAGCAGCAAGGCCATCAAGACCTCATCCAAGGTTCTCAGTGCAGTGTCACCTGGCCACCCACACAGAATACTCTAGAACTTTTCAGCACCTCCACCTAAAAGGATCTTGGCTTTGAGGCACAAATAAAGTTGACCAGTAGTGTCCCTGAGATTCTAAGCACCTGGATATGGCTGTACTACTTCCTTCAAAGGCTACCAAGAAAATAAGAGCCAAGTGTAATACAAGGCCAGTCATGTGAGCAAGTGACAGCCAGGCCTGGGTCACAGGCCAGAACATAACTAGCTATGTGTGGCTCTGACATACGACCATGTGTCACGGTAAGGATGAAATGCTGAGCCACAGCCAGTCTGGGTTGGTTCTTACTGTACACCCATGCTCAAACTCAGCTTGCTGAGTTGTGTGACATGGTCACTGCTGACCATGCCTCCTCCTTCAGTCTTTCCTACATAATTCCTGACCTGCCTGCTTCAGAGTATGAGGACGCCTACTCTAGACCCTAGAACAAGTGGCTGCTCACAAAAACACCTTCTGTCTGGGCCACAACAAATTAACATCTGAGATTCCAAGTTCCCAACTTTACACAAGCTCAAAATCAAACTCAATTTAAAATTCAGCACAGAAGCCTGACATGTCTCGTCCCCTCATCAGAGCACTAGGGGATCGGAGGCAAGACTACATAGTGAGGCCCTGTCCAACAAAAAGTCCAGTGCTGGCTTGACCCTCCATCACTCCATCCATCCAAGTGTGGACACCACCCATGCTCAAGGTGTACAAGTAGAGGGCATCCCCCACAGTGTCCATATAATAGCAGCATGGAACTTACCTTCCACACTGAGTGTGGTCAGAAAAGGATTTTATGGAGCTCATTATCAAGGGGACTTCAGCTTTGGTATCAGTTCCATCACAATGTGTGAGGCAGGTTGCCCCATTACCTGGATAATGGTAACAAGGGTAAAATGAGTTAGTCCTTATATTTCGGGAAGCAAGCCATGTAGACACCCTGTAAGAAAACTGAAAGGGTCCATGCTGCACAGCCAACCCATCTGACCAGGGCACCAGGGAGACATCATGCAGATAAGACATGGCTTCATATTCTACACCAGGAAACTCAAACTGAGAAAATCAGTGGTCCCACATGGTTGGGTTAGTTTAACAAATGGTTTCCTTCGTCTCTGTCATCATACCTGTATGCCTTAGGACCACAATGTGACAAGTAGTGGCATCATCAGAACCCAGAATGGAGATGGAGCCTGTTTAAAAAGGAAATAACATAAAATAGCCAGTAGGCTTTGGGATATGGCCCAACACACTGCTTCCTAACCTACCATCCTTTGGGGAGGTCACTGCAAGCTCTCTTTGCTGAACATACAGAAGGCCCTGGGGTCCCACTTGTTGAACAGACTGACCTCTGAGAAGTCTGGCTCTTTCCTGTTTAATTGAAACAGAATAAAATAGTTGTATGAATTAGTGAGGCTTGAACTGGAGAGGTGGAAAGAGCCAATGTGTACTTAGAAGTAGGAAGCAGGCTGGCATGTCTGAACTATGCTATACTGGCTACTGAAGGTTGATGAAGAAAGACATCAGGAACATTCTCTCTAACTAGGAGAGCTACATATGACACAAGATCCCAATAACCAGAAAAGAGACATCATAGTTCTTCAAGAGTCTGAGACTTGACCTTACTTTGAGACAAAGGCTGTCCTAAAACCATCCACTCTACCTCCTGAGTGCTGTGATTACAGGTGTGCATTAGAGGGAGGCTGTCTCAAAGGCAAAACTGGCTGGGCATGGAAGGAAATGCTTACATGCTTACAATCCCAGCCTGGGCATGCAGACTCACATGGGGGAGCTGACACACTATTAAAATGAACTCTACCTTCCTTCCAACTTGCCACAAATACCCAGTCAGCAAGCATGGTCGTGTGTCAATGTCCCTACACCTGCTTTGGTCTTACACCAACTTCTTACCATTTCTCATGCCTGGCTAATATAAGTTTGTGTCTAATTACTTAATAAAATCCAAGACATGTTAAGCACTATCTTCCTTTAATGAATTCCCACTGTCTGAATGCTAGGAGATAATTAAAAGAGGATATGCCCTTCAATTTAAGAACTGAATTAGGAGGTTATGGGTTCAGAATTCAATCTCCTGCAAGATCGGAATGGGACACAGGAAAGAAAAAGATAATAAATCAAACTGCTGTAAACCTCGTAAGTTCAGACTGGCCATATAACCTGGAGTAAATCAAGAACATCTCCAGTCGTATATTTCATCACACCCCAGTCAGGTGGGGTACCACACACTTGCCCCCTCTTTACAATCCCTTTACTGACCTCCCTTGGGGAGGAATTAAGGCAGAATTTTACCAAGTTCATAATTGGCTCACCACTAATGAGCAAAGTCGTGTTTGAGATCAAGTTACCATTTCAAAACTAACACAAGAAACGAAAGCAAAGGCAACCAGAAACGCCACGGCACAGGACAGTGGCTAGCCTGCTCTCCCGCTTGGTAAAAGCTGTTCCTAAATGAAGCCTCACTTCATCACATTTGTGTACATGAGAGAAACAGAGATACAGATACCATGTAGTGCATGAGTGTGAAGTGTGCATGGTGTGTGTGTGAGGTGCATGTATGTACACCTGGAAGCCAAAGGTCAATGTCATATGAATTCCTGTTACTCTGTACCTTGTTTTTAATTTCATTTGTGTGTGTGTGTGTGTGTGTGTGTGTGTGTGTGTATGCATGCATGAACGAGCGCATATATATATATATACATATATATACATATATATATATATATATATATATATATATATATATATATATGCATGTGGAGGCCAGATGGCAACCCTTAGAAGTTAGTCTTCTCCTCCACCATGTATGTTACAGAGACTGAACTCAGGTCATCAAGCTTGGCAGCAAGCACCTTTACCATATAGCCATCTCGATGGCCCTGCCTTTGAGACAGGATCTCTCACTGAACTGGAGCTCACTATTTTGGCTGGACTGGCTGGCCACCCAGCACCTGGGATCCACAGTGCTCCACCCCTCAGCACTGGGATTACATAAGCACCCTACAGCCTTTTATGTGGGTCCTAGGCTCCGTGCCCAGGTCCCTGTGCCTCTCCAGCAGGTGTGTGGTCCACTAAGCCAAGCTCCCCACCCCATATTCCTAAAGTGATAGTGGCCCAGTTGTCACAGTGTCTCCATTTCCCAGCATTTAATTCATGTGCACTCATCCTTTAACTGCCTTTCCCAAGACCTACTGAATGGCATTGCTTTCTCTGCTGGAGGTCAGCAGACTTTTCTCTCAGAATGACTAGATGACAAGCCTAAAGATCTCTGCCACTGTGTAGTAAAAACAGCCAGAGGAGCACATGGATATGGCTGTGTTGTAATAAAATGTGATAGGTGATATGCAAGTTTGAATTCATGTGATTTACTGTGATAAAATATTATTATTCTTTTTACTTTTTCTAACCACCTAAGACAAGGGCTAGAGGTATCTCAGAAGCAGGCACTTGTCTAGCATGTGTGAAGCCCTGGGCTCTGTCCCTGCATAAGGCCAGGGAGAAAAGGAAAATACATATCTGCAACTTTAGGGACCAGCCCACACCCCTCACCCTTCTCCTCCAGTTCACCTTTCTCCTCCAAGGGCACATGAGTGAGAAAGTGCCTGCTGCACTGTGAAGCATGGGGTGTGTTCCAAACCACTAGCAGGAAGTCTGGGTATGGCTCAGCAGCAGGAGTGCAGTGGGACATCCTGGGTTCCACCCCGCACAGCACAGGAAAATGGAAACCCATCAGACACTGAAGAGCAGTGCACCGGCACTCGAGATCACTGACTCCAGTAACCTTGTTCCTCACTATTGTCTACCCCGGAACACACTATGTACCAAGACTGCTTCAAGTCCCCAAATGTCCTCCTGCCTCAGCCTCCTGACTGCCAGCACCTACAGAGGTGCCCCATGTCGCAATGGCTGCTGTACTGAGTTATTACACAACATCCAAAGTGAGGGCAGACAGCAGGTACAGTCCACTGGTCTACTGCTGTCGAGAGACACTGTGCCGATGCAACTCTTATTTTTTAAAAAAAGCATTTAATTGAGGCCTTGCTTACAATTTTAGAGGGTTAGTCCATGGAGGGAAGCAGACAGGCATGGTGCTGGAGCAGTAGCTGAGATCTTTACATCCTGATCAGGCAGAGAGAGAGAGAGAGAGAGACTGGGTCTGGCCTGGGGTTTTGAAACCTCAATGCTCACCCCCAGTGACACACCTCCTCCAATAAGGACACATCTAAGTTCTACTAACTAGAGACCAAGCATCAAACCTGTGAACCTATGGGGGCCATTCTCACTCAAACCACCACCATGTGTCTGATCCTCACAGCCCTCAGTCTAGAAAATAAGAGCAAAAGTATTCATCTTGTCAAGCACAGTGTGGGGCCAGTTCCACTGTGGCTGGCCAGTGGGTACCTGAAACCAGCCAGCATTAAAACCAGACATGCTGGTGAGTAAACATGGGGAAACAGGTTAACAGTAAAAGTATGGGATTGCCCGAGTAACATCTATAATGACAGGTATTTCTCAGCCAGCATGGTGGTACATGCCTGTGATCCCAGCCTGGAAGGCTGCAAAGATCATGAGTTGGTGATCAGCCTGAGCTACAGTGAGACCTTCTTTCAAAATAGAAAGCAGGGGGTGGGAGGGGACAGTATCAGTGAGAATTCTGGAATTTTCCACTTAAAATGTTCAGACTGTGGTTGCCCAAGGAAGTAACTGCAGAAAGAATGGGGTCCGGGGAAGACACTAATCAGGCTTATTACCTGACGGCGATGTGACATAGGAAACACACACAGGGGAGCCAGGCCTTTAATCCCAACACTTGGGAGGTCTCTGTTTTCAAGGTCTGGTCTACAAACTTGAGTTCCAAGACAGCCAGGGCTACACAGAGAAACCCTGTATCGAAAGACCAAGGGGGAAAAAAAAAATCCAAGATCTGTCATTCAAAAAGTGTATCATGATGGGCATATTTAATATATAATATCTGTCATTCAAAAAGTATATCGTGATGGGCACATTGGATAACATCTCTAATCACAGTATTGCCGAAGCAGGAGGTCTCAGGCATCCAAGGCCATTCAAGTTCCAGGCCAGCCTGTCTGTCTGTCTCTGTCTCCCTTTCTCAAAAGAAAAAAAAAAGGGGGGGGGGCAAGTAGGAGGAGACAAGATGCTACAGAGATGGTCAGTAGTTAAAACTGTTTGCTGAGAAATCTACCAGAGGTTAGGTGCCAACACTCACAAGCCAGGATTCCCACACATGCCTGTAACCCTAACTCTGAAGTGGGGAGACAAGAGAACCCCTGACAGCAAGAGAGGGAGAGACCTTGCCTGCACTGAATGGAGAGGGAGACACTGGATGCCCCTTTCTGGCCTCCCTGTGTATACACATGCACCCACACCTATGTGCACATACATTCACACAGACAAATACACAGAGTGTACACAGATTAATAAAAAATCAGGTGTGGTGTGCACACCTTTAATGCTAGCATTTGGGAGGCAGGGGAAAGATCTCTGTGAGCCTGAGGCAGGCCTACACAGTGAGTTCCAGGCCAGCCAGGGCTACACAGTAAGACCCTGTCTCAAATCTTTTTAAACAGTGGATCACCTAGCAAATAAATAAAGCTGGGGAGACAGAAGCAGGAGGAGCTCTGAGTTTGTGGTCAGCCTGGTCTACATATCAAGTTCCAGGACAGCCAGGGGTATGTAGAGAGATTCTGTCCCCAAAACAACAAAAACACTTGTGAGGAGTCACCAAAACCACAAGAAGAATGGCTGACCAAGGACACGATTTTCTACTTCCCTCTACAGAGCACGTTATCCTAAGGAAAAGTGAACAGCTTTCCCTAGCACTGGGGATGCAGTCCGCACTCCAGCCTCCTCCATGGCCCTCTCTCTCCTCAGGCACCTCTCCACCCTGCAGCCAGCCCTTCTGGGCTGTCTCCCTAAACAGACCAAAGCCCTTGCTTCCAGAGGCCCCGCCCCACATCACCTCATTCATCCCCGCCTTCTCGTGCAATGTGCGTCGTGGCCACTAAAACTAGAAGTTTTCGGACAGACACAGGAGAGAGTCCCCAAAATCCTTGAGGTGGGTGAAACTTCTCTTTGATGAGTATCACTCCTGGCTTCGCCGACCCTGGCGGAGCCTGGCCCGATCTGCAGGATCAGTCTGTCTTGAAATTCAAGTTAAGAGTCACAGTCTCCTTGCCCCACAGTTCTCAAGGCTCATTCTGCCCATTCATTTACCCAACAAATATTTTGTAAGCACACTGCCATCTGCCTTCAGGAAGCGTTTGCTCCAGGAGACAGATCCAAGGGAAAACAGAGCAAGTACGCAGACAGGACACAACCCCACAGCTGCTCCGAGGAATCTTCTAGAATGTCTTCCCTAACTCCAGTCTCCCAGGCTTCACCTCTGAGAGTGAAAGTGAGATCCATGGGTGGGCAGACTCCAGACTAGCATGTGGGGCATCTGCTCACCACTGCCTTCACCATGGGACCTTTCAGAAGTGCCCGCAAGCAAAGAAGACTAAAGCCCATCCATCCATCGGGGTGCGGTCCTCCCGGACCCAGTAACTTCCAAGCGAAGCCCTTACTTCTGGCTAAAAATAACCAGGAACCCCACGCCGCAGGGGGCGGGAATGGCTCGCAGAGGACTGCTCACCCCCACCCCCCACCCCGCACCGGCACCTGTAGAGCCTGCCGAGTGTAGGGCCCCGGGGTTCCTCGCGCTGCGTGCTGTGCGACCTTCTGTAAGTCACCTAACCTCTCTGGGCCCCGATCCCCAGTGAAAGCTGCGGAGAGCCCAGCCGCCCGCAGGCCGGGGCAGCCTGCTCACCTCCAGCGGCGGGTGCGCTCGGACCAGCTCCGCAGCCGACAGGGGCAGCCGCACTCGCCGTCCGTTCACCAGCAGCGGCATCGCCTAGGCCGCGGCCAGGCCCAGGCAGGCGGCCGCCGCCCCGCCCCGCCCCGAGTCATGCCCCGCCTATCGAGGGCGCCACGCCCCTGCTCACCGCGGAGACTGCCGGGTCGAGGGACCGCGGCCATGGAAAAGCCTCTGGGTCGCAAGGCATCACGGGAGATGTAGTCCAAACTGTACGTACGTTGTCGGAGGCGGGGAGATGTAGTAGAGGCGTGGGCGTAGAGGCGTAGAAAGGAGAGCCGGGAGGGTATTCCAGCGCTTTGCAGCTGTGATGATTCGCAAAAGTATTCAATTAACTAACGTCCACCTACTTCAGCTGCCAAACATAGCGCAGAAGTCGCGGGCACCGCGGTGGGTAGCCCCGGAAAGGAAGGCACGGAAGAAAGAGGGCCGCCCTGGCTCTCGGACCAGAGGCGGCCCTCTGTTTTCGTCCTTGCCCTTCACCACCCTGGGCAGAAAAGCTAGGACCCAGACGTGGCCACAGCCAAAGTCAAGTTAAGTTCTGGCTAAGATAGAGTTTTGATCCTGCCATAGTGTCTCCCTCGGCCTGCATTCCCAGCATTAACTCTAATTAAATAGCTTTTACAAGAAAGGTTGGTAACAGATACCGAAACACAGGAATAAGTTCTGTGAACTTGGGGAACACAACCCGTCCTCAGTAAGCCAGCTGATTAATTAAAGAGCCTGTGGAAAGCAGGAAGGGGGGATTTATTCAATATGGCCACATTAGGAAGAGTGACAAAGGTCCAGGAAACCCTTCAAGTCCATCTTTATGAGGTCAAAGTTTAAATAGAAGGCAAAGGATATGCACATCTAACCAGACTATTGACCCATTGGGGAGAGCCAGACTGTAGGGTGAAAGGGTCAGCCAAAGAACACACTTTGGCCCTGAAACCAGAGCCAAAGGTTAAAAAGGGCCAGTGAAAGAAACTCTGCCCCTGACCAACTCAGCACAAAACCCAACTAATCGCTGAGCACAAAATCCAGCCAATCTCTGAGCTTGTTTTAAGCTTGGGGATTGAAATCCGACCAATTCCCACCCTGAAAATCTACACCCTGAAAAAAATCTACCCCAAGAAGCCCTATATAAGCCCTGTGCCTGTTCAATTGGCAGCTGCCTTTTGACACCCTGGCAGAGGCAGACACCCTCATGGATTCTTCTCTCCCAATATATCTCTTGAATCCCGTACAGACCTTATTTAGATGGAGCAGAGAGCTTTCTCAGTAGCAGGGCTGTGCAGATCCTTCCTCTAGGGGAGCAGAGTTGTTACAAATTCCAGGGGATCTGAGCAAAACTGTAACAATTTCCCTGGGGAAACCCACCCCTGCTGGGGCAGAGTCGTTATATTGGGGAAACCTTTCCCTGGAGCAAAACTGGAAACTGCTAAACTTAAAGTGATTTTGTGGTAGTCCTTGGCTCCAGACTGCCAGGATACTTCTTTATCCGTTGCACTGCTTACACAGACCAACCAAGACTTTCTAAGAGGACGTGATGAAAAGACAGAGGTCAGTTCTGTATCCTTGTCCAGGAACAGAATTGGCAGAACCTGTCTAACGCTGGAGCCAGTGCCTTGGAGTTTCTGGCGACCCGACATCAATCCTAAGGTAGCTGTGTTTGCGGTATCTTGTGGTTTCTGTCAACGTTGTCTGCTTGACTTAGCTCTTGGCTGACCTCAGCCCCTTCCCCCCAATATGCTGTACTTAATAAACTTACATCTGCTTCTGGAAGACCTCCAGGGTCCCAGCTATTACTGCTTTTGTCTTTATTTCCCATCTATTTCTCATCCTTGGCCCTCCCACTCAACTGACCTTGGTGTTCAAGGCCCTTGTTCCTGTTGGTTTGGGTCAACCCATCATCTGGACTTTAGTCTCATTCTGTGGTCTAGCAAGTTGTTAGAACTCTGAAATCTCTCCTGGAGACAAGTTCTCCTTCTGGCTGGTGTCTTTTCCTTCTTCCAGCATGAGATTCCTGGAGAAATTAATTTCTTTGGGATCCATTGTTTCAGAGGTCTGATATATTGAGATTGAAGGGAAGTCAGGGCAGAAACTTGAGGCCAATGGCAAAATGGACTTGTATAGCTTGCTTTCCTTTTAGTAGGCAGGACCTCCTGCCTAGGGGTGGTACTGCCCCATGAGCTGGGCCCTTCCACATCAATCATTAATCAAGAAAATGCCCTGCGGACTTGCCTACAGGCAATCTGATGGAGGCATTTTCTCAATGAAGGTTCCTCTTCCTAAGTGACTCTAGCTTGTGTTAATTTTAAGTTTGTGTAGAAAACCAACCAGGACACCTAAGGTCCCAGTGACAACCCTCAGCATGGTTCCACTAAAGTTCACTCTGGAGAGTGGAATGAGGTTTTGGACTTTATTAGAGCATTAGGTGAGTGTGGTGCATTCCTGCTGAGCTCCTGGCCTGGCTCCAGAAAGTAGCACCTATCCCTAATCCATCCTTTGTTTAACCAATACCTTTTGTTTCTCTTATCACCCTATGTGAATCTCCTCAGAGTCTCCCAAGAGGCCTATGCAAAACTTGATTCAGGAAACCTGGAAAGCCTTGGTACCTGAGAAATCAAGGAATTTACACTTGGCATTGTATCTTTGGGGGTTCCTTTCAGGTTGTTTTGAGCATACAGAAACTAACTGGCTAATAGAAAATAAAAATGCCCTGGGCTAAGGGAAAGTGCTTCTGTCCTTACAGGCTGGACCCTCCTGCAGCTGAGAAAGGCTAGATTTTTTCTTTTTTTTTTGGTTTTTCAAGACAGGGTTTCTCTGTGTAGCTTTGCACCTTTTCTGGAACTCACTTGGTAGCCCAGGCTGGCCTCGAACTCAGAGATCCACCTGCCTCTGCCTCCCGAGTGCTGGGATTAAAGGCGTGCGCCACCACCGCCGGGCTGCTAGATTCATTCTTTAAGGTGCCTCTGAATCTTCTTTCCACAGATCCACGTGAACCCACACACCCATGCTGAGACAATCCTCAACAGGTGAGGGTTTACCTACAGAAATATGAGTGCCCCCACCCAACCAGCTGCATCTAGAAGGTCTTTACTTAGCAGGAATAAGAGGCCCCTCCCCTAGTCTTCCAGGCCTGACTATTCTGATGCCCCATGCAATTAAGGCGGAGCTGCATACAGCTCCTCTCACCCCCTTTCCACCTTGTGGCTGGATGCAGACAGTCAACAAGCCCAGCTGGGATTATTCTTTTGCCCAGGATGGCAGTTGTGTGGCTCCTAGGACAATGGATCACAACACAGGTGCTCCCTCTGCAACTCAGGCTGGCCTGGAGCTCACTGCATAGCCTAGGTTCATCTTGAATTCATGACAGTCCTGTCTTAGCCTCACAAGTTCTGAGATTGTGGCTTTTTAATATTTATTAGGACTTACATGAGTGGAAGTGCCTAAAACACGCAGACTGTTAGACCCTGGAGCTGGTGTTACAGACAGCTGTGAGACACCTGCTGTGGGTGCTGTGGGCAGAACTTGTCCTCTGCTAAAGGAGCAAGTGCTATTGTCCACACAGCCATCCACCCTGACTATGGCTTTGGATCACAGTTTTATACAAACCTGAAGACAGGAATGTGAAAGTATCCTGAACAGTTAAATAGTTACATGCTTAAGGGTAGAAAGTGCTAAACTGAACTGTTTCCCATCGATGTACATAATTCTAAACATTGGATGTGGGAAAGCTAGGAGTGTGGGTCAGTGGAAGCACACTTTTGTGGCAGAGTCTGAGGATCAATCCCTATCAAATAAAAGGTTTTTAAAAAGCATTACGTAACACCTTAGTAAACAGTGGAAGAACGCCAACACTGACTGCAGCTTCCAGCCTGGGGATGAGAACGAAAGCCAGACTTGGAGCCCTAACTGCACTGAGGCACCAGATCACAAATTCAGGACCTAAGCACAATGACTGAAACATGCAGAAGGAAAGCATAGGATGTGTCCTATGAGCCACAGAGGCTCTATGGTTTAGAAACAAAGCATGCAGGAAGGCAGGTGTGGAGTGTGTGCTGAGCATTCGGAGCCCTCCCGTCCCCAGACCATCTGTAAACTCCAGTGCTTGCCAACTCCTCTCATCTCAGGATAGCGAAACCTGTCTAGGTGTGTGTGGACGAAAGACCCTGGTTTCATCCTCAGTACTAAAAAGAAAATTCTTTTTTTCCAAGGAGACTTCAATACTTTCTTCCACGGATATTTAGCTTTTTAAAAACCTATCTCACTATGTCTAGCTTTAACTTAAAATACTGCTTGAGCCTCCCAAGTGGTGAAATCATAGGTATATCACACGTCCAGGTGGCACAGAATTTCTCTGAAGTGTTTTCATGGGTTTGTTCAAACCATGGAGAACATCCTAATCACTGCCCAATCGTTTCTGAACCATCCCACCCCCTTTTAATGGAGCAGGAAGCTAAGACTTAAACACACCAATCATGGGAAAATGGTGGGGAGTCATTATTAAAGCCCTCATTGACATGAGTAGGAAGTGCCAGGTGAACTACACCATCCTTTAATTTTTCACAATGGACTTTTTTCTCAAGCCCCTTTGCAAAGGTTTATTTATCAACACACCTTCATTCTAGCTACTGCCCAAACCTCACACCATGTCAGCATCTATGGATGCATTTCTTTACATCTTTCTGTCAGCAGTTACAGTGGAACCTTGAGGTTTCCTAGTGACTTTCCACCGAGGCTGGCCTGGAACTCAGGAATCTGCCTGCCTTGTGGTGAAAGCTTTTTAAAGCAATAAAAATTTCTTTGTTCCAAAAAGGTATTAACAGGTAGACTGAAATCCAGAGGGCATCAGTGTCATTACACAAGACTATATAAACATTGAGAGGAAGTCCATTAAAAATATTGTGACCAAGAAAATATTGCTTGCCTTTCAATAAATATAAGTAGCAAAAAAATTAAATATACTTAAAGGGCCATTTCACAAATACAAAGTTCACATGTAAGGATCCCAGGGAAGGACACCTCTGGAGTCCTCACACAGGCCTGCTATGGAGCAGCTCTTCAGGCTGAGTCCATGTTGTACAAGTTGTTAAACTACTTTTTCAGACACCCAGGCCGCTTGGTCAGCCTGAGGTACAGGGGATGCACCTGTGTTCATGTCAGATCCACTCTCCTGCACCAGTGCCTTTTCCTGTTTCTCTGAATCCTTTCTTTCCTCCTGCCTTCTTGGCCCCTCTGCAGTCCTTTGTGTTCCCTCGGTTGAAGCCAACCCAAACGCTCAGCATTTCACCCCTGCCTAGGATTTCCCTCTGTACCCTACATCACAAATGTACTTCTAGTCAAAAGGGAACCATTATGCCACTGTAGGCAGGATCTACTTCAAGGGTATTCATAGGCAGGATCTTGGAAGATTTCTCATCAAAACAAGACCAAAAAAGTCCTATGACTGTGGTTCTGATAGTAAGAAACCTGTGAAGACGTCATCTGCTAGGATGTGACACTAGCATGCATCCAGCAGTTCCATCAGAAGGCTGCAGGCAGATACTCCACATTAAGCCAACACTCGAAGCATCGGCACTGACTGATATGCCCACTGTGAAATACTGCACGTGACACTTGTTCTTCCCTCTGTCCACAGGGAGCAAACTGCAAACACACGCAACCTGGGTCCCGTCAGATACTGGCCCAAGTCCAACCAGCATGGAAGCCGGACATACGAGGCACAGACTAGCCCAGTATGGGTCCAGTGATGGGGCTCGGGGCCCTGAGAAGAGCAGTCACAGCTCAACCACAGGTCCTGGAGGTGAGTGGGGCTGGCCTGGCATGTACAGCACAGGTGGGGAGCCCACACTGCTGGAAGGACTTCGGAAGTGGGCGTCCAAGGAGCTCGGGGTGAAGCCGATCACCGCATCGCTCTGGGGCACTTCACCTCTCAGAAAGTCGTCATCTTCGTCCTCCACTAGCTCCTGTGTGGAGAACAGAGTGTTGAGCACGTCACAGCGCTAGTCTGAAAAGTCTTCATGGCTGCTGAGACGGTGCAGTAGGGAAAGGTGCCTGTCTAGACCAAGCCATGACAGAAGCGAGCCACCCCGCCAGCTGTCCTCCGACTTGGTGTACACACACAACTGATTTGTTTTTAATTTTGTTTTCCGGTCTTTCAAGACAGGGTCTCTCTATTTAGTCCTGACTGTCCTGGAACTCATTCTGTAGACCAGGCTGGCCTCAAAATCAGAGATCCTCCTGCCTCCGCCTCCTGCGTGCTGGGATTAAAGGTGTGCACCACCATGCCTGGTCCTAATTTCTTTTTTATTTATTTTATATATATGAGTATTTTGCCTCTGACGGTCAAAAGAGTGTGTCTGATCCTGTGGAACTAGAGTTACAGATGGTTGTGAGCTGCTAGGTGGGTGCTGGGAATTGAACCTGGGTATTCTGGAAGAGTCTAAGTAAATGTTCTTAACTGATGACCCATCTCTCCAGGACCCCTAACTTTTTTTTTTTTTTTTTAAATGAAAAGCTTAAGAATTCCTTTCCAGAGCCAGAAAAGTTACTCAGTAAACAGAGAGCAGACTCCATCCCCAAAACACCCCAGCACTGGGAAACAAGACAGCCGTCAGTCCAGCCTAACGTGCGAGCTCCCAAATCAACAAGGACACGATGACGCTGAATGTGGGGGTCAGAGTGCTACAGACAGGAACATCACCCATTTCCTCTAGAGCAGGGATTCTCAAACTTCCTAATGCCTCGACCCTTTAATACAGTTCCTCACACTGGTGACCCCAACCATAGAATTATTTTTGTTGCTACTTCATAATTAATTTTGCTACTGTTATATATCTAATGTAAGTATCAGTGTTTTCCGATGGTCTTAAGTACCCCTGTGAAAGGATCATCTTGACTCCCAACAGGGTCACCCCCAATGGGGTCGTGACCCTATCACAACTCACAGGTTAAGAAGTACTGTCTTAGATCTAAATTCTTGTTGGGTAGGACCATGCTGGCTCCACGTCAAGAAGCTTGAGGAATGACACAAGTCTGTGTATTCCTGAGGATCCCAAAACAGGAGCAGACTTTACAATGAGCTGAGTGACATTTGTGTTTGGTGGTAAATGAGCAGATAAATGAGGGCAGTGAAGCTCTGTTCGGATCTCATTCTGTTTGTTTTTAGACAGGGTCTCATTCTGTGGCCTCAGCAATCTGTAACACCAGTCTCTGAAGTACTAGGATTACAGGCACAGCTATTCTCAGTTACTTTCCTTCTCAGCTCCTCCTTACGTACTCCCAGAGTCTCACTCTGTAGCCTCAGAACTCTTGATCCTCTGGTACTTAAGACAGCAGGCATGAGCTGACTGAAACCCCAGCTTTGCAGTGCTGGGGTGGAACCCAGGGCCTCAAGCATGCTAGTCAAGCGCTCTACCATTAAGCCACACTACAGCTGGCAAGCTTATTTCCAACCGATGTTTACCTCCCAAAGTCATTACAGATGGGGCTTGGAAAACAGTTCAGTCTCGATGAACTCGCTGCACAGCGTAAGGGTTTGACTCAGTCCCCAGTACTCATATTTCAGATAAGTTGCTGACAGTGGTGGTGCCCACCTCTAATCCCAGCATGTCGGAGGCAGAGGCAGGAGAATCTCTGAATTTGAGGTTAGTCTAGTCTTCAGAATGAGTTCCAGGACAGCTAGGGAGATACAAAGAAACCTTGTCCCCAAAACACCCAAACAAACAAATAATAAAAATAAAAATAAAGCTGGGTGGGGCTGGAGAGATGGCTCAGCGGTTAAGAGCACTGGCTGCTCTTCCAGAGGTCCTGAGTTCAATTCCCAACAACCACATGGTGGCTCACAACCATCTGTAATGAGATCTGGTGCCCTCTTCTGGCATGTAGATATACATGTAGTGTACTCATAAATAAAATAAACTTTAAAAAAAAAAAAAAAAGGCTGTGCATGGTACACACGCCTTTAATCCCAGCACTCAGGAGGCAGAGGTAGGTGCATCTCTGAGTTCGAAGCCAGGCTGGTCTATGAGTTCCAAGACAGCTAGGGCTATGCAAGGAAATCCTGTCTTGAAAAAAAAAAAAAAATGGATGATGAATAAACAAACAAACAAAGTACAACATACACGTGGAACCTCGGCCTTGAGGAGGCAGAGACAGGCAGTTTCCCTGGGCTGGCCAGACTAGCCTACTTGGAAAACTCCAGTCAATCAAAGACCCTGTCTTACAAACTAAGGTGAGTAGCTCCTAAGGCCCAACACTAAGTCTAACTTCTGGTTTCCACACACATGCACACACCTGACCTCACACACATATACACAAACACATACAAAAAAAAAACTGCCTAGTATGGTGGGAAACAGTACTCAGTGATAGGAAGGAAGGGCCTAGAACGTCATGAAACCCCCATGATAGAAATAAATGAAACAGAACCCCACAAATCCTCTCTATTACTAATAACATAACCTGGGCTTGGACTCAAGCAGCGTTTACAGTGTTTACTGTGGTCTGTAACTACATGAGACTTTCACCAAGTGCCTTCATCACAAATTTACCTTTTTAGAGGGTTTCTTAAATTCCTGTAGCTCTTCAGCACTCATGTCTTCCCAAATCTGATAAATAGGATCAATAAACTTCTTTGACCTGCCAACAAGGATGGCATTTCAAAGTAAATGACTATGTAGCCAACAATCCAACACCTTCGCTCTCTTCTCAGACCCACATGCCACAGCAAGAAGTGAGAACTAGAGCTGACGGGGCTGTGAGTCCTGAGGTTTCGTTCATTAGGGCTTCTTCCCCAGTTACACAGGGGAGCAGTTATCTTCTGTCCCTCAGACTCCAAGGGAAACTGCTTCTGACCCACTCAGTGACTGACAAGTTATCATATGTACAAACAGATTGATATTCTAGAACTTCTACAGGAATCTGCTAGACAGTAAGTCTAGAAAACCAACTCAGATGACACTAGCCATCTTGACTTATTAAGAGTACTAGCTGTTCTTACAAAGGATCCTACCTCTCTTCTATCTCCACAGGCATGAGGCAAGCACATGATACACATGTACACATGCAGGCAAAACACTCAAAAAACAAAAACAAACTTAAAAAAAAAAAAAGAAAGAAAAAAAAACTGCAGTTAGTCAAAATATACAAACACCAAGAATGGCTTGGTGGTTTTCTAGAACAACCATCTAGATAAATCATAGGCACTGGGATGGATTTGGTCATTGGGAGAAAACTAAGAGGCCAAAAGTTGGCAGCACCCTCTCTATCCCAGGAACTCACCCACCGACAGCCTAATCAACTTAAACCAACCATTTGAAAGGAAAACAAAGGACAAAAAGATGAAAAAGGCCTCAGTACCCCCTGGGCTTAGAGAAACATGAGCACAGCCATGATGTGCTTGTGAAGCAGTCTGGGGCCTGTGACATTCCTGCATTCACCATTAGCCAAATTAACAGTCAGGAAGCCCACATAGGACAAAGCAACTCTCAATCCCAGCCTTAGGAAGAGCAAGTATGTCCCACAGAGTCAATTGAGAGGACCTACCTCTTAAGCACACAGGGGTCAAAGGGAAAAAAAGTGTCCAGTGGGTTGGTACAGGTCTGCACAGAATCTCCACCAGCTGTACTTCTAATAACAGGGAGCATCTGGCGATTGTTCCTCTCCATGATGGTGTAGCAGAACACGAGCTGGTACTTACTGTGGGACACACAACAAAGAAGATAAAACAAAACCGTGCTGGGGTCACCCTGTGGGTCGTGGTGTACAGATTACTGCTGTGATGCAGACACTGCTGGGTATAATGAGGACAACAAGAAACAGGACAACTTAGGGTGAGCACTCTGGGCCTGGGATCTGCATATCTGCTAAGGAGGAAGGAAACAGAACACCAAATCAGGCTGAGATTAATGGGTATTATGAAAAGCTAATACACTTGCAAGGTTAAAGTACTCAGCACAATAGTAAAGTACCTATTTTCTGTTTTCAAAAAGAATTAGGACTCATGAAAAAAAAAAATGACTCACTGTTTACTAGGGGCCAAGAGTAGATGCCAGTGGAGATATTCTGAATTTTATGGAAGGACCTGACTAAAGCTGACTTTTTTTTGAGGCAGAGTCTCATCCTATAGCCTTGGCAATCTTCTAGCCTCAGCCTCCAAGTATTAGCATTACAGGCATGAGCCACACACCAGCTCTTCTTCCCCATTCCTTCCTTTTATGTTCTCAGACAGGGTTTCACCATGTAGCAGACTGACCTCAAACTCTTGATTCTCTGGCCTTACCCTCCCAAGTGCTACGATGACAAGAATGAGCATGTTTTTCTTGTTTGTTTTTGGGTTTTTTTCTGCACGGTCCAGGGCCTCATGTACTCAAGCATGTCTACTGCTAAGCCACACTATAGCTTACAAGCTCATTTCCAGCCAACTATGACTTCCCAGAAAAGGCATTACAGAAAGCATCTGATTACTTTTTAATTGGAACTGGTGAATGTAACTCAGTAAAGTATGAGAGCCTAAGCCATCCCCAGAGCCTGTATTTTAAAGAACGAGGGTAAGTGATGGCTCAATGATTCAGCACTGGCTTTTCTTCCAGAAGACACAGGTTTGATTCCCAGCATCCATATGGTGGCTCACAACTAACCATCTGAGACTCCAGTCTTATGAGATTGGACATTCTCTTCTGGCCTCTGGGCACCAGGCACAAAGGTGCTGCACAGACACATGACATACTTGTAAGCAAAACACTCATGCACATAAAAATAAATACCTTTTTAAAAAAAATCCAGGTACAGGTAGGCATGGTGGCACACACAGGCAGATGTCTGTGAGTTCAAGGCCAGCCTGGTCTACAGAGCTAGTTCCAGGACAAACAAGACTACTCAGTAACCCTGTCTCAAAAAAACAAAAACAAACCAAAAACACAAAAAACAAAACAAAAAACCCCACCCAGGTGCCATGCATACTTTTAATCCTGGCACAGGGCGGAAGGAAACTGGGCTCACTGGTGGCAGTGCTGTTCTTCAGCAAAAAGTCACTTGAAGATTTTCATGAAATTCAAGTCAGTATCAATGAAAATCAAGCATGGAAACACAATACAACCCGAAGATACACCGATTCCATATTTACATGCTGAAGGATGATAGTAGGAAAGTACTAAGCCTTTGTTTTCTGTAATTAAACCATTACATTCCTATAAAGGGAGAAAATTTGTGCATACAGAAAAAACACTGCCATTCATGCCATGCTAAAGTCCTAAGTCTGAGCCAGTGTCTGAGTGAGGTAGGGCACAGGCCGTGCAGAGCTCTGTGTTCAGAACTAATGGGTGATGATGTGCCACACACTTTCAGGAACACCTCAGATTCATTACTGTTTGATTCTGAATTCACTGTTTGTGGTTGTGTGTTCAGAAACTTTCTACTGTTGCCAAGTACTTCCTGAGAGCCACACTCAGTTATCCCAACCTTTAACCATCAAGCTCCCCTCCAATTTGTTTTGTTACTAATATGTATTTCCCTGAACTAAGTATCTGTGATTTATTTGTATCTCTCAGCTTACTAGTTTGCCTATTAAGTATTTCAGAGTGCCTAGGCCTCTCTGGATCAAAGTAGGCTTGACTCTCAGTGTCGCTGAAGAATAAAAGAGCTGAATGCAGTATTCTTACAAGGAACAGCATTACTGGTTTCTTCATGTGTATTGCTCTCCAGAATGTACTGGAATTCTCTCAGTGCCAGAGCACATGGCAGCCAGCACAACAGTTCCACCCCTTGACTTTTTAAATATCCATAATGGAAATGCAAATGACTTACTTCGTGACAGCAGCAAAAAAATTAACCACCGATGGTAGGCATATCTTCAGAGGGTTCAGCTGGCTCAGCACGATACGCTCAAAGTTTAGACTCTGAAGATACCGTAAACCTTTGATTAAAAAAAAAAGGAGAGGGCCGCTAAGATTATCTTTAAAAGCACAAATTATTACACATTTAAAAACCAACTTAAGGGCTCTGTGGTAGAATGTGTGCTTAGGATGGGCTTGAGCTCCAGCATGTCCCAAAATAAAGACATTATCAAGAAGTTATTTGCAGAAATACAGGAATAAAGTTCAAGCCAACTGCTGTCAATCAGTACAGCTTTTCTGAAGAAAGAAACCAAAGTTCCTGGCAGGTGAGGGATTACACAGTGTGTTGGTTAGAATAGGAATGGCCCCCCAAACTCATGTTGGAATCCTTGGCCCACAGGGAGTGGTACCAGTAGGAGGTGTGGCCTTGTTTGGAGTGGGTATGGCCTTGTTGGAGGAAGTGTGTCGCTGTGGGGGCGGGCTTTAAGGTCTCATATGGTCAAGCTTTGCCCTGTGTGGCACACCGCCTCCTTCCGCTGCCTGCAGATCAAGATGTAGAACTCTCAGCTCTTTCTCCAGCACCTTGTCTGCCTGCATGCTGCCATGCTTCCCGTCTCTGAAACTGTACGCCAGCCCCAAATCAATGTTTTCCTTTTAATACTTTCTGTGGTCATGGTGTCTCTTCACAGCAACAGAAACTGTAACTAGACACATGACAACCTGGAATCAGTATCTGACAGCTCAGAGCAGACCGGGTGCATGAAGGAGACAAACCACAGAAGCTGAACTCCTAACAGGCAACAACAACAGACTGAGTTCAACTGTGTGTCTTAACAGTGCAGCCAAGCACCCATTCTTAGGCACACGTTACTGTTTGTATTTTCTCCTCTCCCCATCAGTCCTTGTAACATAAGCCTCTCTCTCGCAGCTAATGAATTCCCTCTTACAATGGAATCCCAGCCCAGGATGGAGTAGAAGGGTTATGAATTAAAGCCAACCTGGGCTCCATATAGGAATCACCTCAAAAAAATTTTTTTTGATAAAATACAAATATTTATTATTTTGCAGTAAACAGACCAATTTAATGTTTGTTTACATAGTAATTTTTGATATATGCTTTAATTTAAAAATTACACATGGGCTGGAGAGAGGTCCCAGTGATTAGAGCACTTACAACTCTCTTACAAAGGACCTGGACTCAGTTCCAAGCACCCATATTGCAGCTCACAGCTGTCTGTGGCTCCAGTTCCAGGAGATCAGATGCCCTCTTCTGACCTCCATGGCACCAGGCACACACACGGTGCATATACATACATGCAGGCAAAACTCCCATATATATTCTATAAAATAAATATATATCACATATATTACATGTGATATATTTAAGATATGTATATGTATATACATATATATTTATTTATTTAAAATCAAAGCCAGGTACAGTACACACCTATGATCCCAGCCTTGGAAGGCTGAGGCAAGAGGACCAATTCCAAAGTAGCTTGAACTACCAAGTGTGAACCTGACTCAAAACCATTTTAAAATGACAAGTAGATATGGCAGAGGCCGCATGGCCTATCTATGTAGACTACTGTTGCTCTTGTAGAGGACCTGGGTTCAGTTCCCAGCACCCACATAGTGGCTAACAACTGTTTAAAACTACAGTCACAAAGATCACAAAGTCACAAAAACACCTACTTCTGGCCTCTGAAGTCACTACATGCACATGGCACACAGACATGCATGCAGGTAAAATACCCATAAACATAAAATAAATTTTAAAAAGAAAGAAATAGATGTGTTAGCTTGCAAAACGTATTTCCTCTCTAATCAAGATTCTTGGCCTAGGGCTGGCGAGATGGCTTATCAGATAAAAAGTGCCTGCCACCAAACCTGACAACCAAGTTTGATTCCCCGGGACACACATATTGGAAGAGAACTGACTCCTGCAAGTTGTCCTCTGACCTCCACATCATGCAGTCATCATGCAGTGTGTGCATGGAAGGTTGCGAACCACTGGACTAGGTGGAATTTCTCCTGTGGCAAAACAAGGCCACAAGGGCGGGAAGTGAAGAAGGAAGAGCTCAAACAAGCGGATCAAAGATACCCTTTGCTCTGACTCCTTTCCAGTGATTTCTCTAGTAGCTACCAAACAATACGTAAACACCAGTGGGGAAAAATAGAAAGTGTTCATGCTTGAAGGAAACCCAGAGTCTTACACCTCAGTCTACCTCGCTCTCCTTTGCAGGTCCATGACGCCATGACTACACTGTGGCAGCTAACTCCCACCAACCCTTCTCCCACATTCACAATAAAGCATCAACCCAAGGCAAGCAGTACTGACCCAAAGGTCCAAATACAATGAGAAAACCCAGCCTGAACACACATTATCTACCTTCCTTCAAGTTTCCACTCAAAAGCTGCTTGTGTCTAAAAACGAAAGTGTAGAATACAGCTTGGCAGGCTGAATAAAATGGTCCATGGAGTGCAACATCACAAAAAGCCTTTGTTCCTGAATCCTGGTTATTAAGATACATGTGCAGCCAGTTAACCAAAAGATCCAGGCATGACTTTACAGTGCTGAAAAGAGAGAGAGTTGGTGTTATTGGCTTCATCAAAAAACTAGAGACAGAAACACACACTTGTCTTTCACTATCCATTATAAAGGCTCAAATACTACCAACAGGGTGGGATGTACCTCAGTGGTAAGCAAGTGCTTAACATGCATGAGGTCCTGGGTTCCATCCCCAGCACCAAAACTAAACCCACCAAAAACCCGTGGGCAGAGAAAGGCAGAAGGAAAGGACAGGTGGTAGGAAGTTGCCTTCCAATTTTTGTTGTTTTTGAGTTTTTGTGGGGTTTGTTTTTTGTTGTCTCCCATCCCCATCCTAGACAGTATTTCTGTGTAGTTTTGGCTGTCCTGAACCTCGGTCTATAGACCAGACTGGCCTCGAACTCAGCTCACCTGCCTCTGCCTCCCCAGTACTGGGACTAAAGAATGCCTTCCAACTCTGTGAGGCAGCACTTACTTCTGCAGAGCAAGAGGCCTTAAGGATGTCCCAAGAAGCTAGGCACGGGAGCAGAGGCCTGTAATCCCGGCACTGAGCAAACTGAAGGCGGGTCTGGAGCTGAGGCCAACCTGGGTTCCAGAGCAAGACTTTGTCTCAAAAAACCAAAATGGAACAAAAAAGACAAAAATTCAGGGATGGAGCTGGGTTTTTCCAATTCAGCTGAGGTTTCCTGGCTTAGCTTCCAGCCTAATAGCAATGTGGCTAAAAGGATCAGGGCTTCTTCCCTACTGGACTCAAAAACTGGAACCACAAGACTTTTAATTGACTGGGGGGTGGCTTAACAGCATCTTTGCCTGTATCTTGTGGAGCCCCTGATGAAACTGGCCCCTAGAGATGCCCTACATCACCTCTAAGTCTCAGTGCTGGGGGTTGAACCCGGGGCTTTGCATGTGCCAGATGCACTTTACCACTGAGCTCCATCCCACCCCCAATCACCTTCAAGGGGTTTTCTCCAGATCAAACAGACACAATTGATTTGGAAAACAAATGAAAAACAACAAACCTACAAAAAGAATAAAAACAATATATAACACTGTGCTACCCATGAACAGAGACAGGCTTTCAGGTTCAGCACACAAACAGATGCCTCATGTACCTTCTATTATCCAAAATGGAGACCTCTCCTTCTCAAACTGTTTTTTAGAAATAAAAACACCTTGCATTGTAGTGAACATTTTCCCCCTTGCTTTACAAAGACAGATCAAAAAATATAAGACCTATTTCTTTGACTTGAGACAATACTATAATCTTCCTAAAGCAAAACACTAAAAAGACATTTGGAAAATTAGGCTACTTACATAAGAGGAATGAATTTAGCTCTTGCCAAAAAGCTCCCAATGTAATTCGCAGCAGCTTGTCTGATGATGGCGGGGTTATTTGGATCCTGCAACTTTTTCCAGAGATGTTCCAAAAATGCTTCTGCAAATCCCTGTAACAAGAGAGGCTGCTAGCTTGATATCTCTAATGCTGAAAATATTCTGGCTCTCAGCACCCTGAAGGCGTTACCTAACAATGCAATTATACTGCTAAACAAAAAAATAGAGGGTTTCTTATTTAAAAACAAAAACTCAGCAGATCCAGCTCTCCTCCTGCCCCTCATTGCTTTGTGTTAGCCACTGATGCATAGGAACACTCTCTACCTGGGAACCCAGTGGCCACACTAGGCTAGGGCTCAGGTAGGCTATTTCCCTTCTCCTTGTCCTCCACTTCCATCTCTCCAGGCTCATCCCCAGTCCTGTAGCAGCCTGCTTGCAGGGACTCCTCCTCCCTCCATCCGTTCTTAGGGAGCTCTGCCAAATCTTGGCGTGCATGCAACTTTCCTTCTCCCTATGGACCTTCTCAGCACACCACCCCCTTCTAACCCATCCCCATTCCTTTGTGTCAGCCCCCATACCTAGAAATACTTTCTATCCCAAAGGCCCCCCAGAGGCCATACATGGCAGGGTAGGTGAATCACACTGTGCTCCATTAAGATCTCTCCACTCTTACCCTCAGCCCAATGACAATCTGCTTGCAGGAGTGCCCCGCTCCGTCCCCCACCTCCAGCTCTTGAGTCCAGATCCAGGATCCCCTAGCCCTTTCATCTCTATCTCTCTTCAATTTTGTAGTTTAATGTAACCTACTTCCAAGATCCCCTGATCCTACTACACCTCCAGCTCCCTGTAGACTCCACTCCTAGATGTGAATAGGATCTTCATCATAGGTCTTTCCTGAAGCCCCCCTCAGCCTTTCTCTCTGCCACCCACCCACTTCCAGAAGCACTTACTAAAAGACAACTCATGGCCATCCCTAAGATCCAGAGAAGGCAACAGAAACCAAGGAGTGAACACCCACTCAACAAAGACAAGACCAGATAGCAACAGCAAGAATCTCCTCAATGACCCCAAACACCAGATGCCTAGACACCAGTGCAAAAACACAACCATTAACAGCCAAGACAATACACCTCCACTAGAACCCAGTAGCCCTGCTAGGGTAGGCCCTGAGAAATGCAACACAGCTGAAGCACCAGACAAGGATTGAAAACAGCAATTATGAATGTGTTCAAGGACCTTAAAGACGATATGAATAAATACCTTAATGAAGTCTGTGAAAATACAAACAGTGGAATGAAATAATGCAAACAGTTCAAGACATGAGTAGGAGAAAAAGCCAGGTAGTGTAGCACACACCTTTAATTACAGAAAAAAAACATCTTGGGTTAAGTCTAACCAAGCAAGTGAAAGACTTGTATGATAAAAGCTTTAAACAACTGAAGAAGATGGAAAGACCTCCCATGCTCACGGATCAGCAGGATTCTATAGTGAAAACTTGCCAAACTACAAGAAGCAGCCTACAGATCCAACACAATCCCAATCAAAACTCCAACACAGTTCTTCACAGAACCTGAAACGACAATTGTCAGCTTCATATGGAAATGTGTGAAGGTGTATTGCTGTGACTGCTGTAATAAAAAGCTGAACAGCCAATAGAGCAGTATAGGCAGGAGGTATAGGTGGGATTTCCGGAGAGAGAAAGGAAGAGAAGAAGTCTAGGCACACAGGAGACAACAGGAGACACACATGTGCAGTACATGACAGAAATAGGTTAATTTAAGTTATAAGAACTAGTTAAAAACAAGCCTAAGCTAAGGCCAAGCTTTCATAATTAATATTAAGTTTCCATGTTGTTATTTGGAAGCTGGTGGTACAGAGAAAGACTCATTACACAGGATAGCTAAAACGATCCTAAATAATAAAAGAAGTGCCGGAGGTGTCACCATCCCCAATCTCAAATGGCTCTACATAGCTAGAGTAATAAAAACTGCATGGTATTGTGTAGCTGAAGTTTCCTAGCCCTGCCTGGCCCACGGTCAGGACAAATCTCTCCCATTAGTGTCCCCCAGTAAACACACGGAGACTTATATTACTTATAAACTGTATGGTGTGGCAGGCTGCTTGCTATCTGTTCTTATATCTTAAATTAACCCATTTCTATAAATCTATACCTTGCCACGTGGCTCGTGGCTTACCGGTATCTTACATCATGCTTCTCCTCATGGCAGCTGGCAGTGTCTCCCTGCCTCAGCCTTCCACCTCCCAGAATTCTCCTCCTCCTTGTCTGCCTACACTATCCTTCCTGCCTGGCTACTGGCCAATCAGCATTTTATTTATCAGTCAATCATAGCAACATATATTTACAGCATACAGGACGTCCCACAGCAGTATTGACATACAAACAGAAATGTTTATCACTGGAATAAAACTGAAGACCTAGACATAAGCTCACACACCAATGGATACCTGATTTTTGACAAAAAAAAAAAAAAAAAAAAAAAAAAAGCCCAAAATACACACTGGAAAAAAGATAGCATCTTTAACAAATTGTGCTAGTCAAGCTGATGGCTACATGTACAAGAATGCTAACAGATCCATATTAATCACCCTGCATGAAACTCAACTACAAATGAATCAAGGACCTTAACATAAGGATAGATACCCTGAATCTTATAGAAGAGGAAGTGGGGAATAGTCTTGAACTCATTTGCACAGGAAAAGACTTTCTGAATGGGACACTGATAGACCAGGCACTAAGAACAACACTAATGGGATATCATGAAATTGGAGTCTTTAATCCCAGAACCCAGGAGGCAGAGGCAGGTGGATCTCTGAGTTCAAGGCCAGCCTGGTCTACAAGTTCCAGGACAGTCAGGACTATACAGAGAAACCCTGTCTTGGAAAAAAAAAAAAAGGAAATTGAAAGGCTTCTGTACAGCAAAGGACACCATCACTTGGACAAAGCAGCAGGCTACAGAATAGGAAAAGAGCTTTACCAATTACATACTGATACCAATTACATCTGATAGAGGCTTAATATCTATAATATATAAAGAACTAAAAAAAAAAAAACTGGACATCAAGAAAGCAACCCAACTTAAAAATGGGGTACGGACGGTGGTGGCGCACTCCTTTAATTCCAGCACTCGGGAGGCAGAGGAAGGCAGATCTCCATTGAGTTCGAGGCCAGCCTGGGCTACCAAGTGAGTTCCAGGAAAGGTGCAAAGCTACACAGAGAAAGACTCATTACACAGGATAGCTAAAACGATCCTAAATAATAAAAGAAGTGCCGGAGGTGTCACCATCCCCAATCTCAAATGGCTCTACATAGCTAGAGTAATAAAAACTGCATGGTATTGTGTAGCTGAAGTTTCCTAGCCCTGCCTGGCCCACGGTCAGGACAAATCTCTCCCATTAGTGTCCCCCAGTAAACACACGGAGACTTATATTACTTATAAACTGTATGGTGTGGCAGGCTGCTTGCTATCTGTTCTTATATCTTAAATTAACCCATTTCTATAAATCTATACCTTGCCACGTGGCTCGTGGCTTACCGGTATCTTACATCATGCTTCTCCTCATGGCAGCTGGCAGTGTCTCCCTGCCTCAGCCTTCCACCTCCCAGAATTCTCCTCCTCCTTGTCTGCCTACACTATCCTTCCTGCCTGGCTACTGGCCAATCAGCATTTTATTTATCAGTCAATCATAGCAACATATATTTACAGCATACAGGACGTCCCACAGCAGTATTGACATACAAACAGAAATGTTTATCACTGGAATAAAACTGAAGACCTAGACATAAGCTCACACACCAATGGATACCTGATTTTTGACAAAAAAAAAAAAAAAAAAAAAAAAAAAAGCCCAAAATACACACTGGAAAAAAGAAAGCATCTTTAACAAATTGTGCTAGTCAAGCTGATGGCTACATGTACAAGAATGCTAACAGATCCATATTAATCACCCTGCATGAAACTCAACTACAAATGAATCAAGGACCTTAACATAAGGATAGATACCCTGAATCTTATAGAAGAGGAAGTGGGGAATAGTCTTGAACTCATTTGCACAGGAAAAGACTTTCTGAATGGGACACTGATAGACCAGGCACTAAGAACAACACTAATGGGATATCATGAAATTGGAGTCTTTAATCCCAGAACCCAGGAGGCAGAGGCAGGTGGATCTCTGAGTTCAAGGCCAGCCTGGTCTACAAGTTCCAGGACAGTCAGGACTATACAGAGAAACCCTGTCTTGGAAAAAAAAAAAAAAAAAAAAGAGGAAATTGAAAGGCTTCTGTACAGCAAAGGACACCATCACTTGGACAAAGCAGCAGGCTACAGAATAGGAAAAGAGCTTTACCAATTACATACTGATACCAATTACATCTGATAGAGGCTTAATATCTATAATATATAAAGAACTTAAAAAAAAAAAAAACTGGACATCAAGAAAGCAACCCAACTTAAAAATGGGGTACGGACGGTGGTGGCGCACTCCTTTAATTCCAGCACTCGGGAGGCAGAGGAAGGCAGATCTCCATTGAGTTCGAGGCCAGCCTGGGCTACCAAGTGAGTTCCAGGAAAGGTGCAAAGCTACACAGAGAAAACCTGTCTCGAAAAACAAAAAAACCCAACCAATCAAACAAAAAAATCTATAAGGCTGCAGAGATGGCTCAGAGGTTAAGAGCACTGACTGCTCTTCCAGAGGTCCTGAGTTCAATTCACAGCAACCACATGGTAGCTCACAACCATCTGTAATGAGATCTGGTGCTCTCTTCTGGCCTGCAGTCACATATGCTGTATACATAATAAATAAATAAATAAATAAATAAATAAATAAATAAATAAATAAATAATCTTTAAAAAATAAAAATAAAAATGGGGTACATAACTAAATAAGAGTTCTCAAAAGATGAAATACAAATGGTTGAGAAACGCTTAAATGTTCAACATCCTTAGTTATCAAGGAAATGAATACCAAATCTACTTTGAGATTACATCCTTCACCAGTCAGAATGTCGAAGATCAATAAAACAAATGACAGCTCATGCTGGCAAGGATGTGGGGGAAGGGAAACACTCATCACTGCTGGGGGGAGTGCAAACTTCACAGACAATATGGAAATCAGTGTGGTGGTTCCTCAAGAAGTTAGAAATCCATCTACCTCAAGATCCAATTGTACCACTCTTGGGCATATACCCATAACGACTCTACATCTTACTACTGAGAAACTTGCTCTCCCACGTTCACGCTGCTCTATTTATAATAGCCAGAACTAGGAACAGCCTGGATGTCATCAACAGATGAACGGATAAAGAAAATGTGGTACATTTACAAGATGGAATTACACAATTCAGCTATTTTTTAAAAAAAGAAAGAAATCATTAAAATTTGTAGGTAATAGATGGAACTAGAAAAAAAAATCATCCTGAGTGACATAACCCAGACCCCAAAAGACAGTGTCATGTGTGGATGTCAGCTTTAGAGCCTTTGAGAGGCATTACGATCAGTATGACCACAGAGGTTAGGTATAGAGGAAGAACTAGGAGGTCAGGAGGATTCCCAAGGAAAGAAAAACAGAATATATAGTTAGAGAGAGACAGGGAGGAGACAAGAATGGGAGGACTAATGGAGAGAGGGAGGGAAAGGGAAGGAAAGAAGGGAAAGTGAGCACTGCGGGCCATTTGAGAGGCCGTATGGAAACATACTACAGTAGACGCTTCTAAAAATAGACACCTATTTTAAGAAATCTAAACGGAGTCACCAAATAACAGGGGAGACAAGACCTCCAGGGCCAGGAACAGGTTACAACTAATTGAGCTGTTGGCCAAAGGGGCCCCATAGACACTCCCAAACAATTCAAGCTATTAATAATAACAATATTATTAATATTAATAATAGCTAAGGCTATTAGTTGCTCTCCACAAACTGATGGTAAGGCCCTACAGCTAAAGACAACACTTGCATATCTCACTGAACACAGAGCACTAGAGCATTGGTACCTACACAGAGCCATCACCCCTAGAAGAGTGAACTCTGACTAGAGTTCATGGTACTGGAATGTACTCTGTATTCTACTACAGGAAAAATGTGGATGCAAACCAAGCTACAAACTCTTTGATCTACAATGGTGGCCTGCCTGTACGATACACTGGTGCAACAGTAACACAATTGTTGTTGAAGTAACCAACCACTATCTGATTGGATTTAAGACCCACTCCATGAGATGGAACCCATGCCTGACACTGCTTAGGTGGCCAAGAACCTGAGACTAGACAGGCCATAGATACAGGGGAAACCCAAACACTACTGTTCTGCTAAAGGAACACAGCAATGCAATGATTTCTAACAGCACTCTGCTATACTTATAGCAGCCATCATCAGAGAAGCTTCCCCTGAAGATGGGAACTAATATAGAGACCCACATCTTGAATGTGAAGAGAGTGAGACCTTTGAACACGTAGTCCTAAATAGGTTGTCTCCATCAAATCTCTCCCCTCAGGGCTGAAGAAACTATGTAGAAGAGGAGGCAGAAAGATTTTAAGAGCCAGAGAAGATGGATAATACGAGGAAACACAACAGGACTGACTCACATATGAACTCACATGCACAGGTCCAAAACAGACAGTGTCCAGCACTGAGATGGAGAAGTAGACACAAACTCCCATCCCTAACCAAGAAGCTACCTCCAACTCCCCCTTGCAAAGGAAAAATTAGTTTCTCCAAAGGCATTTCAAACCACACTTAACGGTAGGCCCCATGCCCAGAAGTAGATAGCCAACACAAAATCTTATTCATTTTTTGATTGTATATTAAGGTTTCTGATTTTGTTTTTATGGATTTTGTTTATGTGTATCTCTGCATATGTATCATTTCTCTGTTTCTGTTTATTAGTTTATTCATTTTTAAAATTACTATTATTATTATTTGTGGGTTTTTTATTGTTGCTTTTGCCTGTTTTCTTAAGAGAGAGAGCAAGAAGGCCTGGAGTTGGAAGGGTGGAGAAGAGCTGGAAGACGAAAATGATCAGAATATAGTGTATAAAAAAATTTTATTTTCGGGCCGGGCGGTGGTGGCGCACACCTTTAATCCCAGCACTCAGGAGGCAGAGGCAGGCAGATCTCTGTGAGTTCGAGGCCAGCCTGGGTTACGAAGTGAGTTCCAGGAAAGGCGCAAAGCTACACAGAGAAACCCTGTCTCAGAAAAACCAAAAAAAAAAAAAAAAAAAAAAAAACCAGAAAAACCTCTAAACGCATCCCAGCCAGGTGGTGGTGGCACCACCTTTAATCCCAGCACTTGGGAGGCAGAGTCTGTGAGTTCGAGGCCATCCTGGTCTACAAAGTGAGTTAGTTCCAGGACAGCCAGGGATGTTATAAAGAGAAACCCTGTCATGGAAAACAAACAAACAAAACCCTAAAAGCATCCTGGGTGGGAAATGACCCAATGGACTCCAAATATAGCTAGCTAATCATCAAAACCAATGCTAAGTGATAGGCACGGTGGTTTACATCTGTAGTCCCTGCTAGCGGGCAGGCTGTGGCAAGAGAATGACTTGAGCCCAGAAAATTGGTGCCAAGCCTGGCAACATACTGAGATTGCCTCTCAAAAGACACAGAAGCTGGTGAGATGCCTCAGCAGGAAAAGGTGCCTGCCACCAAGCCTGATGACCTGAGTTGGGACTCAAACAATGGAAAGAGAGAACACCCTCACAAAAACTGTCCTCTTACATTTACAGGTGTGCGGTGGCAAGGCACATGCATGCTCATGTATATACACACACACCAACACCAAAGCCCAGAAACAGACAGACACACACCTAAATAAATAAGTCAAATGTAATTTTAAAAATTAAAGCAGGGCTAAGTAAGATTACTCAGCAGCTAAGATCACTTGCTGCCCTTGTAGAGGACCTACAAGATTCCCAGCACCAACATGGCCACATCTGTAACTCCTCACAAGCATCTGTAACTCCAGTCCCAAGGGATCCAACGCCCTCTTCTGGTCTTTGGGAACACCAGACATGCAAGTGGCAAACAGAAAGACATGCAGGCAAAATACCCATAACATAAAACAATTAAAAAAAAAAAAAAAACACATACACTGAATATGCAGAATGTAGGTTAGAGGCAGAACTCTGTAAACTGCACATTATAAAAGCTCTTTGAGGTGGATACAGAAGGATCTGTTAGTTCAAGACCAGTTGGCCTACACAGCAAGTTCTAGGCTAGTTAGAGATATGTAGTGAGATAAACAGTGTATCTCAAAAAAGAAAAGGCTCTTGAATGATTTGGACGCTGAACCAAACCGGAAGGCCAGAGCTCATCCACACTTCCCTGGAACTCCTCAGGAGTTCTTGCTGTGAATATAAAGTATCTTACTTGTTCCAATGCCCAGATCTCAGCCCTGCACAGATGCAAGATTACTAGAGGAAGAACGGCCAATAGGCTTCCTAGCAAAAGGCGCCCCCCACCCACCAGCTCTAACAACTGTTCCTAAAGCCAAGGATACTCAGGTTTTGTTAACACTTAGTTTAGCTTCCGTACCATTTTTCTCTGGATTGTTGTACGCTGCTACAAAATAGTTGCCCAAAAGGGGGAAGGGGAGCCTCTTGCAGCTTTATTTTATTTTTTCAAAGGAAGAAAGCCCAAACCTGCAGTTTTAAAACTCTAGATTAAGAAGTCTACTTAAGGAACCACAAGATGTCTCATTGACCTATGCTTAATCACTAGGATCGAAGAGTAGAAAATAAGAAATTCCCACAGGTTGTCCTCTGACCTCTGTGAACACTGCTGCAAGTCCAAGTACCTGTTCTCTCCCTCCCCCACCTCACCCCCTCTCTCTCAATAAGGGCTGGAGAAATGGCTCAGCAGCTAAGGGAGCCTGCTGCTCTTGTAAAGATCATGAGCTTGATTCCTAGCACCCACCTCAGGTGGCTCACAATACTGTGAGAACAGAAATGAAACAAATACCCCAGGCTAGGTATGATTGTATGTCTATAATCTCAGCTCTTGGGAAGCAGAGATAGGCAGATCTCCTTGAGTTTGATACTAGCCTGATCTACATAGCTAGTTCCAGGACAGTCAGGGCTACACAGAGACTCTGGCTTAAAAAATGCTGGGGGGGGGGGGGCGCACACCTTTAATCCTGGCACTCAGGAGGCAGAGGCAGGCAGATCAATGTGAGTTGGAGGTCAGCCAGAGCTACACAGAGAAACCATCTTGAAAAACAAACAAACAAAAAGCTCCACACATACCTCTGGGGATTAGGGGCAAGGGATAGCTCAGTTGGTACTTTGTTTCCTTTGCAAGGGCTGGATTTGAGCACCAGTACCACCAGAAGGAAGGGGAAAAGTACCCTCTAGTGACCAAAGGCAGGACAACACCTTCAGTGTATATGTGCAGTAGTTACTTCATGCTGTCTTCCCAGTTTTTAAGAGAAAAATTGTTGAATAAAGTAACAAAATACAGGACAAAGAGATGGGCTGGGAATTAGGAACTCATATTATTCCACAAACAACCAGCTCCAGAGAATCTCAGACCCCTCTTCCCGGACTTTATTTTTCTCAAGGCAGGTTTTCTCTGTGTAGCCCTGGCAGTCCTAGAACTCACTCTGTGTAGACCACACTGGCCTTCAACTCAGAGATCCACATAGGCATGAGTCACCACTGCCCGGACTGAGGAACTCTTCTAAATGCTATGGGTACCAGTACTCATGTGCACCCACACGTAGATGCTGTGGGATGTTCTGTATGGCAAATGTGTTGCTCTGATTGGTCAATAAATAAAATACTGATTGCCCAGTGGCTAGGCAGGAAGCATAGGCGGGACTAACAGAGAGGAGAAAAGAAAGAACAGGAAGGCAGAAGGAGTCACTGCCAGCCGCCTACATGACAATCAGCATGTGAAGATGCCAGTAAGCCACGAGCCACGTGGCAAGGTATAGATTTATGGAAATGGATTAATTTAAGCTATAAGAACAGTTAGCAAGAAGCCTGCCACGGCCATACAGTTTGTAAGCAATATAAGTCTCTGTGTTTACTTGGTTGGGTCTGAGCAGCTGTGGGGCTGGCAGGTGACAAAGATTTGTCCTGACTGTGGGCAAGGCAGGAAAACTCTAGCTACACGTAGACATGCATAGGTACTCATAATTTTAAAAAGTAGTAATTTTTAACTAGGCTTGGTGGCACATGTTTCTAATCCCAGTACTCAGGAGGTAAAGGCACTCAGATCTCTCAGCTCCAGGCTAGCCAGGGTTAGGTAAGACCCTATAAATCAATCAGTTACCAATCATTCACTCATTCAATCAATCAGCATGGCAATGGCATTTTACTTACCAATTTAAAGCTGCAAAGGAAAAACATGAAGAACTGTACATGGCAGGAGGCATGTGTGGGCAACAGGAGTTTGTCAAAGATGGATATCAGATCACGGTATAAATCCTTTGTTTTATTGTTATCAATCTTACCTACAGAGAAAATTTGAACTTTCATTTCATAAATACATATTTTAAAGGAACACAATACCATAAAGAATCAGCATTTGAGTCAGGGCTGAAGATTCATGAGGTTCCAGCACAAAAGGGGGTGGGAGGCAGAAAAGCAAACCCAAACAAAAGTAAAACCCCAGAATTACCCATTAAGCTATGGCTACGACAGTACTTAAACGACTGACTGTGTGTGTACACCTCCAGACAAGGGCCCTAGGGTCCCTTAGGCTGGGCTTTCGCAGCAGGCAGCAGGCAGTCTCCATTCTGAGTCACCTCCAGGGCTCCTGACTTTATCCAGTGTAACCCCACAGTGACAAGGAAGCAAGCCCCATGTCATACACCGCTGTCAAGCTACAAAAATGACCTCTCCTTTTGGTTTTTCTTTCCTAGGTTTTTTGTTTGTTTGTTTGTTTGTTTTGTTTTGTTCCAAGACAGGGTTTCTCTGTGTAGCTTTGCACCTTTCCTGAAACTCACTTTGGAGACCAGGCTAGCCTCGAACTCACAGAGATCCGCCTGCCTCTGCCTCCCGAGTGCTGGGATTAAAGGCGTGCGCCACCACCGCCCGGCCTCCTTTTTGTTTTTCAAGACAGGGTCTCATGGAGCCCAAGCTGGACTGCAATTCACCATGGAGAAAAGGCTGATCTTGAACTCATGTTCTTCCTGCCTCTATCTCCCAGGTTCTGGGCTTACAGACATGGATCACTATGCCAGGCTTCCAAATCAATGCTGAATAAACTCATTCTTTTTTTTTTTTTTTTTTTTAATTTCATTTGTTTGTTTCAAGACAGAGTTTCTCTGTGTATTTCTGGCTATCCTGAGGCTTGCTCTATAGACCAGACTGGTCTCTAACTCAGAGATCCACCTGAGTGCTGAGATTAAAGGCATGAGCCACTATGCTCAGCTAATAAACTCATTCTTAAACCAGAGCAAAGTGCATGGACATGCAGTCTCCAGGCTGTTTCCTGAGGATTGGTTCACTCAGTGAAGTTGATGTCCCAACACTGAGCATAATGTAGACATTTAACCATAGCCTCTCAAGGAACTACGGAATACAGGCGGACAACCTGAGATGATCAACACACCATTATTAAATTTCTCGAGCATCTCAAACACAAGTAATCTCTTCTAAAGTTGGCCAAACTCCATCCATTACCCTTTATTACACAACAATGAAAACACCATGGTCTTCGAAGTTAAATACTGGAGATAAAACCCACCCTCGTTTTCTAACTATGTGACACTGCCACAGAAGTTCCTCCATTTGACCCTTTCTTATCTCATTAGCAAGGTATCGACCAACTATCTAGGTTACTCTGGTTATTACCATCCACATGGCAGACATCCTCAATGTAGGACAGAAGCAAGGACAGCAGGATGTCCAGGCGCTCGGCGATAGGATGAGCCATCTGGCTAGGCCGATCTAGGTCAGCTTTCTTTCCAGGTTCAGTGTCCTCATCTTCATCCTGAGGAAGTGAAAACTGATATTATCAGAGTCTTTACTGTTTGGGGAAACTGGCATAGGCTACTATTTCTTCTAAAAGAAAAGAGTAAATACAGACACTGTCCCAGACTCATTTAGAGATAGAGTTCAAAGCCACTTCTCGAATTTAAACAAACATCAGTCTGACTCTCCTTTTTCCTTTTCTTTATTTTTTGGGGGTTTAGGGATGGGGTGAGTGGGAGAGGGAGAGTACTGGGACTGGACCCTCATGCGTACTAAGCATGTGTGCTAGCACTAAGTTGTATCCTCAGCCTGACTCTCACGATGCAAACACAAGTGGCTGTACCAGCAGCACACTCCCATCCCCACCCTGGCGACTTCTGCAGCTGCGTTGCTGGGCCGAGTCACCTAACAGCTTCTCCTGTCACCACCTCAGAATCAATGCCAAGAAGTCAAAAAAGGCACAGAGCCAGCGGGATTCTCAGCGAGTAAAGACATTTGCCGCCAACCCTAGTGACCGGAGGCTGATCTCCAGAATCTACATGGCAGAAGAGAACAGACTCCAGAGAGTTGTCCTCTGGCCACATACTCAAGGCACACTTGTGTGCTACTTCCTGCCCCATCGCAGAAAACAGGCTCTCACTTAGCTTCACCCCAACTTCCTTGTTCTCTGATGCCTGGCCTCAAGATTCAGCTCTAACTCTGGGCAGGTGGGCTCCACTCCACATATCCCAATTAGACAGTGACAACTTTAAGGTGTCTAACAAACAAAACACTTAAACTCAACTGGGACACTTTCTGCTTGCTGTTTCCTCACAGATGCTGGTGACTTATAGAAATAATGAAAAAAAAAATTTAGGAATAAAAGTGAAACAAAATTCCCCAAAACCAAACTTAAAGCCTTGGACATAAACCATTCACAGACAGTAAATAACATGTCAGCACTGGGCGAGGTATCACACCTATAATCCCACAACATGCTTATTTAAGGAGTATTCTCAAGTTTGTTAAACTATTTCATTTATATATTTATATACATCCACAAGTATGTGGGGGGACACACATGTGCACAGGCATGTGGAGGCCACAAGTTGCTTGGTTTATTCTTCCTCAGGAATGCTGTCCACCTCCAAGACAGGGTCTCTCATTAACCTGGTAATCACCCATTACCCAAGACTGTCCCAATACCATGCCAGGATCCTCCTGTCTGTGCCTTACTAGAGCTGGGATTCTGAGTACACATTAGCACACCCAACATTTTTCTCTGTTCTAGAGTCAAACTTCAGTCCTTATATGTACAAGGAAAGCTGCACTCTGGCAGCACAGCTGTCCTCCACTCCCTCCACTGTTCTGTTCTAACAGAAAGCCTCAAAAAAGGCTTTAAGCCGATTAAAGGCTCTAAGCCATGTGCTGTGTCTTTCTTTACATACTCTGAAGTGATGAACTTCCAATGTATGGTTCTGTTAATAGGAGTGCTAATCACAAAGACAAGAATCAAAATACAAGATAAAAATAAAGAGGTTTAACCATCAACATCGAAACAGAAGCGGTGCTGACCATACTGAACAATCCTTCTGTGGTGTCCGTCCCAGCACAGGACTGAGCTGCAGCCTCTTCAGCATCTTCAATATCCTGCCGGGATACACTCACCTATATCACAAAAAAATGAATGAAAGCAGTTAAAAATGCAGCTATTTGTAGCTGAAAATTAATCTACTAGATGTGTTACATTTGTTTATGCTGTAGAATATTACTTTAACTGTGTAGGGAGTGTTACATGTGTTTGTGCTGCATTTGCTTAATTATGTAAAGATGTGCTTCATTTGTTTCACTTTGCCTGCCTAAGGCACCTGATTGGTTTAATAAAAAGCTGAACAGGCGCCAGACAGTGGTGGTGCACGCCTTTAATCCCAGCACTCGGGAAGCAGAGGCAGGCGGATGGATCTCTGTGAGTTCGAGGCCAGCCTGGGCTACAGAGAGAGATCCAGGACAGGAACCAAAACTACACAGAGAAACCCTGTCTTGAAAAAAAACAAAACAAAACAAAAATCTGAACAGGCAATAGCTACACAGGAGAGTGATAGGCAGAAGAGAGTAGGTAGGAGGAGAAATCTACACAAAAGGGAAGGCGGGAGGAGAGAATGAGGGAGAACAGGAGGGACACGCCAGGCAGATATAGGATGGTAAGATATACACAGAGAGAGGGAGAGAGGGAGGGAGGGAGGGAGGGAGGGAAGGAGCAGGGGGGAGGGAGGGAGGGGGAGGGGGAGGGAGGGAGCCAAGAGAGTGTAGATGAAGAGAAACAGATTAAAACTGGAGCTAAGGTCGAGCATTCATAACTAATAAGAAGTCTCCATATGTCATCATTTGGGAACTGATTGGTGGCCCAAAAGAAAGCCTGCTATGAATGGCTAAGATCAAAAACACTAATGACAGTCTATGTTGGAGAGGATGTGGAGCAAGGGGAACACTCCTCCACTGTTGGTGGGAGTGCAAACTTGTACAACCACTGTGGAAATCAGTGTAGCAGTATCTCAGAAAATTGGGAATCCATCTACATTAAGACCCAGCCATCCCACTCTTGGGCATATACCCAAGGAATGCTCAATCATACCACAGACACATGCTCAACTATGTTCTTAGCAGCATTATTCATAATAGACAGAACATGGAAACAGCCTAGATGCCTGTCAACTGAAGAATGGATTAAGAAAATGCGGTACATATACACAATGGAGTACTACTCAGCAGAGAAAAACAATGACATCATGAAATTTGCAGACTCAGAAGGACAAACATGGTATGTACTCACTCATAAATGGATATTAGATAAAAAGCAAAGGACAATCAGACTGCAACCCACAGATCCAGGGAGTACCTAGCAGGGAGGTCTCTAGGTTGACTGTGGCATATAATAAGTTTTGGTTTTGCCCAATCACTGGGCATGCTTTAGTGAAACATTTCACTATTAGGATAAGAATTTGTACCGTATCAAGCTGATGAAAGGCTGTATACTTTCAGGAGGGGAAGCTAAAATCTTTTTAGATTATGAGTTAGCCTATAGAAAAATGTCTGCCATAAATCAAACAGTGAAGGGGAAGATGAATAGGAATCTCACCTACACAACTTAAACATCGTTCTCTGAACAAATGAAGATAGGTTTCTTCTGTATCCCAGAATCTAATCAATATTTATACATATAATTCAGCTAATATTTGGCTTAAAAGGGTTCATTGGGAAATGTTATCATTTTTAGTATTTTCTACAGAGAAAATACTTTACTGTTTAAAATAACCCTGGACTTTTGAATTATAACCTGTTTTTATGTTTTTTTTTTTTAAAAAAAAAGTGTGCCACCACCAGCAACTGGCTGGGTTCTTTTGTTTTGTTTTGTTTTTTGTTTAAAGCTAAATAAAACATTATATCCTCTGGGGGGGGGGGGGAGAAAGCCTGCTACATACTATGTTGTTTGCTTTTTGAGACAGGGTCTCTTTACATAGCCCAGACTGTCCTGGGACTCACTGTGTAGACCAGGCTGGCCTCAAACTCACAGAGATGCCTCTGCCTCCTGAGTTCTGGGATTAAAGGTTTGCACTATGACACCCAGCTTACTTTATATATTTTAAAGGGCTCCATCAGCATCTTATAAAGCACTGCAACATAATGGTGGTACAAACTACCACATAAAGAAGCTGAAACATGGTAAGGCAAGCCCTTCATCAGTGTACCTAACACAGGTGAGATGTG
The DNA here is from genome assembly GCF_004664715.2 of Peromyscus leucopus. NCBI lineage: Eukaryota > Metazoa > Chordata > Mammalia > Rodentia > Cricetidae > Peromyscus > Peromyscus leucopus. The sequence continues at coordinate 29,157,745 of NC_051086.1, read as the reverse complement.
ACACTCATCAACCTCAACGAGATGACATTCATTCCACCTCTTTCAAAGACCAAGACACATACAGGTCATAGATATGTGGTCACAATATTCAAATCATGACTTTTCTCACTGACTAAACATGAGCTTCTCAGACATAATTTAAGAAACTTCACAGCAAAGCTAGGCAGAAATGTAACACCAAGAAAACAATTATCAGTGTACACAACTTCCAGCTCTTCCTAAATCTACCTCTTTCTACCTCCCTATTCCCTATAGTGTTTTTGTCAACCCACATGGTAGCACACTGTAGCTAGAGTTTTCCTGCCTTGCCCACAGTCAGGACAAATCTCTGTCACCCACCAGTCCCACAGCTGCTCAGACCCAACCAAGTAAACACAGAGACTTATATTGCTTACAAACTGTATGGCCGTGGCAGGCTTCTTGCTAACTGTTCTTATAGCTTAAATTAATCCATTTCCACAAATCTATACCCTGCCATGCGGCTCGTGGCTTACCAATGTCTTCACATGCTGCTTGTCATGGCGGCGGCTGGCAGTGACTCCTTCTGCCTTCCTGTTCTTTTATTTCTCCCCTCTGTTAGTCCCGCCTATACTTCCTGCCTGGCCACTGGCCAACCAGTGTTTTATTTATTGACCAATCAGAGCAACTTGACATACAGACCATCCCACAGCACAGCCAAGTGCAGACCATCTCAGACACCTGCACTCAGGCCCGTGGTCCTAATCATCCTCTATGCGGACCTGCTGGGTAAAGCCACGAGGAACCCAAGAACGGGCTCCCACAGGACATACAGAACATCCCACAGCAGCACACAACAGTAATCCCAGCACTCAGGAGATTGAGACAAGAGGATCTAAAGTTCAAGGGTACCCAGAGCTATAGAAATTCCCTTCAAAAAAAAAAAAAAAGAAAGAAAGAAAAAGAAAAGCTGGGTATTGCAGGATGGGGCAGGCAGGAAGAGCTACCTTGAAGTCAAGACCAACCTGGGATACACTGTGAGACCCTGTCTCAAGAGATAATAGAAATGGCTCAGCTATTAAGAGCACCTGTTCTCTCTCATTCATTCATTTATTTATTTATATACTTACTTATTTGGTTGTTTTCAAGACAGGGTTTCTCTGTGTAGCCCTGGCTGGCCTGGAACTCACTCTGTAGACCAGGGTAGATCCAACTCAGGGATCTACCTGCCTCTGCCTCCCAAGCACTGGGAATAAAGGCGTACAGGCAGCTAAGAGCACTTGTTCTTGCAGAGAACAATTCCCAGTACCCACACGGCAGCTCATACCCATCCTTAACTCTAGTTTCAGGGAATCCAAAGTCCTTTTCTGGCCTCCACAGACACCAGGCATACATGAGGTGCACAGACATACAATCGAACAAAAACACTCATACACATAAAATAATTTCAAAAATAAATAAATCAGAGCCAATGAGATGGTAAAGGGAATTGCCACCAAGCCACTCAATCCCCAGAACAGACATGGTGGAAGGAGAGAATCTCCACACACATGCCATTACACAAGACACAAAAAATAATGTTTAAAAAGGGAGTATGGGATCCCAGCACTCAGGAGGCAGAGGCAGGCGGATCTCTGTGAGTTCGAGGCCAGCCTGGTCTACCAAGTGAGTTCCAGGAAAGGCGCAAAGCTACACAGAGAAACCCTGTCTCGAAAAACCAAAAAAAAAAAAAAAAAAAAAAAAAAAAGGGAGTTGGGGGCAGGGGACCAAAAACTAAGTAAAATAAAAATAAAAAAAAATTAAAATGTTTTTCTCCACCAAGAGTTCTTTCTATCTTGCCAGGCATGGTGTCTTTAATGCTGACACTCAGGAGGCAGAGGCTGGGGGAATCTCTGTGAGTTTAAGGCCTGGTCTACATATCAAACTCCAGGACAACCATGACTACACAGAAAGACCCTGTCTCAAATAACAACAATATTAAAAGAAAATGAGGGCTGGAGAGATGGCTCAGAGTTCTTCCAGAGGTCCTGAGTTCAATTCCCAGCAACCACATGGTGGCTCACACCATCTGTACTGAGATCTGGTGCCCTCTTCTGGCCTGCAGGCATGCATGCAGGCAGAACACTATACATAATAATAAATAAATCTTTAAACCACCAACCCCACCCCACCCCCGGCAAAAAAAAGGAAATGAGTTCTATCTCCTCAGGTCACAGCCCTATTCAAGTAACCCCAATTCTGAGTCATGCCCACACTGCATACTTCCTAACCTCTTCCTGACCCTCTACTCTCTCTGAACTGCAGTGTTGACTGGCAAACCATCTCAGGCAACACCAAAACCATTACAATCTAAGGACTTTTTAAAATTTCATGTGCAAGGGCTGGAGAAGATGACTTGGCAGTTAAGAACACTGGCTGCTTTTGCAGAGGACCTGAGTTTGATTCCAAGCAGGCACATGGTTACTCACAACCATCCCTAACTCGAGTAACAGGAGCACTGATGCCTCTTCTGATGTTCACAGGCACCAGGCGCATGAGCGCGCACACACGCGAACACGCACGCACACGTTTGCATGTATGCGACCTTACATCTGATTTGTAGGCATGTTTGTGGGGGCAAGCCCAACATTGTTATCAGGAGTCTTCCTCAATTGCTTTCAACCTTATTCACCAAGGCAGGTCTCTGAGAACCTAGACATCGCAGCTCAGGCTGGTCTAGCTAACCAGCTGGCTCTGGAGACCCTAACCGCTTTCTAAGCACCTGCACTATGCCCAGGCCACCACACCTGCTGTAACTTCACATGGGCACTTCACTTGATGAGCTATCTGCACAGACCAAGTCCATCCCTGTTGGTACGGACCACTCTTTCTTCTTCCAGATCCTCCCAATACCCACAGACTAAGTAAGTTTCCTCTCTCTTCTGACCATTCCTGCTCCCATCCTGGCTGCATTGTTCCACAAGTCTGTTGTTAGTTCCTTGCTACAAACTAGTGAATACTCTCCAACTAGGCCTTACCTGCAACTAAACCTGTCCAAACTGGAACATGTATCTACAGCCTACTTCCTCTGTTTCTTTAAACAAAACAAAGCTTGACCTGTCTATCATTATGCCTAAGTAAGAATTTTCAAACATATATGGATTCAGAACCTCATTTTAACATTCAATCTGGGCCTTCCTCACACCCATACTGCACAGTCCCAAAAGGCAGTCTAGATCACAGCACTTCCTACAATGCCCCTGTGCCTTTGTATGACTGTTTATGCCTGCCCCAATCTAAGATTGAACTGTTAACAATTGCCAGAAAATAGGTGAAGTTCAAGAAGTATAACGAGAATGAAGCAAATAACTGGATTGTTTTCACTGTTGCTATTGGTTTTAGTTTGGGCTTCTATTGCTGTGAGGAGACACCATGACCATGGCAGCTCTTCTGTTTTTGTTGTTGTTTTTGTTTGTTTGGTTTTGGTTTTTTGAGACAAGGTTTCTCTGTGTAGCTTTGGAGCCTTTCCTAGAACTCATTCTGTAGCCCAGGCTGGCCTTCAACTTGCCACCACCTCCTGGCTCTGACCATGGTAACTCTTATAAAGAAAACATTTAATCAGAGGTTCAGTCAATTATCATCATGGTGGGGAACACGGCAGAATGCAGGCAGAGGTAGTGCTGGCACTGAGAATGCTACATCTTGCAGGTAACAGGAAATCAACTGACACACTAGGCAGTATCCTGAGTATATGAAACCTCAAAGCCTGCCCCTCACACTTCCAACAAGGCCATACTGTTGTAGAATATTATTTTAAGGTATTACTTTTGTTTGTGTTGCATTTGTTTAACTCTGGGAACCTGTGATACTTTGCCTATCTAAAACACCTAATAAAGTGTAATAAAGAACTGAATGGCCAATAGCAAGGTAGGAGAGAAAGACAAGGCTGGCAGGCAGAGACTATATAGAAGGAGAAATCTGGGAGGAGAAAGAAGAAAAGAGATGGAAGAGTGGGGGGGGGAGCAGCAGACAGAGAAGGGGGAGGACATCAAGGCCAGCCACCCGGCGACACAGCAAGCCATGGAGTAAGAGTAAGATTTATAGAAGTCAAAGAGCAGGCAAAGCCCAGAGGCAAAAGGTAGACGGGATAATTTAAGTTAAGGAAAGCTGGCCAGAACCTAAGCCAAGCTAAGGCTGTGCATTCATAATTAAGACTAAGCCTCCAGGTGTGATTTATTTGGGAGCTGGATGGTGGACCCTCAAAAGAGCCAAAAGAGTTTTAAAAAATAGCCAATAACACCACACCCACTCTAACAAAGCCATGCCTCCTAATAGTGCCACTCCTTATGAAATTATGGGATTATGAGGACCAATTACATTCAAGCTACCACACTATTGTTTCACACATACAAAATATGTAGTCATAAAATTCCATAAATGGAAACAGAGAAAAAATACAGGTGATCGGATACTTACGTCTAACTTGAGTAATTTTTCAATAACAAGTTCCAGGATTTCACGCCTCAAAGTTGGAAAATACACACTTATCCTTAGTAAATTATGAACATAACATTCCTAAAGCATGAGACATAAAAAGATGAACAATTCAGCACAGTATATCAGGACATAAACAAAACATCAATTATGTAACTTTACTTAATACATGAATAGAAAAGGGACTATCAGTTCAGAAACTGCACTGTACAAGTCTACATATGTTAAGTGTATTTAATCTAATCACCACCAGTAAACGTTTTCTACTTAGTAATACACCATTACCCTCTGGTAACTTTCTTTCTTTTTTTTTTTTTAATTTATTCATTTGTGGTGATGGGAATCAAACCCAGGACCTGGTACTTTCTAAGCGAGCACCCTGCCACTGAGTTACATCTGCAGCCTCCTTGGTAATTCTTATGTGTGTAAGCATTCAACACAAAAGATATTTCTGAAATGGATTCTGACCATGACCAACCTACACACAGTAATAAAATGGTACTGAGAATTTCAAGGAGTTACTAGCTAAGAAAAGAATTAGACACTAGGAGCAGTAGCTCACACCTATAATCCCAGCATTTAGGAGGCCTTGAGGCTAGCCTGAACCACAGATTAGGACCCTGTTTAGAAAATATAATAATGAAGAGAAAATAATACAAGAAATGTTTAGCCTTCTCTCTCTCTTTTTTTTTTCAGACAGGGTCTTTACTGTAGCTCAGGCTCACCCCAAATTTGACGAAGTCCTCTTGCTTAACCTCCCAAGTATCAAGATCACTCTGGATCACAGGCCTATATACCATAACCTCCGTAAAACAAAGTCTTGAGTTTAAATCTAGAAAGGTATTTTTAAGATAGTAGTAATAATAATAATAATAATAATAATAATAATAATAACACCATCTAAAATAAAGTCACAAAACAATCTTTCCATGAAAATTTTCTTACCAATGTTCTCTCTGATTTTCTCACAAATGGAAATTTGTCTACCAGTATTGGCATTAGAAACCACGGCGTCCTATTTAAAAAGAAAAAAAAATCCAATCCACGTTAGCTAGACTTTCTAAGAAGCTAGCATTTCCATCCTAAAAACAATGAGGACATAAGAGGCAAAAATAGAACCCTAATTTAAGCAATTAAAGGCCCAATCAAGGCAGTTTCAGAGAAAAATCTAAAACAACTTATGTAAAAATATACTTTATTTACTATGTTAGTAACATCAAGTCAAAAGACAGGCTTTTCTTCTATGAAAGATTAACAGACTTCAGCTTAAGACCATGTATCAGTACACAAGTATACTAATTATAAAGAGGCAAATGTCATGAACTTGGTATTTCTTTTATTAAGGCAGGGTCTCATGTAGCCCAGGCATCAAACCGTGTGTAGCCAAGGATGACCCTCAATACCTGATTCTCCTGCCTCTACCTTCCTAACTATTGAGGTTACACATATACAATACTCCATCCCCAGCTTCCCATTTTTAGTTAACAAAAGTAATATTCTATACTGCCAAAGAAACCCCCAAGCTTGCCCTGCTTTGTGATAACCACATTGATCCCAATGGCACAGTGTACATACAGTTCTCAGTGAAAGTATTTGGATATCTTATCTATTGAAGATAAAAGCAAAATCCCAACTTCTGCACAAGAGAGGTAGAAGCATTGTGTGTAAATTAAATATAAGTTAAATAGTTAAACAGGCGTGAGGTGACTCAGGTCTGGCATCTTCTGGGTTTCAGCTCTAGCTACACGGTAAGGTGGCAGAAGGGAAACTACCAATAGATGTCCTCTGACCAGCACCATACCCACACACAAATGAAACCTTTAAATAAGTTAATAAAATAACAAACATAATGAACAGAAAACAAAAACAGAATTTTCAACATGTGCTATTAATACAATTGAAAAATAGCAATATAACCCAGTTTTTAATGCTATTAACACTTGTAGCTAAAGTTTTTCTCTCTGGGTCCCACCAAGCCCCAGCAGTCCCGTAGCCCACTTATAAAATAAACACACAGACACTTATATTATTTAAATTGCTCAGCCATTAGCTCAGGCCTACCATTGTCTAGCTCTTAGTCTTATACTCAGCCCATTTCTGTTCATCTATATGTCGCCATGTGTTCCATGGCTTTACCTGCTGCCTTTACATGATGCTCCCTGGACAGGAGGCTGGCATCTCCTCCTCTCTGCCTTCCTGTTCTCTCAATTCTCCTCTCTGCTAGTCCTGCCTGTTACTTCCTGCCTGGCTATTGGCCAATCAGTGTTTTATTTATCAATCAATCATCTACTGCAAACACTAATCTATCTGTCATCTCTTCCTTCCAGAGCTGTGTACACACATTATAGTGACCCACCAGAACTAAGCCCCAACCTGTTAAACTAAACAAAAAGGAATACTCACGATGGGACATATCTTGTTATTATTTGCAAGGCTCTATGACATGTGTCAAAATTTGCAGGAAGATCTACAAGGAAAAACTTGAAAGTATGAACATTGAAACTAAAAACTGCAAAGTCATGTCCTGAAGGTAAAAACTCTTTATAACCAAAACTCAGTAACTGATCAGAGAAATAAGAATTGCAAGGTTTGCTGGGAAGTGGTAGCACACACCTTTAATCCCAGCACTTGGGAGGCAGAGGCAGGCAAATCTCTGTGAGTTCAAGGCCAGCCTGGTCTACAGAGAGAGTTCCAAGAGAGCAAGGACTACACAGAGAAACCCTGTCTCAAAAAACAAACAAGCAAAAAAAGAATTGCAAGGTTTGTCTCTTCAATCAACAATGAGTATTAAGTGGATTAATTATGTGACACCTACATAGATTCTTCTAGAAAGAGCTAGAGTTTTTAGTTGAGCATGACAATGTATGCATATAATGATAACACTCCAGAGGCTGAAGCAGCAGGATTGCTATGAGTTGGAGGCCAGCCAGAGGCTACAGAGACCCTACCTAAAAAACAAAATAAAATAATGGGGGGGGGGTCCCCCAGGATTTAGCTCAGCGGGTAGAGTGCTCACCTAGCATTTACAAAGCACTGAGTTCAATCTACATAACAGACATGACAGTTCACTCTCATAACCTCAGCATCAGGACATGGAGGCAAGAGGATCTCAAGTTAAGGTCCTCTTTAGCTACGTAAGTCCAAAGCCAGTTCAAGGACACATAAGGCCCTGTTGGAGAATGGAGGGATACTATTTATTTTAGTAACACACTTAAGAGTGGGTGATTACACACTACGAATGTGTCCAAAAGAGTCTATAAACCTAGGAGTGATGATTCACGCCTTTAATCTCAGCACTCAAAGGCAGAAAAGGATGGATCTCTCTGAGTTTAAAGGCTACATATTGAGACCCTCCCTGTCTCAAAAAACAAAAAAAAAACAAAAAGATTCTATCAAAGGCTATCATTCATTGTTGTCTCCTTGTGAGACTAAGTGGTGAAACATCCTTTAGGACACGTTCTCAAAGGTAAGTCTGTCCACTGCTTTAACACTTCTCTTTATACTTACTATCATCCTCATCGTCAGAATCTGAAACATCTACGCCACCTTCCTTAATGATCACTCGGGCTTTGGAGGAAAAAGAAAATTTGTTATCTAGTCTGTCATAAGCAAAAACAAGGAATAGAAAATTTTAAAGGCTGAGGGCAGGTGGGCGGGTGGGGGCCTGGAAAGACGGCTTAGTAGTTATCTAAAAGAGGACCTGATTGCCAGCACCCACATGATGGCTCACAAATGCCCTTGAACTCTAGTTCAAAGGGATCTGACACCCTCTTCCAGCTTCTTTGGGCACTATACACAGGGTGCATATACATACATGTAGAAAAAAACATACACACCAAAAAAATGAAATTAAGAAAGTCACATCCATATGCTTCCTGCCTATGACACCCTGTGTCATCACAGGGCCCTGCAAGCAAAGTAGCAGCCATCCAGAAGTGGCATCATGACCTTAAACCACAATGTGAGCCAAACAAACTACTCTTTAATAAGGAAGGTAGATGGGCGGTGGTGGCACACGCCTTTAATCCCAGCACTCGGGAGGCAGAGCCAGGCGGATCTCTGTGAGTTTAAGGTCAGCCTGGTCTACAGAGCGAGATCCAGGACAGGCATCAAAACTACAAAGAGAATCCCTGTTTTTAAAAACCAAAAAGAAAAAGAAAAAAGAATAAGGAAGGTAAGGGCAGAGAAAGTAAGTGAAAGCTAGGGGAGAGGAAAAAGAAATTTCATTTTTACAAGCCAAGAATAACTACTTACGAGGTACAAAATGAGAAGCAATCATGCTGAGACATGGTCTAAGGAAGACAGTTTGTGCCGACACAAGATTACCAAGGAAAGCCAAATACTCCTCCACCACTGTCTGACTTCTCTTCAACCAAGGCAATCTCTAGAGATGGGAGAGAAGGTGATGCAAGAGTGAAACATTTTATATATATATATATATATATATATATATATATATATATATATATATATATATATATACTGTTTTCAAAGTACTAAACTATCTGCTCATCAGTGAAATAAAATGAACTTACCAATATGATGTTTATAAGTTGCTCAAAGTCCTTTGTCAAGTACATAACAGAGGAGCGAAATTCCAGCAGCCAGTTAATGATCTGGTCATCCTTAATTTAAAACAAAGAAAAATCATAAACTGTCTAAGGTTACAGAAAAATAATGGATATACTTTGTATCAGTCATCTATCAATAAAATGTTTAAAATCAGGGAAACAAATATGCTCCACTAAGATAGGTCAGAGAGACTGGCCATGGTGTGCAATCCTGTAATCTCAGCACGTGAGAAGCTGAAGCTTCAACTTCAAGGCCTGAGCTATATACTGAGTTCCAGACAAACCTGACTTATATACATTTTAAAAGAAAGAGTTAAGTGTAGTACAGTACAATGCCCTTTCCTACCATGTTGGAGACCCTGGATTTGATGCCCAGCACTTCCTACACAAGCTAGGTAACTTGAGTCTGATCACCAGAAGACTGGAGAGATGGTTCAGCAGTCAACAGCACTGGCTGCTCTTCCAGAGAACACAGGATCAATTCCAATCATCTACATAGTTTCTCTGTGTAGTCCTGGCTATCTAGACCAGGCTAGCCTCAAACTCAAGAGAGATCTGCCTGCCTCTACCTCCCAAGTGCTGGGATTAAAGGCCTGCATCATCACTGCCCGGCTTCCCCTGGCTTCTTTAGGCACCAGGCATATACACTGTGCCCAGACATACACATAGGGAAAACACCTACACAAATATAGTAGTAATAATTTTTTTTAAATCTGAGTCCACAAGTGGTCCTTACATAAGACCATACATACACTGCTGCATGTATGCCCATACACAAAAATTAAGTAAGAATTTAAGCTTTTTAATAAAAAAGCAAATCAGCTGCAAGGCACAATGATACCTGTCTGTAACTCCAACATTCTGAGTCCACAAGTGGTCCTTGACTTACACATGCACACTGCTGCATGTATGCCCATACACAAAAATAAATTAAGAATTTAAGCTTTTTAATAAAAAAGCAAAGAGACAGAACCCTCAACATGGACATGTAGAGGAAATTTAAAATCCCAACTATAGCATAAAACAACAAAATGAAAAGCCTGATCTCCTGGTCAACTCTACAGTGATCACATAAGTGAGGAATGCAGTGAGACTACTTAACCAGACCACTCTGTGGGGGAGCAAACTGTTGGGCTGCCTCTGAGAATACAGGACTGTAGCCAGACTTTCTTTGAACCACCAGCTCCCAAATAATGACACAGAGACTTCTTTTTTTTTTATTACACTCATGATATTCATTAATTACACTCATAATATTAATTACATTTGAGGTATTCATTGATTACATTTGCATTATTCATTCAATAATTGTATTTATGATATTCATTAATTACATTAATTGTATTGGTTTATTACATTCATGATATTATGTCCTGATACTACTGTCCATTTGTGGGACTTTTTTATCACACAAAACAGAGATTCTATACTTAGGAAATCATTGCTCTATATTCCTTTCTTCTCCATCTTGAGATAACATCTAACTTTTCTGTCTCTATAAATTTGTATATTCTATATATTTCATGTAATACAAAATAAACTAATTAATTAAATTATTATTATTAATTAATTAAAAGCAAATCAGCTGCAAGGCACAGCGGCAACCTGCCTGTAACTCCAACATTCAGAAGTAGAGGGAGGAGAATCTCAAGTTTGAGACAAGACTATACTGCATAGCTAAGATTATCTCAAAAACACAAAGAGTGGGGTTGTGGTGGAGCCCTTTCCCAGCATGCTTACATCCTAGTTTTCAATCTCCAACACTGGAAAAATAAGAACTGCAAGAACACAGTCAGGGACTGCTGCTTTAGTGGTGAGCCCTGATTAGGAACAGACTATGTGCAGCACTCTGAACAAGCAGACACAACTGCTATAGTTTTTACTGTTCCAAGAGTCTGCAGATGATCTGAGACTGAAGATCAGTAGACAAGTGCTGGGTCAGCAATGCACAAGGCCCACAAAAAAAAAATCACAAAAATATTTATTATATGATACAAAAAATTGGGGCTGAGGCTGGAGAGATGGTTCATCAGTCAAGAGCTCATTATTGTTCTTGCAGAAAACCCAAGTTCAACTTCCAGTGTCCACATCAAGTGGTTCTTAACTGCCCCTAATTCTACCTCTAGAGGATCTCACATCCAGTGTGCACACGAGCTAGCATGCGCGTGCACACAAATATGCAATTTTTTGTTAGTTTGTTTTGAGACTGGGTCTTTGTGTGTGCCCTAGCTGTCCAGGAACTCCCTATGTAGACCAGGCTGGCCCCAAACTCACAGAGATTTGCTGGTACCTGCCTTTGCCTCCCTGTACTGGGACTAAAGGTGTCTACCGTCACACCCAGCTAAATGCATTTTTTAAAGTTAAAAATTAAAAAAGGATCTGCTGAGGGCTGGGTATAAGCTCCTACTTCTAGCCTCACCACTAGGTTAGTAAGAGTGAGAACCTGTTCACAGAAAATACAGTGCAACGCAAAGAAACTAGCCCTTTGGATCCAAAAAGAAGGTAAAGGTCAGGAAAATCTTGAATACTTCAGGTGCTCTTAAAAGGTATTATTTCTTACAGAGAAAAAGCACATTTTCAGAAAACTGAAAGTAAATCAATATAGCTCCAACATATATACAGTGAGCAAGCCAAAAGACAACTCTGAGGAACAAAGAAGGGTCAGGTAGGGCACAGAGTTCATGTACGCTGGGTATATAATCTGTTGAAGTCTGGGGAAATGGACCCAATGAAGAAAATACCATGGGCTTAGAGAAAGCTCAAAGCAGCTGACACTTCACCAGGATCTGAGACTGAGTAGTTTGTAGACTATTACAGCAGTAACAATGAAGAGATATGCCGTTCACTGTGTACCAGACAGTGTTCTAAGACTTTATCATATGTAAATTCATTTATTCCTTAGAACCACCCTACAGAGTGGGTACCACACTGATCTCCATTTTACAGATGAGGGCACTAAAGTACAAGTGCAAGAACTCACCCTTGGGATGGAAGCAGTGTTGTCAGAGCCAATGTTCAAATAGTGTTAAGGAAGACCTCTTGCCACAAAGAAAAGACAACCAAAAACATACAGGCGGAAGGTGGCAAACTCAGGGAATGAAGTGTTTCTTAAGACTAAACATAATATCACCAGCTGTACTAAAGTTAACTTCTATTCTTCTACAGGCATGAAGGTTTTAAGTAGGGAATGACATGACTAGGCATGTCCTGTGGAGAGAGATGAGTCAGGCGTCAACAGTTCAGAGTACATTTGCAGGAAGAAGACAGCACAGCAGGCTCTAAAGAAGAGTTACTAGAAGAATTCAGATTTGAGAACACCAACAAAGTCACACATGAAAGTTTTCTTCCTCCCCGCGCCAACATGGATGAATGAAGAGATATAGAAGGTGAGAAAGTTCAGAAAGACCACAAAGTCCCTAACTCAAGAACTCAGGTAAGCAATAAACTAGTTTAGCATACAGAAGGATGCAAAGAAGTGTGCTCTGACTCGACATATTGGGGCACATTAACAATTCTGGAAGACACAATGAATAGGTAGTTAGGAAGCAAGTCTGGGGTCCACAGGAACAGGAGCAACAGATGCATTTAGGAGTTACTAAGACACATGTAAAATTTTTTTTTTTTTTTTTGGTTTTCCGAGACAGGGTTTCTCTGTGTAGCTTTGCGCCTTTCCTGGAGCTCACTTGGTAGCCCAGGCTGGCCTTGAACTCACAGAGATCCGCCTGGCTCTGCCTCCCGAGTGCTAGGATTAAAGGCGTGCGCCACCACCGCCCGGCGTAAAATTTTTTTTTTAATTGAGGGCTAGAGAGGCAGCCCTCAATTACTGCTCTTCCAAAGGGCCTGGATTCAGTATCCAGCACCCACATGGCAGCTCACAACTTCTGATCTCCATCAGCACCAGGCATGCACACACAGACTGAACACACATACACGTAGGCAGAATACTCATACACATAAAACGAAATAAACCTTTGAAAAACCCACTCAATACCAAAGTTAAGAACATATCAAAAGGTTGGGCAGTGGTGGCACACGCCTTTAATCCCAGTACTCAGGAGGCAGAGGCAGGAGGATATGAGAGCTGGAGGCCAGCCAGGTCTACAGAGCAAGTTCCAGGACAGCCAGGACTACACAGAGAAACCCTGCTCAAAAAAAAAAAAAAAAAAAAAAAAAAAAATACAAAACAAAGAACCTACCAATAAAGTGAATAGATAAGTAATGAGATGACAGAAAGATCACAGAAAATAAAGGGGATTTTAAGTGGGTAGCCAACAGTGTCAATTGCTGAGTTGGTATGAGGCTGTCAAATGTCACTGAAATGAGCATGAGAAATTACTGGGGAAGACAGGTATGGTGGCCACATTTTTAATCCCAGCATTCAGTATGCAGAGACAGAAGGATCTCTCTCATTTGAGGCCACCTGGTCTACATAGTGAATTCTAGAACAACCAAGGCTATGTAGAGAGACCCTGTCTCACAAGAAGAATAAAACAAAAAATTACTGGGGGTAAAAACATGATCACTGGTAACTTTTGCCAAAGTAATTAGAGCAGTAAGAAGTTGACTTCAATGTAAAGACAGGTGGAATGAGGGTATGCAGACTGTGAAGAGGAACACTCACAGCTAATGGAGAGTCCGTATTTCAGCCTGGATATCAACTCATTGAGTCTTCTTGGTTCTGCCCTCGATCTTTCTTTTTTTAAGATTTATTTTATGGTTATGAATGTTTTGCCTGTATATATGTGCATGCAAGAGAGACTGCAGAGTCCTGAAGAGGGTATTATATCCCCTGAAATAGTTACAGATGGTTGTTAGCTGCCATGTAGGTGCTGAGAATAGAATCTGAGTCCCCTGAAAGAACACCAAGTGCTCGTAACTGCTGTCTCTCTAGCCCACTCCTTTAATAAGTCACCAAGTATGGAGAGAGAGCAGGTGAAGCCCAATCATCCAACCACTACATGACAGGAGTATCCCTTCCCCCTACTTGTGACAACCAAGTGTTTCCAGCCCTTGTTAAATGTCTGCTAAGGGGGAAGACTACTCCTGGTTGAGAAACACTGAGTTAAGTAAGATGGGATCATAGAAAGCAAGTTCCGGAGGACAGACCAGGACCACTGGTACAAATGACAACCTGAGGTCAATCCCAGAAACCCACATGGTAGAAAGACAGAGCCAACTCCTACAAATTGTCCCCTGGCCTTCACACTTGCTGTAGCATGCATGGGTGTGAACAAATGTACAAAATACACAATTAAAAGTAATAAATAAAATAGAATTTTTTAAATTACCTTTATATCAGGGTCTGAGAGCTGGTTCTTCAACAACTCTAAGTCATTTGTTTCACCCTTAACAAAGAGAAGAAATTAAAGTACAAGTACTATGGTTTCCTTTAAATATCAACAGAATTTTTATTATGCCTTGATATCTCATGAAATTGCAAAAGGACCTGTGGAACTTCTACACATCACTCACAATAATAAAGTAAGGACTATACAACTTCTAAGAATTCTTATTTAAGGCAGTTCTGGTCGTTTTATATACCCATAATCCCAACTATTCAGAAAACAAGATCAAGGCCACCTGACTGGGCAACCCCATCTCAACTATAAAAAGTGAAAACACAAGGGCTGCAGCTCCAGCTCAGGGGTGGAGGGCTTATCCTAGGTTCAATCCCTAATACTGGAAAGAAGAACAACCAGAGAACAAGGAACTTGCTGAGTCAGAAGGCTAGGACAAGGGAGAGTTAATGGCTACACCATGGTGCAGACAACTTGAAGACTACAGCAGATACTAACGAGAATTCTGTAAGTACGAGATTAAAAAAAAACATTGTGATGATATGTCAGCAAGAATTAAGATAACATCTATTCATATGCATAAGTGGGAATTATAAGACACAATCATTTATGTTTTATCTTTAGTGATGAGACAGTGGTTCTAGAGGAACCACTTAGCCAACATAAAACCAAAGATCTCTAGTTTATTCTCTTCTAAAGTAAAGCTTAGGTGACTCCTTAAGAGATAAAATGGTTTAGTGAGCCAGGCACAGTAAGAAGGCAGAGACAGAGGCAGGTGGATCTCTGTGAGTTCAAGGCCAGCTATGTATACAAAGCAGTTCTGAGCCAACCAGAGCTATACAGTAAGACCCAGTCTCAAAGGGATAAAAAAATTATGTAATGGGATTATGTAATTCCAGGCTTGAGGCAAGAAGACTGGAGTTAGATATCAGCCAGACCTACACAGCAAGACTGTCTCAAAAAAAAAAAAAAAAAAAAAAAAAAGTAGGAACTGGAGAAATGGTTCAGCAGTTAAAAGCACTGGCTGCTCTTCCAGAGGACCTGGATTCAGTTCCCAGCACCCATATGGCAGCTCACAACTGTCTATATATAACTCCTGTTCCAGGGGATCCAACACCCTCACACTGACAAACATGCAGGCAAAACACCAATGTACATAAAATACAAATAAATAATTTAAAAAAAAATAAGTAAACAAACAAAAATTGTTCTATTTTAATTTTAACTTTAGTACTTGTTAAAGTTTTCAAAATGTACTATATACAGCACTCTAAGACATAAAACCTCAGCAAAATCATTTTGAATACTTTTAAACTTACAATATCGTGCATATCACTAAATGTTCTATTTCAATACGATATCTAAAAATATTTCCCTCCCTCCATTCCCCCATCTTTTTAGACCAGCAATTCTCAACCTATGGATCACAGCCCCGTCAGGGACCAAATGACCTTTTCACAGGGGTCACCTAAGATCCTCAGAAAACAGATACATTATTATTCTTAACAGTAGCAAAATTACAGTTATGAAGTAGCAAAGAAAATAATTTTGTGGTTGGGGATCACTACAACATGAGGAATTGTATTAAGGGGTCACAGCATTAGGAAGGTTGAGAACCACTGTTTTAGACAGAGGCTGTGTAGCCCTGGAGGGCCTCAAATTCATAAATACCCATCTACCTCTGCCTCCAAGTGCTCACCAAGTCCAGAGTAAAAATTATTTTTAGGCTATTAAAGGAGTTCAACTGGGGAAGTGTTTTCCTGGTGAGAGCAAGGTCCCAGACCACTCTCCACCACTGAGAGCCCTAAACACACACAAACACACACACACACACACACACACACACACACACACACACACACACACACACACGCTAAAGTTCATTTTACTATGTTCCCTGTGTTTGTGGTTTTTTGGGGGGTCAGGAAGGCACTCAGGATGAACCCAGGGTCTTGATAATCTGTTCTTCAGTGTAAGACCTACTGTATTCTGACTAACCAAGTCAACCCCACACAGTATCTCCTCATACCTTTTTGTATTTCAGTAAGACTTCTGTCACAGTTCCACCAAACCGAACAGTTTTTCTTGGGGGAGAATTGAAGAAATCACTGTCTAATGCAAGCATATCCGAAAGCCTGAAGAACCAGGAGTACCAGTTATTAAATTCATGACAGAGAATAACAGTGAACATTACTGTACCAGCATCATTTTATGTGATGAGGCTAAAGTTTATTAAATGGCATCCCTGTTTCCAATCTTACTCCTACCAACCCATTCTTCACTCAGAAAAACTGCCTTCTTGTGGCACTTAGAATAAGAATCCAAACTCAAACTCCTAATAGAGAAATAGCACTTGCTCAAAAAACCAGCACTTGGGAGGCCAAGGTAGAATCCAGGAGTTCTGAGCCTACTTAGACTTCATAGTGAGATTTTTAACTCAAAACTTATTTTTTATTTTTTAAGAGAAAGCGAAGGAAAAGAAATGAAAGAGACTCCAAATTCCTTCATTAATCCTGTAAGATCTCATTTAACCAAGAATTCTTGCCTAACTTTCTGATCTCAGGGTACAAGCACTTGTTAAAAGCACGGTGTCCTTTCTTCCTCAAACTTGTCAAGCTGGTTCCCACTCACTTGTTACTCACTCTGTTAGAAACACTCTTCCCACATATATTCAAGGTTGAAGCTCAAATATCAGAGGCTTTCTCACCAGACCTGTGGAGTGTTGTAGTTCTCCATAGCACTAACTGATACCTGAAATCATCTTATTCATTTATCGCTGTCCCCTCCAGCTCTGCTGAGTACAAGAACGTTAGTCTCTGGTTAAGCTACTGTCCCCAGTGTCTTAACACAGCAAGCCCACACTTCATAAATGATTGTCAATATTATGCTAAGTGCTTTACAGAGTTTTGCCTCACTTAAACAGAGAATCATACAAAATCTAAAGGTCAAACCTTTTACACGGATTTTTAAATGTCGGACAAGAAAAAGACTGCTTAGATGAGACACAGTTCAACTGCGTCTGCTGCTCACTTCTGCAGAAACAACCTTTAGAATTCAATTTGTTACCATTGATAGCATTCACCCGGAAATCCAAAACCCAGGGAATGCCATCCACATCTAGGCCAAAGAGGGAAGAAGAAAGACCCAGAGGACAAGCCCGAAGTCCCAAAGGGTGTCCCAAGAGGGAGTGGAACAGACAAGACTGACTAATGCAGCGCAAGGGAAGGCCAGGCTCCTCGAGGAGTGGGCACGCCCAGACCCCTCAGTCCTCAGCACCCCGACCTCAGTCCTCAGCACCCCCACCCCTCAGTCCTCAGCACCCCCCACCCCTCAGTCCTCAGCACCCCCACCCCTCAGTCCTCAGCACACCCCGACCTCAGTCCTCAGCGCACCCCGACCTCAGTCCTCAGCACACCCCGACCTCAGTCCTCAGCACACCCCCACCCCTCAGTCCTCAGCACCCCCACCCTCAGTCCTCAGCACACCCCCACCCCTCAGTCCTCAGCACACCCCGACCTCAGTCCTCAGCACACCCCGACCTCAGTCCTCAGCACACCCCGACCTCAGTCCTCAGCACCCCCCGACCTCAGTCCTCAGCACACCCCCACCCCTCAGTCCTCAGCACACCCCGACCTCAGTCCTCAGCACACCCCCACCCCTCAGTCCTCAGCACACCCGGACCTCAGTCCTCAGCACACCCCCACCCCTCAGTCCTCAGCACACCCGGACCTCAGTCCTCAGCACACCCCCACCCCTCAGTCCTCAGCACGGCCAGAGCGCTCTCAGCCGGTTCGAGGCCCGGACCCGCAGGCGGAGGCCGCTCGGATCTCACCCAGTCCGCGGCGTGCCCAGCGTGGCAGAGGCCGCAGCCGCCACATCACCCGGCAAGCTCGTGTGGAGCAGCGGGGCAGCCATCCGTCCGGAGCAGCGCAAGCGCGGCGCCTGCCGCCGGAAGCCACGGCCGCTGGCCCGCCCCGGAAGTCCCGGTGGAGAGGCAGCCTCCAGCCAATCGCGGCCCACGTGAGGAGAGCATGGCTATCGCAGTAGAAGGCCAATCTGTCCGGCCCTGTGAAGCGTGCATAAGAATAGGCAGGGACAGCTAGGCGCCCCGGTCGGTGGCTGGGTTCCTCAAAACCTGAAAGACTCCGGCCATGGTGGCGTGCGCCTGTAACCCTGGCTTCTGGAGGTGGAGGCGGGAGGATCAGGAATTCAAGACTAGGACCTGGGTTACCCAGTAAAAAGCCCAGAGTGATGTTAGGCACACCAGCACAGGAGAGGTGGAGACAGGAGGATCACTGGGACTCGCCGGCAGGACCTCCGCGAGCACGCAAGCACCCACAGGACGCTAAAATCAAATCGAAGAAATTAAATATTCACTGTGGATAGATTTAAAGAACACATGATCTGTATGTCCTTTTAGACAAACACGATAATCTTACTCTCTGGGAAACACACGGCACGCAGAAGCCTGTAGGCTGTGGTGGAAAACCAGGAGAGGGCTGCAGGGGTGTCTCCATGGCTAAGAGGACCCACGTTCGAGAGCTGGTGGTGGTGATGCATGCCTTTAATCCCAGCACCGGCAGAGGCTGGCATTGAGTTTGAGGCTAGCTTGAACTACAGAGAAAGTTCCAGGACAGCCAGGGTTACACAGAGAGACCCTGACTCGAAGAAGAAAAAAAAAAAAAAATGAGGACCAGGTTTGATTCCCAGCACCCAAGTGATGGCTCACAACTGTCAGTAACTCGAGTCCTCAGTCCCAGGGGATCTTATACCTCTGGGCACAGCAGGCACATAGTGCACAGACATGTATGTATGCAAAACATCCAAACACATAAATAAATTTTTAAAGTTTTAAAGAGTTGTTTGCTCCCCAGAAGACTCTTTTTTTTTTTTTTTTCTAGACAGGGTTTCTCGGTGTAGCTTTGGAGCCTGTCCTGGAACTCTGTAGATGAGGCTGGCCTTGAACTCACAGACATCTACCTGCCTCTGCCTCCCAAGTGCTGGGATCAAGGACACCATCAACTGGCAGCAGGATACACTAAACCATCGCTTCAGCCCACTTTTTTCTTCTTTTTTCTTTTTTTCTGATTATTGGTTTGGTTTGGGGTTTTGTGTTGTTGTTGTTGTTGTTGTTTGGGTTGTTTTTGAGACAGGGTCTCTCTAGGTAGCCTTGCAGAGATTCTGCTGCCTCTATCTCCCAAATGCTGAAGTTGAAGGTGTGTGTCACCATACCTTAGGCCCAGCCTATTTTTTTCTTTTTAGAAAGACTTACATATTTCTGTGTGTGCCTAATTGTCTATATGTACGTACCATGTTCATGTAGATGCCTACGGAGGGATTTACTGGAACTAGCTGTTATGAGCTACCTGGCATGAATTCTGGGAACCAAACCCAGGTCCTCTACAAGAAGTGCTCTTAACTGCTAAGCCATCTCTCCAGCCTCAAAGGAAGAGTTTTTCTTCAGAAAACAGCAGAAATAAAGCTTTGTGACTGAGGGAGAGGAAAGACTACACCCCACTATCAGTAAGAAAGAAAAATGAAACTTTTGGGAGCTGGGTAGAAATTAAGACAAGACTATCTTCAGCATCTTGATAACTAAAAAACACAGCTCTGTTTTGCAACATCATAAATCCAAACAGCATTCTGCGGTTTTGAATTGATTTTCTATCTGATACTGTTTTAGAGTTTCTGGGGAATGTTGGAGAGAAATCACCCAGTTTCCAGAGCAGGGAAAATAATTGCACATAAGCTTTATCAACGCTTCAGGATGGCTGTTTTTGCAGAAACCTATTTCCCTCTATCCCAGAGAAAAGCCAAGAGTGATGAACACAGTACATGGGAGTGACGCATGAAGAACAGGAACTGTCAAGGGACTGCCAGTTCAACCATAACTCCATGAGTTTTAAGTTGAACATATACAGAAAAATAAAAAATAAAACACCTAGTCGGGCGGTGGTGGTGCACGCCTTTAATCCCAGCACTCGGGAGGCAGAGGTTGTGAGTTCGAGGCCAGCCTGGTCTACAGAGCGAGATCCAGGAAAGGAGCAAAGCTACACAGAGAAACCCTGTCTCAAAAAACCAAAAATAAAAAATAAAAACACCTATGATTATACCACCTAATTTAAGAAACAACTCTGAACTGCACTGTTGACGCCCAGTAAGCCCCTCAAGCCATGAGTGGCCAGGCCCCTCCCCTGAGGACCTCAGCCAGGTTCCACCCACAGACTGCCCTAACTGCTGGACTCTGCCCCCGACCCTGCAGAGCAAAAAGCCCAATCTCTGGACATGAAATCCCACCAATCTCCACTCTGGAAAGTTCCACCCCCTTCCCAAGAAATTCTATATCTATCCTGTTCAGTGTGCTGCTGTTTGTCATCCAAGCAGAGGCAGCCACCCTCCTGATATTTTCCCTCCCAATAAATCTCTTGTATGAGGTTTGTTGTGTGGTGTGACTTTGTGGTATTCCTTGGCTCCCAGCTGCCAGGATATCTTTCCATCCAAGCTGTAATACTTACATTTGGTGTCATGACTCAGATAGGCTCTCCTAATGCCTGCTTTTCCCCTCAGGGTCTAAGCTTCACTGGGACACTATCCCTTATCTCCAGGCCATCTGCAACAGACTCACTCTCTGGCTCACCAATCGCTCAACACCCCATCCACCAGTAAGATCCTCTTTTGGTTGGTCACAAATCATTAACAACTGCTATTGCCACAGACAAAGGGTCCTTAAATATACCTAAACTTACCCTGCTACACTTCCAAAGTCTCTTGCCTCTAAGGCTCTAATTCTTTACTCTTAAAAATCTTTTATTCCTGTGGTTTCTTGCATGCTGCTCTATACTGTAAACTCTTATTTCGGGATTTGTAAGTTGCTAATCAGGCATGGTTTTAAATCTATATAATTTGTACCAAAGTCTGTTTCCCATGGAAAATTTTGTTTGTCTCACTGTTAGAAAAGTTCTGTCTATTTTGTATGGATAAATGGATCTGTGCCTGTATATATTCTTGTGGAGCCACACAGAATTACTTCAGGCTCAGCTGGGTGTATAAATATATGTGACCACTGCATGCTTGCTTCTGACTGGTCTTGGATGCCTGAGTTTACATGTCCCATGTGTCTTGGTGATAGCTCAGCTGTTACTATTGCCACTAGCTGCCTGGGCTCAGAATCTGCCTCTGGGCTTTCTGGCCATTGAATCTGATGTAATGACAGAGGTTCATATGTCATTTGGATAGAAATAATATTAAAGTTATTTTATGCTGTTCTACCTTAATTAAAAAAAAAAAAGCTAAGGAATTGGGTATGGTTAAAAATCTGTAACGAAAGGTTGACTTAAAACTTGTAACTCCAGGGTTGGAGAGATGGCTCAGCGGTTAAGAGCACTTACTGCTCTTCCAGGGGTCCTGAGTTCAATTCCCAGCAACCACATGGTGGCTCACAACCATCTATAATGAAATCTGGTGCCCTCTTCTGGCCTGCAGGCAACACAGAACACTGTATACGTTAAAAAAAAAAAAAAAAAACTTGTAACTCCAAATTGGAACTGCTGTCAGAAACAACACATGGTTTGCCACCATCTAAATTAGTACAGCCTTGTGGGCGGTCACCATTTTAACTAAAGCTGGAGAAGAGGGATGTCATGTGACTTCACCATCTTGATTAAAGGTGACCACATGGAGTGGGCCTAACAAGGAGACACCTCCTTGATATTGATCTGAAAGGTCTCCAGGATATTTAGGATTAGGATGGATTTCTGTATGATAACTCCTTTCTTGTCCTAAAACGAAGGTTTTTGAAAGATAAGATTTAAAACAATGCTAGTTCACTGAGGTATTAAATTAGCTGCATCTCCATGCATTCATGTACAGGGACATATCTTGTTGGCAGTCAGATTTTGTAACATAAGAGTAATTCCCTTGGTATTGATTTTAGAGACACTAAATTGTTGAAACTTGTTTTTGCCTTCTACAAATGGAGGCTAACAAAGATCAATTTAGGAATGTATATCTAACCTTCTTGCTTTTACTAACATTGTTAAGCTGTAGCTAGTTTGGTGAACTAAGTCATGCATACAACTGTTTCATTCAATAATGGTGTAGTGTTTATGAATTAAAAGTCTCACCTTGATATTAAAAGAGTTTCAGTTCAGAAATTGTTATTTAAGGCTAAACTTAACAGGAATAAAGCTATAAAACCCTAATCTTATAAGACATACAAGTTTACTGAAAGTCACCTCATAAAAGATTAACTTCTTTGATATGTTCATATTTAGCTTATATATCTTCTCAAAGTTAAGACTAAAACAAGTAACTAAAAACAAACATTTGTCTAGTTTAGATATGCCTAACAGATAATGACCCCCAAACGCTTCAGAGATCTGAGAATATGGCATTTAAAATGTTTAGTGAAGGAAAAAAAACCTTTTCATGATAGAGACATGCCAGCTCCTGGCAGCACCCCTACCTCCTCCAAAGAAGATGGATGGGCACAGAAGAACCTCCACCTAGAGATTACTTTAAATGTAGCAAAGCCAGCCACGGAGCAGAAAAAACTGCCTTTAACCTCAGCAGCTGCCAAGATCCTCTCCAGTCTGTGGACAAGCAGGAC
Source organism: Peromyscus leucopus (assembly GCF_004664715.2). Classification (NCBI taxonomy): domain Eukaryota; kingdom Metazoa; phylum Chordata; class Mammalia; order Rodentia; family Cricetidae; genus Peromyscus; species Peromyscus leucopus. Next base: position 29,134,838 of record NC_051086.1, on the reverse strand, counting down.
ACTAGGGAATTGATTGCCCCACTTTGCCTAGACAAGGTTTGCTGGTCTCCCCAAATTCCTACTCCACAGGAAAGTCTGTCAGATCTTCTGGGCCTGGCAGCTGAAGACTGATACTGCCCTAGGACCTCTGTCCCCAATGACCACAGAGGAACCTGGGGTGTGGTGATGTATTGTGTCCCCCAATATACTGTGTCTCCCAATAAAATTTACCTGAGGATCAGAGGAAAAAGCGAGCCACTATAGTAAACAAAAGTCATGCAATGTTAGCACACGCCTTTAATCCTATCACTCACAGGCAGGGATCTGTCTGGACCTATGCAAGTTCAAGGCCACACTGGGAACAGAGCCAGGCGTGGTGGCACATGCCTTAGATTCTAGCACTAGTTAACTATAAAGGTCTGGAGGTCTGTACAGACAGACAGCAAGTGACAGAGCTGGGCAAGCAAAGGAAGTGATGTAGCTGGTCTAAGAGAGCCAATGAGAGGAACAGAAAAGGTATATAAACGAAGAAGCTCTCTGGAAGCTGCGGAATTGGTAAGGTTAGGTTAGCTCGTGGTTTGTCCTATTCCTCTGATCTTTCTTTCAGGCTTTAAACCAAATTTCTGGTTCTGTGTTTTTTATTTATTAAGACCACTTAGAAATTTGTCTACACTGGGGTAGCTGTCTAGGTAATCAGTTCAGAAGCTGCCTCACTTCTGCTTACTCAGGTGAACTTTATCCTTCTCAGATCTGATGGTGTTTGATGACTAGGGTACTGATAGCCAGTTTAAGAGCTCTCTGCCCAACCCTCCAAGGCTAAACTACTTTGGTAGTTCATGAGTTAAGTTTCTTATTAAAAATGCAGACAGGTTTGCCTTGTTCATAGACTTAACAGTAAAGAATAAACAGGTTCCAGATATAACCTTCCACTAAAGGAACACAAAAATGATTTAAGATATACAATGTTTCAGATTTCTGTCCCCTTTCTATGCTATGATTATACTGGAATTTCAGAGGTTCCAAGTTTTAGCATTGATAAATGGAGTTCTGATAAACTCATAGAGCACTAACTATCTACTATTCAGTCATAAGTTCAAGATTTTCAATTTCCTCTGATTGTCTTCTAAGTACAGACTTAAAGGTGTGTTTCACTGGGCTAAAACCAAGCTCTCTAGACATCAGAAAAATGTTCATGCCTTTTAACCCAAAGCCATAGCCTTTGCTATGACACCAAAGTGTAAATCTGTTCCAGCTGTTTTATAGACATCTGCATGTTACTGAGAAAGAGTGCTGCTCCTGTGTCAAGGAATCTGGCCTGGTGGGAACTAACACTGAGTCACTCCACAAATTCACAAATTGAAGAACTTCATCAATACAACCAGGGCACGCACCCATCCCTTCTCACTGGCAGTCTTCACTCTTCCTATGGCCAGCCGGTTCATAGGGCTGGTGTTAATAATCTTTTTTTTTTTTTCTCCTAGCAACTTGCCTTCTCTGCTTCCTCCAGGTCTCCTCCTGAGGTCTCCAGGATGGCAGTTAACTGAATGCTTCTTCACCCATACCTCCTGCTGAGCAGGAGCCCACTGACTCCCCATGTCATCCCATGCCAACAGGAAGTAGTCAGATTTGAGCCGGCACCCATATCCACGAAGGTCAGGATGTTTGGCTGGAACTTCCAGCTGAGAAAGCCCCTTTCCTGCCTCTCCAAACCCTGCCCTCTCAGAAAAATCACCAAAAAGTCCAGTTCTGTATTCCTGGAGGTTGTGGCAGCTCCTCCCCTGAAGCTGCCAGCTGCCAATCCCCGCCTATAGCGTTATAATTGAACACAAACCCAGCTTGTGACGGACACATCATCACCCTGCACCTACAGGGTACTTAAGCTCCCTACTTTAGATTGGCCATATGATTTCTTTTTCTTTTTAATTTTCAGTAATTTTTAATACCCATTGTTTATTTTGTGTGTTGGGGGGAGGGTGTGTGCCTGTGCTGTGAGTGTGTGTGTGTGTGTGTGTGTGTGTGTGTGTGTGTGTGTGTGGTCAGAAGTCAACTCATGGCAATCCATTCTCTCTTTTCACTATGTGGGTTCCAGGGATTGAACTCAGGTCACCACACTTGGCGGCAGTCATTTTGGGGGGGGGGGGTTTGTAGTCTGATGGACCTTTATTTTATATCTAGAATCCACTTATGAGTGAGTACATACCATGACTGTCTTTCTGGGTTTGGGTTACCTCCCTCACGATGATTTTTTCTAGTTCCATCCATTTGCCTGCAAATTCCATGCTTTCATTGTTTTTCTCTGCTGAGTACTACTCCATTGTGCATATGTACCACATTTTTTTCATCCATTCTTCCGTTGACGGGCATCTAGGTTGTTTCCAGGTTCTGGCTATTACGAATAGTGCTGCTATGAACATAGCTGAGCATGTATCTTTATGGTATGAATCAGCATTCCTTGGGTATATGCCCAAGAGTGGGATGGCTGGGTCTTGAGGTAGTTCGATTCCTAATTTTCTGAGAAACAGCCATACTGATTTCCACAGTGGTTTTACAAGTTTGCATTCCCACCAACAGTGGAGGAGTGTTCCCTTTGCTCCACATCCTCTCCAACATTGACTGTCATTGGTGTTTGTGAACGTAGCCATTCTGACAGGTGTAAGGTGGTATCTCAGAGTCATTTTGATTTGCATTTCTCTGATGATTAAGGATGTTGAGCATTTCTTTAAATATCTTTCAGCCATTTATGATTCTTGTTTTGTGAATTCTCTGTTTAGCTCTTTAGCCCATTTTTTAATTGGACTGTTCAGTATTTTGATGTCTAGTTTCTTGAGTTCTTTATATACTGTGGAGATCAATCCTCTGTCAGATGTGGGGTTGGTGAAGAACTTTTCCCATTCTGTTGGCTGTCTTTTTGTCTTATTGACTGTGTCTTTTGCCCTGCAAAAGCTTCTCAATTTCGAGAGGTCCCATTTATTAATTGTTGTACTCAGGGTCTGTGCTGTTGGTGTTTAATTTAGGAAATGGTCTCTGGTGCCAATGCGTTCAAGAGTGCTTACTACTTCCTTTTCTATTAAGTTTAGTGTAACTGGATTTATGTTCAGATCTTTGATCCACTTGGACTTGAGTTTTGTGCATGGTGACAGATATGGATCTATTTGTAATCTTTTACATATTGACATCCAGTTATGCCAGCACCATTTGTTGAAGATACTTTCTTTTTTCCATTGTATAGTTTTGGCTCCTTTGTCAAAAACCAGGGGTTCATATGTGCATGGATTAATGTCAGGGTCTTCAATTCGATTCCATTGGTCCGTATGTCGGTTTTTATACCAGTACCAAACTGTTTTTATTACTATAGCTCTATAGTAGAGTTTGAGGTCAGGGATGGTGATGCCTCCAAAGGTTGCTTTATTGTATAGGATTCTTTTAGCTACCCTGGGTCTTTTGTTTTTCCATATGAAGTTGAGTATTTTTTTCCAAGTCTATAAAGAATTGTGTTGGGATTTTGGTGGGGATTGCATTGAATCTGTAGATTGCTTTTGGTAAGATTGCCATTTTTACTATGTTAATCCTACCTATCCATGAGCATGGGAGATCCTTAAATTTTCTGATATCTTCTTCAATTTCTTTCTTTAGAGATTTAAAGTTCTTATCAAAAAGGTCCTTCACTTGTTTAGTTAGTGTTATCCCAAGGTATTTTATATTATTTGTGGCTATTGTAAAGGGTGATGTTTCTCTGGCTTCTTTCTCAGCCCTTTTATCATTTGTGTATAGGAGGGCTACTGATTTTTTTCAGTTGATCTTGTATCCTGCCACTTTATTGAAGGAGTTTATCAGATGTAGGAGTTCCCTGGTAGAGTTTTTGGGTTCACTTATATATACTATCATATCATCTGCAAATAGTGAAAGTTTGACTTCTTCCTTTCCAATTTGTATCCCTTTGATCTCCTTTTGTTGTCTTATTGCTCACGCTAGAATTTCTAGTACTATATTGAATAAATATGGGGAGAGTGGACAGCCTTGTCTTGTTCCTGAATTTAGTGGTATCACTTTGAGTTTCTCTCCGTTTAATTTGATGTTTGCTGTTGGCTTGCTATAAATTGCTTTTATTATGTTTAGAAATGTTCCTTGTATTCCTGATCTTTCTAAGACCTTTATCATGAAGGGGTGTTGGATTTTGTCAAAGGCTTTTTCAGCATCTAAGGAGATGATCATGTGGGTTTTTTCTTTCAGTTTGTTTATATGGTGTATTACATTGACTGATTTTCGTATGTTGAACCACCCTTGCATTCCTGGGATGAATCCTACTTGGTCGTGATGGATAATTGTTTTGATGTATTCTTGGATTCGGTTTGCCAATATTTTGTTGAGTATTTTTGCATCAATGTTCATGAGGGAGATTGGTCTGTAATTCTCTTTCTTTGTTGCATCTTTGTGTGGTTTGGGTATCAGGGTAATTGTAGCCTCATAAAAAGAGTTTGGTAGTATTCCTTCTGTTTCTATTGTGTGGAACACTTTAAAGAGTATTGGTATTAGTTCTTCTTTGAAAGTCTGGTAGAATTCTGCACTGAAACCATCTGGTCCTGGGCTTTTTTTAGTTGGGAGACTTTTGATGACTGTTTCTATTTCTTTAGGGGTTATTGGTCTATTTAAATGGTTTATCTGGTCTTGATTTAATTTTGGTATGTGGTATTTATCCAGAAAATTGTCCATTTCTTCCTGGTTTTCCATTTTTGTGGAGTACAGGTTTTTTGAAGTATGATCTGATGATTCTCTGGATTTCCTCGTTGTCTGTTGTTATGTCTCCCTTTTCATTTCTGATTTTGTGAATTTGGGTGCTCTCTCTTTGCCTTTTGGTTAATTTGGCTAGTGGTTTGTCTATCTTGTTGATTTTTTCAAAGAACCAACTCTTTGTTTCATTGATTTTTTGTATTGTTCTCTTGTTTTCTATTTCGTTGATTTCAGCCCTCAATTTGATTATTTCCTGGCGTCTATTTCTCCTGGGTGAGTTTGTTTCTTTTTGTTCTAGAGCTTTCAGTTGTGCTGTTAATTCATTGGTATGGGATTGCTCCATCTTCTTTATGTGTGCATTTAGAGCTATGAAATTTCCTCTTAGCACTGCTTTCATAGTGCCCCATAAGTTTGTACTTTCATTTTCATTGAATTCTAGGATATCTTTAATTTCTTTCTTTCTTTCTTCCTTGACCCATTGATGTTTCAGGTGGGCATTATTCAGTTTCCATGAGTTTGTGGGTTTTCTATAATTTTTGTTGTTGTTGAGGTCTAACTTTAAGGCATGGTGGTCTGATAAGATACAGGAGGTTGTTCCATTTTTTTGTATCTGTTGAGATTGGTTTTGTGGCCACGCATGTGGTCAATTTTTGAGAAGGTTCCATGGGGTGCTGAGAAGAAGGCATATTCTTTTGTGTTAGGATGGAATGTTCTGTAGATATCTATTAAGTCCATTTGAGACATAACATCTGTTAGATCCTTTATTTCTTTGTTAAGTTTCAGTCTGGTAGATCTGTCTTTTGGTGAGAGTGGTGTGTTAAAGTCTACCACTACTAATGTGTGGGGTTTGATGTGCGTTTTATACTTTTGTAGTGTTTCTTTTATGAATGTGGGTGCTTTTGTATTTGGAGCATAAATGTTTAGAATTGAGATTTCATCTTGGTGGATTTTTCCCCGTAATAAATATGTAATGTCCATCCTGATCTCTTTTGATTGATTTTAGTTTGAAGTCTATTTTATTAGATATTAGGATAGCTACACCAGCTTGTTTCTTAGGTTCATTTGCTTGGAAAGCCTTTTCCCAGCCCTTTACTCGGAGGTAGTGTCTGTCTTTGAAGTTAAGGTGTGTTTCTTGTATGCAGCAGATGGGTGGGTCCTGTTTTCTTATTCATTCTGTTAGCCTGTGTCTTTTTATAGGTGAGTTGAGACCATTGATATTGATGGCTATTAATGACCAGTGATTGTTAATTCCTGTTATTTTTGTGGTTGTGTTGTGTTGTCCTTCTTTGGTGTATGTTGGTGTGGGATTATCTATTGCTTGATTTTTCATGGATGTGTTTAGCTTCTTTGGGTTGGATTTTCCCATCTAGTGCTTTTTGTAGGGCTGGGTTTGTGGACAGGTATTGATTAAGGTTTATTATTAAGGTATATTATTCAGGTTTTATCCTGAAATATTTTGTTTACGCCTCCTATGGTGATTGAGAGATTTGCTGGGTATAATAGTCTGGGTTGGCATCCATGGTCTCTTAGTGTCTGCATGAGGTTTGTCCATGATCTTCTAGCTTTCATAGTCTCTATTGAGTAGTCTGGTGTTATTCTGATGGGTTTGCCTTTATATGTTACTTGGTCTTTTTCCTTTGCAGCTCTTAATATTTTTTCTTTGTTCTGTGTGTTTAGTGCTTTGATTATTATGTGGCAAGGGGACTTTTTTTTGGATCCAGCCTATTTGGTGTTCTGTAAGCTTCTTGTATTTTCATAGGTATTTCTTTCTTTAGGTTAGGAAAGTTTTCTTCTATGATTTTGTTGAATATATTTTCTGTGCCTTTGAGTTGGTATTCTTCTCCTTCTTCTATCCCTATTATTCTTAGGTTTGGTCTTTTCATGGCGTCCCAAATTTCCTGGACGTTTTTGTGTTATAACTTTTTTGTCTTTAGTGTTTTCTTTGACTGACAAATCTATTTTCTCTATTGTGTCTTCAGTGTCAGAGATTCTCTGTTCCATATCTTGCAATCGGTTGGTTATGCTTGTTTCTGTAGTTCCTGTTTGTTTAGTCAGGATTTCTATTTCCAGCATTCCCTCAGCATGTGTTTTCTTTATTGTCTCAAATTCATTTTTCAGATCTTGGAATGTTTCTTTCATCTGTTTAATTGCTTTTTCTTGGCTTTCTTTGATTTCTTCCTATTTTTTGTTCGTTTTTTCTTCCATTTCTTTTTTTTAAATGCCATTCTCTCTTTATTTAAAGATTCAATAACTTTTTTTTATTTTTATTTTACAACACCATTCAGTTCAACATAATAGCCACAGATTCCCCTGTTCTCCCCCTCTCGCCCCCCTCCCCGCAGCCCACTCCCCATTCCCACCTCCTCCAGATCAAGGTCTCCCCCGAGGACCGGGATCGACCTGGTAGACTCAGTCCAGGCAGGACCATTCCCCCCCTCCCAGACCGAGCCAAGTGTCCCTGCATAAGTCCCAGGATTCAAACAGCCAACTCATGCAATGAGCCCAGGACCCGGCACCAATGCACAGCTGCCTCCCAAACAGATCAAGCCAAATGACTGTCTCACCCATTCAGGAGGCCTGATCCAGTTGGGGGCCCCTCAGCCTTTGGTTCATAGATCCTGTGCTTCCATTCATTTGGTTATTTGTCCCTGTGCTTTATCCAACCTTGGCTTCAACAATTCTCGCTCATATAAACCCTCTTCTTTCTCACTAATTGGACTCTCAGTGCTCCACCAGGGGCCCAGCTGTGGATGTCTGCATCCAGATTCCTCAGTCCTTGGATGGGGTTTATGGCACAACTATCAGGTTGTCTGGCCATCCCATCATGAGAGTAGGTCAGTTCCTGCCGTCTCTCGACCATTGCCAGCAGTCTTTTGCGGGGGTATCTTTGTGGATCTCCGTGGGCCTCCCTAGCTCTCTGCTTCCTCCCCTTCTCATGTGGTCTTCATTTACCATGGTCTCCTATTCCTTGTTCTCCCTCTCTTTTCTTGATCCAGCTAGGATCTCCCACTCTCTTTCCCTTGACCGTCGCCCTTCATTGTTCCCACTCATGACCAGGCTGTTCATGTAGATCTCGTCCATTTCTCTGTGTCTTTTTTTGGGGTCTCGTTTTCCAGGTAGCCTCACTGGTGATGTGAGTAGCAGTCCAGTCATCCTTGTTCCACATCTCTTCCATTTCTTTAAGGGAGTTTTTTTATTTCCTCTTTAATGGAGTTTTTCATTTCCTCTTTAATGGAAGTTTTTATTTCCTCTTTAAGGGAATGTTTTATTTCTTCTTTAAAGGCCTCTATCATCTTCTTAAAGTCATTTTTAGGGTTGATTTCTTCTGTTTCTTCTGTCTTGGTATGTTCAGGTCTTGCAGGTGTAGAATCACTACGTTCTGATGTTGACATATAGGTCTTTATGTTGTTGCCTGTATTTTTACACTGGAGTCTACTCATCTCTCTCTTCCTCTGCTCGGTGCAGGTGGTGTCTGTGTCTGAGAGTGCCTCTCTTGTTCTAATTTTTAGTCTTGGTTCAGTAGGAGTTCTTGGTTAAATTGGTGCTATTGTGCTGTTTCTTCAGGGGCAGCTGATCTCAGTTGGTGAAATATATACTTACGATTCTGGTGATCTGGTTTGGTGGCTGAGCAGTGCCTTCTTCTGTGTTCCCAGGTCACGCTTTGTTCATTCGTCAACTCCTCAGCTGATCTTGTTTCTTCAGACTTCAAACTGTAGGGATCTGAATCATCTCCCGGATGGATTTCAGCTGAGTAGGGTAGTCTCACCAACACCTCCAAGTTGTTGGGTTTTGCAGGATCAGCAGCTGGGCCCTGGGTTGTCCTCAGACGGAGTGTTCAGATTCATTCTGGTTCAGTCCCACGGAGATAGCTTCTTCCCCGGGTGTTGGGTTTAGAGGCATTCCTGTTCCAAGCTGCATCTGCTTGTCTCCCTCGCTGGGCCTGTCTACCTCTGTGGGCCGCCTCCAGGCCTGTATGTCTCTGCTGGCTGCCGCCATGGGCCTACCTACCTCTGCTTGTCACTGCTGCCAGGCCTGTCTACCTCTGCGGACCGCCACCGGGCCTGTATGTCTCTGCCGGCTGACGCCGGGCCTGTATGTCCCTGTCGGCCGCTGCCACCTGGCCCGTCTACCTCTGCGGCTGCTGCCATGGGCCTCCCTAAATCCTTTTTTAAACCTTTACTATTGACACAATGTTTTTTATGAAATTCTGATGCCTCCAGCACATATCCTATCAATAATTTATCAATCTCATCATTACCTTGTGCTAGAGGGCCTTGCAGACCTGTATGGGATTGGATGTGAGTTAAATATAAGGGATGCTTCCTATTCTTGATTATATCTTGTAACTGAATAAATAGTGTAGTTAATTCTGATTCATCAGGGATAAATTCTGCAGTCTCAATATGTAAAACCACTCTTTCAGCATACTGAAAGTCAGTAACTATCTTGAGAGGTCCTGAAAAATCCATTAATGCCAACAGAATAGTATATAATTCCCATTTTTGAACTGAATTATAAGGACTTTGAACCACTTTACTTAATATTTGTGACTTGCAACCTGCCTTTCCTTGTTCGTTTGCATCTGTATAAAATGTATGAGCTCTAGATATGGGTATTTCCCATACAATTCGAGGCAAAATCCAATCAGCTCTCTTTATAACATCAATTTTATCACTTTTGGGATATTTGCTATTAATCTCTCTCAAAAAATTACTGCAAGCTCTTTACCAAGGTTCACTTTCTGCTCATAATTTGTCAATGTCCTCCTTAGTGAAAGGTATAACAATTTCTGCTGGGTCTATTCCTGCTAATTGATGAAGTCTAATTTTTTTCTTTAAAAAATCAAGTCAGGCCGGGCGGTGGTGGCGCACGCCTTTAATCCCAGCACTCGGGAGGCAGAGCCAGGCGGATCTCTGTGAGTTCGAGGCCAGCCTGGGCTACCAAGTGAGCTCCAGGAAAGGCGCAAAGCTACACAGAGAAACCCTGTTTCGAAAAACCAAAAAAAAAAAAAAAAAAAAAATCAAGTCAGAGATCTTTTCCACATAAGTTTTTATTTTTTTACTCTGTTTACTTGGTAGAAATATCCATTCCAACATAATATCTTCCATATGCATTAAAATGCCTGTAGGAGAATGCCTAGAGGGTAAAATAACCAAAATGCAATTGAGCTTTGGATCCACATGATCCACACGTGCATACTGTACTTTCTTTTCCACCAAGGCCAATTCTTTCTCAGCTTCAGGTGATAATTCTCTTGGACTATTTAAGTCCTTGTCACCTTCTAAGGTTTTGAACAAATTACTCAGTTCATCATTTTTTTACCCCAACAACAATTTGTAGATGGGAAATGTCTCTAAATAGCCTTTGAAAGTCATTAAGAGTCTAATCGATCTCTCCTAATTTGCACCTTTTGGGGTCTAATGTTTTGAAGACCTATTTTATATCCTAAATAATTAATAGAATCTCCTCTTTATATCTTTTCAGGAGCAATTTGAAATCCCCAGCAAGGCAATTTTTTTTTACTTCTTCAAATATTCTTTCTAAAGTATCTGCATTTGAGTCAGCTAGTAAAATATCATCCATATAATGATAAATTACAGATTTAGGAAATTGTTTACATATTACTTCCAATGGCTGTTGTACAAAATAGAGGCACAAGGTTAAGGTACTCAACATTGCCTGTGGGAGAACCCTCCATTGATATCTCTTATCCCGTTGAGAATTATTATAAGTAGGCACCGTGAAGGCAATTCTTTCTCTGTATTTTTCTTGTAAGGGTATTTAAAAGAACGTCTTTTAAATCAATAACTATAAGAGGCCATCCTTTAGGTAACAGAGTAGGCAAAGGTATTCCAGATTGTAGAGAGCCCATCGGCTGAATTACTTTGTTAATTGCTCTAAGGTCTGTTACCATTCTCCATTTACCAGATTTCTTTTTAATAACAAATACAGGAGAATTCCAAGGGCTGGTTGATTCTTCAATATGCTGAGCATTTAACTGCTTTTGTACCAGCTTTTCTAAAGCCTGAAGTTTCTCTGTTGCTAAAGGCCTTTGCTGAACCCATACAGGCTTGTCTGTTAACCATTTTAAAGGTAGATCTGTTTGTGTCTTTGGAAGATCATCAGTTGTTGTGCCCTGTTCTTGTACAATCTGGATGGGTGCTGACCACTCTTTAGAATAGTACCTTCTGATATTTCTCTCAGAAACGTGTTAGTTTATGATTTGTTTCTGAGATTGGAGGAATGTTAATCTGAGTATTCCATTGTTGTAATAGATCATAAGATCATAGCTATGTTAGCCACATGTGCTTTTAATTTTCCTCTCTGTCCTTCTGTACCTATACATTTGAGCCATCTTGCACTCTGTTTCACTTGAGATAATGTTCCAATCCCTAACAGCTGAACATTTGCCTCATGAAGAGGCCAATTTGGATGCCAAAATTCTGGTGCAATTATTGTCACATCTGCACCTATGTCTATAAAACCTTCCAAGAGAACGTCATTTATTCGTATTTTTAATTTTGGTCTTTGTTCATTTATAGAAGTTTGCCAAAAATTCACTTTATGATTTCTTCTGAACTTTCTGTTTTCTCTCCTACAGCTGTTCTATCACCCTGAGCAGTCTGGTTTATTCCAATATGCATTTGGTTGCTTAATTGCTCTGAGAAGGGATTTCTTCTATGATGGCAGGAAAGGTCTGAATTGAATTTGCTGTGGGGGCCTGCATGAAACCCCTCTGGGAGTTTTCTGAGGACAGAGGCAAAGGATTACCTTGTCTGTCCCTTGTTGATCTACATTCTTTGGTCCAATGTTTACCCTTACCACACCTTCTGCATAATCCACAAGGGAAGGGCATTCTGTTGCTGTTGTTCCTTGAATCAACATTCTTTCTAGGAATGCCCTATTTACATGCCCTTTTCTGCTGTGGGATGTTCTGTATGTCCTGTGGGAGCCCTTCTTGGGTTCTTTGTGGCGTTACCCAGCAGGTCCGCATAGAGGATGATTAGGACCATGGGCCTGAGTGCAGGTGTCTGAGATGGTCTGCACTTGGCTGTGCTGGGGGATGGTCTGTATGTCAAGTTGTTCTGATTGATCAATAAATAAAACCTGATCGGCTGTGGCTAGGCAGGAAGGATAGGCGGGACTAACAGAGAAGAGAAATAAAAGGACAGGAAGGCAGAAGGACTGCCTGCCAGATGCCGCCAGCCACTGCCAGGACAAGCAGCATGTGAAGATGCCGGTAAGCCACCAGCCACGTGGCAAGGTATAGATGTATGGAAATGGATTAATTTAAGCTGTAAGAACAGTTAGTAAGAAGCCTGCCACAGCCATACCGTTTGTAAGCAATATAAGTCTCTGTGTTTACTTGGTTGGGTCTGAGCGGCTGTGGGACTGGCGGGTGACAGAGATTTGTCCTGACTGTGGGCAAGGCAGGAAGACTCTGGCAACACTTTTCAAATGAACTTGTTTGCCACACCCAAAACATCTGACATTATTTTTCCCCAGAGCTTTTGAAATCACTTCTCCTATCCACATCTCATCATGGTGTGAGACTCAATATTAATTGCATCCCTGATCCAGTCCTCCAAGGGTGCTGAACTTGCCTTTAACAGCCTGATTATTCTTTTGCATGCTGCATTCACGTTCTCAAAAGCCAAAGATTCACTTATTATCTGACTAGCTTCTGAATTTGGTATCATTCTATTTACTGCTGAGGACAGCCTTTGTAAGAAATCTGTGAAGAATTCTCTGGGGCCCTGTATAACTTTTGTGAATGATTCAATATTTTTTCCCTCTTCCTCAATTTGTCCCATGCATTCATGGCTGCCATGAGGCATAGAATTAAGGTTTGGATATCATATAAACATTGTCTTTGTATTTCATCATATTGGCCTTCTCCAAGAAGCTCATCCTGGGAATTTTCCATATCTGTAGTCCTACATTGTTGTTCTATTATCTTAGCCTCCTCCTTAAACCAGATTTGACACTGTAATTGTGCTCTGGACTCCAGGACAGCTGTTACCAATTCTTTACAGCACTGAGGAATAATCCTATTACAAGTTGACCATGAGTTTAACATTTGCTTTACAAATGGAGAATGCATGCTATCTCATACTATAGCTTCCTTAAATCTTCTTAAATCTAACATTTCCACTGGAGTCCATTTAGCTTGTACACACCCTTGAGCAGGTAGTTCCTGTAAGGCTATTGGATATATTAAGTTTGATTGTTTAAAATCAGCTGTCTCTCTGTAACTGTATAATTCAATCCTGAAATAATTTCACCTTTAAATTCTTCTGTCTGGGTGTGAATTTCTCTATAATTCATTTTAACAGGTTTTTCTAAAGCTTTTATCTTGGCACTTAAAGTGACCAACCTTTCTAATACTAAAATAAGAAAAATTAAACAAATAATATTCATAATTTATGTTACATACATCCCATCAACATTATCCTCTCATTTAATTGTTCCATTTTCAGACTGCCTAATGTGTTATTAAACAAAGACCAATTTACTTCCATTGTAAAAATATTTCCCATTTTTTAATGTGGAAAAAAATCTTCTCTTTTAACTAGTTTCTCCCTTTAAGATATCTGATATGTTAGTTGACTTATCTAGTCTGCATAGAACAGTAGAAGTCTGAGGGAATTTCAAAGCAGCTACCTAGAGTGATGTCAGTCAGAAATGGGTAGAGAGAGAGAGAGAGAGAGAGAGAGAGAGAGAGAGAGAGAGAGAGCCTACTAAAAGCTAAAAGCTAAAGAAAGTCCAGCCACATGCTCTGGCCTGAGCCATACCAGGCCTGAGCCAGGGGTCTGTAAACCCACAAGCAGTCCAGCCACTTACAGCTCCAGCCCCTTGCAGCTCTGGCCGTGAGTTGGAGATCTGGCCATAAGTAGCTCCAGCTGTGTGTAGCCAGATTGCTTGTAGCTCTGGCTGAGCCAGGGGCCTGTAACTCCTGGCCTGTAAGGCCACCAATGGTTTGTTAATGAATTCTTGCCATGTGGGCACCAATTGTAGATTAATTTCTAACTGGTCTTGTTAAATAAAAAACACGAAGCCAAATATAGGGATGAAAGCCTTAGACACAAGGGAAATAGTGATAGCCAAAAGTACACTACTACCAAAAGTACACTACTTCCTGTCTACCACAACTTTATTTGCCCTCTCATTGGCTCTTAGCCCAGCTACCTCACTTCCTTGTCACTGCCTGTCTGTACAGACCTCCAGGTCTCTATGTTTGGTACTTGGATTAAAGGCATGTGTCAACACACTTGGCTGTTTCCTAGTGTGTTCTTGAACACACAGAGACCCTGCGTGCCACATGATCGGATTAAGGGTGTGTGCTACCACTGCCTGACTTTTGTGTTTATTTAAAAATGGCTGGTCTTTTCCCTCTTGATCTTTAAAGGCAAGCTTTATTTTTTAACATACAAATAAAAGATCACCTCATGGGTGTGCCAGGATACCTTTCCCTTCACAGCTATAGGTATACCCTGGCTTCTGACAGCCAGGATACCTTTCCCTTAAGAACCTCCCACCCTGCAGAGTAAAAAAAACTCAATCTCTGGACATGAAATCCCACAAATCCTCACCCTGGAAAGCTCCATTCTGAAAAGTTCCACCCCCTTCCCACAAAAATCTGTGTAAGTCTTGTATCCTATTCAGTTTGTTGCTGTTTCTTACCTAAGCAGAGACAGCCACCCTCCTGGTTTTTTCCCTCCCGATAAATCTCTTGTGTGAAGTTTGTTGTGGGTGACTTGTGGTATTCCCTGGCTCCCGAATACTTTCCATCTGAGCTGCAATGCTCACATCTGTGTTCTTGCTTTCCTGCAAAGGTACTCATTTTCTTGATGTTTAAAGGCCATTTTAAGGTTTTGTGGTTTGTTTTGTTTTGAGTACTGGGAACTGATCTCAGGGTGTTCCCCATGTAAGGCAAGCTCTTTACCACTAAGCTACATCCTTAGCTCTTCCATTTTCTTTATGTAAATAGGAATTTTTTCCTAAACACTGGGCTTTGGGGAAAGGGTTTGAGACAGTGTCACTATATAACCCGAGTTCAGAATCCTCCTGATTAATCCTGAGTGTTGATTGTTTGTTTGTTTGCTTTTTTATTTGAGACAATGGCAAGTGGAGTCTTCTGGCTCAGGCCTCTTCTGCAGACAAGGCTGGCTCTGAACTCCTGGTCCCTCTGTCCCCACCCCAACTGCTGGAATTAAGGTGCACACTACCAGGATCCACTGGAGCTGGAGGGTTTTTTTTTTTTTTTTTTGGTCCTGAGATTTGAGTCAAGAACCTTGCGCAAGCATATGCTCTCCCACCAAGATACACCCCAGTCAACAATGCAATTGTTTGTACATGCCTTTGAATTTTGTAAAACTTATTTGCATGCTTCATTATATGGCTGTAAGGATTATGTCCTTAATTACATCACCAGCCTGCGACAGCGCCCCAGCCTAAAAAGTAGGCATGCTCTCTCTGTGCTCTTTCTGTATAGCCTCTCCTTCCATATTCTCCCCCCTCCACAGGGTCCTTCTCTCTCTCTCTCTCTCTCTCTCTCTCTCTCTCTCTCTCTCTCTCTCTCTCCCTTTCTCTCCCAATAAAGCTCTAGAAAGGTAACCATGACTCGTGATTCTTCCGCCACCACAACATCTGGTGGCATGGCCACCGCGGGTGGCGGCCAGCCATGAGCGCCACCACTTAACCAACATCTGGTGCCATTCAGACTTGGATAGACCACCGAAGACCTGCGGTGACTGCTGGCTGCCACTTGCTGCCTCCTCCCCCATCCAGTGAGACCCCGAGACCGCGGGAGTCCACTGGACCCACACGCAGCTTCCACTACTGCTACCGCCATGATTCTTCACCACAGCGAGTCCGCTGCTCTCACGGTTGTGGTCTGAGCTATATTCTTTGCGAGGGACACCCCGGGGGTTGTCCTTGGGCTGTGCTGGCAATGGCACATTTTTGCTCCTGACGAGGAGGTCAATGCTGTCTCGGGTCCACCGTGGACCAACTGCAGTGCAGCCGCAGCCCTTCCCATTCCTTGACGAAGAGGATGGGAACTTGAGCTGATTCTTAGATCTCTCTCCACTCCTTGGGGACACCCAAGTTTGGAGTCAGATCCCGGTTTGTTATTTTAATTTTTTTATTTTTCTCTTGGCTACAGCCATGGGACGAAAGGGCTGATATATTTACCACTTACATTGGCACATAGGGGTGGGTACCAATAAATCTGGCCACATAACAGTGTCGCGGGAACTTCTGCCAGCGAACAGGCAAAAATAAAAGAGTTACTTTATCCCCAAGCTTTCTGCTAAAGCTCTAAACCCTTCTCCCTCTCCACTTCTGCGTCTGCCATGTGCAACCTTTTCTGTCTGACTTCTGCTGGCAGTGGGCGGGCTCAAATGGGTGGGCTTGGGGGGTTTCTACAACTCGCCCTAACTCACCTTAACTCCACCCACTCATTGTCAAACTGCCTTGGGAGACATAGACGGATCTGGAAGCTGCTAAGAGCCATTCAAATAAATTAACAGTAGTCAGGATGGCTCTTAAGCCAAAAATCATCTTATAGCCTCCTCAGACAAGTCTTCCAAAAGGATCGGTTTATAGTCCTAGGCTTTGCTAAAGACATGGCAGGGAACCCAGAACGCAGTAGGGAAATGATCCATTTCTGTTCTGGACACCAAAACCACTGACTCAGTCCTGGGAGTTTTGGGATGTCACCTCTCCTTTCTCTATTGTCGGGTACAGAGGACAGCCTTACCCACCTCACCAGATTTAATTGCACTTTCGGAGTTACTTAATGGAAAAAAATTTCAGCTAAGATAAGAGCTCATTGTCTCACTCCAGATCTACTGCCTTGTCCCTAATTCCACAACAATAAATTCTCATACACCACAAGCTTTTCTCTTCCCAGTTCCCTGTTCTAACTCACTGTTTAGCTAATGGTATAGGACCACAACAGAGCTGGAGTCCAGAGGTCATCAAGTAAGAAACTGTAACAGCTATTAACATACAAATAACATTTTAATACAAATAAAATATCACCATATTTCCCCTTTTCTATTTTAATAAAAAGAAAAAAGGAAAAAGCTTATAACTAACATAAGAAAAACTATATACAAAAGTACAATAACTATATACAATATATACAAGTAATAAATACCTAAACAATGCCTAGTTCATTTGTATTTGACAAATTCAGAGAAAATAATTCCATTATCTATCCTATTGTATCTAATTCACTTTTTATCCTAATTAATCTTCAACTATAACTAACTAATCTTCAACTCCCTCAGAGACCCAAGAAGGAAATAATATTAGCTAACAAAAATAAAAACAGGGTAGACAGGCCCGGCGGCGGAGACAAGCAGACGCAGGTAGGCCTGCGGCGGGGGCCCGTGGAGGCAGACGGGTAGGCCTGCGGCGGGGGCCCGTGGAGGCAGACGGGCCCAGCGGAGGCAGCCGACAGGGATATTCAGACCTGGCAGCAGCCGGCAGAGACATTCAGGCCCAGCGGCAGCCCACAGAGGTAGACGGGCCCAGCGGTGGCCCGCTGAGGTAAACGGGCCCGGCGGCAGCAGCCGAAAGGGACTTTCAGGCCCAGCAGCGGCCCACAGAGGTAGACAGGCCCGGCGGCAGAGACAAGCAGACGCAGGTAGGCCTGTGGCAGCGGCCCGTGGAGGTAGACGGGCCCAGCGGCGGCCCGCTGAGGTAAACGGGCCCGGCTGCAGCGGCCGACAGGGACATTCAGTCCCGGCTGCAGCCGGCAGAGACATTCAGGCCCGGTGGCGGCCCCCAGAGGCAGACAGACCCAGCGGCAGATGACAGGGACATACAGGCCCGGCGGCGGACCGCAGAGGTAGACAGGCCCAGGGACGGAGACAAGCAGACGTAGTTTGGAACAGGGACGACCCTAACCCCAACATCTGGGGAGGAAGCTATCTCCGTGGGTCAGAACCAGAACGAATCTGAACACTCCGTCTAAGGACAACCCAGGGCCCAGCTGCTGATCCTGTGAAACCCAACAACTTGGAGGTGTTGGTGAGACTACCCTGCTCAGCTGAAACCCATCTGGGAGAGGATTCAGATGCCTACAGTTTAAAGTCTGAAGAAACAAGATCAGCTGAGGAGTTGACAAATGAACAAAGCGTGACCTGGGAACACAGAAGAAGGCGCTACCCAGACACCAAACCAGATCATCAGAATCATAAGTATATAATTCACCGATCGAAATCAGCTGCCCCTGAAGAAACAGCCCAATAGCACCAATTTAACCAAGAACCACTACTAAACCAAGACTAAAAATTAGAACAAGAGAGGCACTCTCAGACACAGACACCACCTGCACCTCACAGAGGAAGAGATGAGTAGACGTCAGTGCAAAAATACAGGCAACAACATAAAGACCTATATGGCAACATCAGAACCTAGTGATTCTACACCTGCAAGACCTAAACATACCATGACAGAAGAAACAGAAGAAATCAACCCTAAAAATGACATTAAGAAGATGATAGAGGCCCTTAAAGAAGAAATAAAACATTCCCTCAATGAGGAAATAAAAACTTTCCTTAAAGAGGAATTGAAAAACTACCTTAAAGAGGAAATAAAAACTTTCCTTAAAGAGGAAATAAAAAACTCCCTTAAAGAGGAAATAAAAACTTCCCTTAAAGAGGAAATGAAAAACTCCATTAAAGAGGAAATAAAAAACTCCCTTAAAGAAATGGAAGAAAAAACAAACAAAAAATTGGAAGAAATCAAATCAAGCCAAGAAAAAGCAATTAAACAGATGAAAGAAACATTCCAAGATCTGAAAAATGAATTTGAGACAATAAAGAAAACACATGCTGAGGGAATGCTGGAAATAGAAATCCTGACAAAACGAACAGGAACTACAGAAAAAAGCATAACGAACCGATTGCAAGAGATGGAACAGAGAATCTCTGACACTGAAGACACAATAGAGAAAATAGATTCGTCAGTCAAAGAAAACAATAAAGACAAAAAAGTCCTAACACAAAACGTCCAGGAAATTTGGGACACCATGAAAAGACCAAACCTAAGAATAATAGGGATAGAAGAAGGAGAAGAATACCAACTCAAAGGCACAGAAAATATATTCAACAAAATCATAGAAGAAAACTTTCCTAACCTAAAGAAAGAAATACCTATGAAGATACAAGAAGCTTACAGAACACCGAATAGGCTGGATCCAAAAAAAAAGTCCCCTCGCCACATAATAATCAAAACACTAAACACACAGAATAAAGAAAAAATATTAAGAGCTGCAAAGGAAAAGGACCAAGTAACATATAAAGGCAAACCCATCAGAATAACACCAGACTACTCAATAGAGACTATGAAAGCTAGAAGATCATGGACAAACCTCATGCAGACACTAAGAGACCACAGATGCCAACCCAGAATATTATACCCAGCAAAACTCTCAATCACCATAGGCGGAGTAAACAAAATATTCCAGGATAAAACCAGATTTAATCAATACCTGTCCACAAACCCAGCCCTACAGAAAGCACTAGAAGGGAAAATTCAACCCAAAGAAGCTAAACACATCCATGAAAAATCAAGCAATAGATAATCCTACACCAACATACACCAAAGAAGGACAACACAACCAAAAAAATAACAGGAATTAACAATCACTGGTCATTAATATCCATCAATATCAATGGTCTCAACTCACCTATAAAAAGACACAGGCTAACAGAATGGATAAGAAAACAGGACCCATCCATATGCTGCATACAAGAAACACACCTTAACTCCAAAGACAGACACTACCTCCGAGTAAAGGGCTGGGAAAAGGTTTTCCAAGCAAATGGACCTAAGAAACAAGCTGGTGTAGCTATCCTAATATCTAATAAAATAGACTTCAAACTAAAATCAATCAAAAGAGACCAGGATGGACATTACATATTCATCACGGGAAAAATCCACCAAGATGAAGTCTCGATTCTAAACATTTATGCTCCAAATACAAAAGCACCCACATTCATAAAAGAAACACTACAAAAGTATAAAACGCACATCAAACCCCACACATTAGTAGTGGGAGATTTTAACACACCACTCTCACCAAAAGATAGATCTACCAGACTGAAACTTAACAAAGAAATAAAGGACCTAACAGATGTTATGACTCAAATGGACCTAATAGATATCTACAGAATATTCCATCCTAACACAAAAGAATATACCTTCTTCTCAGCACCCCATGGAACCTTCTCAAAGATTGACCACATGCTTGGACACAAAACAAATCTCAACAGATACAAAAAAATTGGAATAACCTCCTGTATCTTATCAGACCACCATGCCTTAAAGTTAGAACTCAATAACAACAAAAATTATAGAAAACCCACAAACTCATGGAAACTGAATAATGCCCACCTGAAACATCAATGGGTCAAGGAAGAAATAAAGATGGAAATTAAAGAGTTCCTAGAATTCAATGAAAATGAAAGTACAACATACCCAAACTTATGGGACACTATGAAAGCAGTGCTAAGAGGAAAATTCATAGCTCTAAATGCACACATAAAGAAGATGGAGCAATCCCATACCAATGAATTAACAGCACAACTGAAAGCTCTAGAACAAAAAGAAACAAACTCACCCAGGAGAAATAGACGCCAGGAAATAATCAAATTGAGGGCTGAAATCAACGAAATAGAAAACAAGAGAACAATACAAAAAATCAATGAAACAAAGAGTTGGTTCTTTGCAAAAATCAACAAGATAGACAAACCACTAGCCAAATTAACCAAAAGGCAAAGAGAGAGCACCCAAATTCACAAAATCAGAAATGAAAAGGGAGACATAACAACAGACAATGAGGAAATCCAGAGAATCATCAGATCATACTTCAAAAACCTGTACTCCACAAAAATGGAAAACCAGGAAGAAATGGACAATTTTCTGGATAAATACCAAACACCAAAATTAAATCAAGACCAGATAAACCATTTAAATAGACCAATAACCCCTAAAGAAATAGAAACAGTCATCAAAAGTCTCCCAACTAAAAAAAGCCCAGGACCAGATGGTTTCAGTGCAGAATTCTACCAGACTTTCAAAGAAGAACTAATACCAATCCTCTTCAAAGTGTTCCACACAATAGAAACAGAAGGAACACTACCAAACTCTTTTTATGAGGCTACAATTACCCTGATACCCAAACCACACAAAGATGCAACAAAGAAAGAGAACTACAGACCAATCTCCCTCATGAACATTGATGCAAAAATACTCAACAAAATATTGGCAAACCGAATCCAAGAATACATCAAAACAATCATCCATCACGACCAAGTAGGATTCATCCCAGGGATGCAAGGATGGTTCAACATACGGAAATCAGTCAATGTAATACACCATATAAACAAACTGAAAGAAAAAACCCACATGATCATCTCCTTAGATGCTGAAAAAGCCTTTGACAAAATGCAACACCCCTTCATGATAAAGGTCTTAGAAAGAATAGGAATACAAGGAACATTTCTAAACATAATAAAAGCAATTTATAGCAAGCCAACAGCAAACATCAAATTAAATGGAGAGAAACTCAAAGCGATACCACTAAATTCAGGAACAAGACAAGGCTGTCCACTCTCCCCATATTTATTCAATATAGTACTAGAAGTTCTAGTGTGAGCAATAAGACAACAAAAGGAGATCAAAGGGATACAAATTGGAAAGGAAGAAGTCAAACTTTCACTATTTGCAGATGATATGATAGTATACATAAGTGACCCCAAAAACTCTACCAGGGAACTTCTACAGCTGATAAACTCCTTCAGTAAAGTGGCAGGATACAAGATCAACTGAAAAAAATCAGTAGCCCTCCTATACACAAATGATAAAAGGGCTGAGAAAGAAGTCAGAGAAACATCACCCTTTACAATAGCCACAAATAATATAAAATACCTTGGGATAACACTAACTAAACAAGTGAAAGACCTTTTTGATAAGAACTTTAAATCTCTAAAGAAAGAAATTGAAGAAGATATCAGAAAATGGAAAGATCTCCCATGCTCATGGATAGGTAGGATTAACATAGTAAAAATGGCAATCTTACCAAAAGCAATCTACAGATTTAATGCAATCCCCATCAAAATCCCAACACAATTCTTCACAGACTTGGAAAGAAAAATACTCAACTTTATATGGAAAAACAAAAGACCCAGGATAGCTAAAAGAATCCTATACGGTAAAGCAACCCTTGGAGGCATCACCATCCCGGACCTCAAACTCTACTATAGAGCTATAGTAATAAAAACAGCTTGGTACTGGTATAAAAACCGACATACGGACCAATGGAATCGAATTGAAGACCCTGACATTAATCCATGCACATATGAACACCTGGTTTTTGACAAAGGAGCCAAAACTATACAATGGAACAAAGAAAGTATCTTCAACAAATGGTGCTGGCATAACTGGATGTCAATATGTAAAAGATTACAAATAGATCCATATCTGTCACCATGCACAAAACTCAAGTCCAAGTGGATCAAAGACCAAACATAAATCCAGTTACACTAAACTTAATAGAAAAGAAAATAGGAAGCACTCTTGAACGCATTGGCACCGGAGACCATTTCCTAAATAAAACACCGACAGCACAGACCCTGAGTACAACAATTAATAAATGGGACCTCTCAAAACTGAGAAGCTTTTGCAGGGCAAAAGACACAGTCAATAAGACAAGAAGACAGCCAACAGATTAGGAAAAGATCTTCACCAACCCCACATCTGACAGAGGATTGATCTCCACAATATATAAAGAACTCAAGAAACTAGACATCAAAGCACTGAACAGTCCAATTAAAAAATGGGCTAAAGAGCTAAACAGAGAATTCACAAAACAAGAACTACAAATGGCTGAAAGACATTTAAAGAAATGCTCAACATCTTTAATCATCAGAGAAATGCAAATCAAAACAACTCTGAGATACCACCTTACACCTGTTAGAATGGCTAAGATCAAAGACACCAATGACAACCAATGTTGGAGAGGATGTGGAGCAAAGGGAACACTCCTCCACTGTTGGTGGGAATGTAAACTTGTAAAACCACTGTGGAAATCAGTCTGGCGGTTTCTCAGAAAATTAGGAATCGAACTACCTCAAGACCCAGCCATCCCACTCTTGGGCATATACCCAAAGAATGCTGATTCATACCATAAAGATACATGCTCAGCTATGTTCATAGCAGCACTATTTGTAATAGCCAGAACCTGGAAACAACCTAGATGCCCATCAACGGAAGAATGGATGAAAAAAATGTGGTACATATACACAATGGAGTACTACTCAGCAGAGAAAAACAATGAAAGCATGAAATTTGCAGGCAAATGGATGGAACTAGAAAAAATCATCCTGAGTGAGGTAACCCAAACCCAGAAAGACAGTTATGGTATGTACTCACTCATTGGTGGATTCTAGATATAAAATGAACAATCAGACCACAACCCATAGAACCATAGAGGCTATATATATAGCATGGAGGTCCCTAGGACGACTGTGGCTTATAATAAATTTCAGTTTTACTCAATTATTGAAAAAAAATAGCCAAATGAATGGAAACACATGAACTATGAACCAAAGGCTGAGGGGCTCCCAGCTGGATCAGGCCCTCTGAATAGGTGAGACAGTTGATTGGCTTGATCAGTTTGGGAGGCATCTAGGCAGTGGGACCAAGTCCTGTGCTCATTTCATGAGTTGGCTGTTTGAAACCAGGAACTTATGCAGGGACACTTGGCATAGTCTGGGAGGAAGGGACTGGACCTCCCTGGACTGAGTCTACCAAGTTGATCACAGTCCTCGGGGAGGACTTGTCCTGGAGGAGGTGGGAATGGAGGGTGGGCTGGGGGTAAGGGGAGGGTGTGGGAGGGGGAGAATAGGGGAACCCATGGCTGATATGTAGAACTGAATGGTATTGTAAAATAAAAAAATATATATCACAAAAAAAAATAAAAATAAAAAAATAAAAAATAAATAAAAAAATAAAAACAGGAAGTACATGCAAGCAACTTCCAAAAAATTGTGAGTTGACAGAAACAGCCAGCTGCTTGGACAGTCATCTGAGGTTTCTCCGCAGTGTTGGGGCATCATCTTCAGCCTATAGGCTTAGCGTATCTGATAGACTCATTTGTGAACTAGGATGTACACAAGGTCAATAGTTCAACCTCACATTGGGTGAGAGCAGTCCATGTACCAGAAACACCTGAATTCCACTAGTGTCATGTCATGATTCAGGATTTCAAATTCTGGAAATTGTTGATGTTTTTATTAATTCAGCTGTCCATTCTTCTTGGCTATGTGTGTATGTGGCTTCATCTCAGCATCCTGTTCTTCTCTACATCCCACTATTAAATGCCATTCTACTATTGAGAGGCGTGAGCTTAATTACTCTTCAAGAATAACTTTTCAAACTTTTCAGCTGCTGTCCCATTGCACACCAGAAGCCATCGGCCCACTGCCTATTAAGCTGCCTTCGAAGAAAAGGGCACTGTACCTTTTCCGGATTGTGAAAGCCACTTCAGGGATGGTGCCATATTGTCCTGGCCTCAAAAGATGCCTTTTGATAAAGGCTCAGTCGGTAGAGCATGAGACTCTTAAATCTCAGGATTCTTTTCTCTCTAAGCTTTTTTCTATGTCACCAGCATCTTGTCAGACAGAAGGTTCCCAGCCACAGCCAAGAGGGATGCATGTCTCCAGAGCAAACGGATGACAGACAGTACCCCACAATGCCTGTCTACCTGGGAAGACTCCCCCAAGAGCCAACCGATGTCCAACAGTCAGCTGGAAACAGCTTTTGAGAGAAACGACGCCCCTATTCCCATCCACCTGCTTTTTTTTTTTTTAATAATAAGTGAAAGTCTGGGATGAAAGGATTATGCCCTTAATTATGTCATCAGCCTGTGACGGCGTCCCAGCCTAAAAAGCAGGCATGTTCTCTCTTCACTCTTTCCCTATTGCCTCTCCTTCCATATTCTCCCCCTCCACATGGTCTCTCTCTCTCTCTCTCTCTCTCTCTCTCTCTCTCTCTCTCTCTCTCTCTCTCTCTCTCTCCCAATAAAGCTCTAGAAAGGTAACCATGGCTCGTGATTCTTCCACCACTGCAACATTCGTTGGCATGGCTTCCTCCCGCGACGGCCAGCCACAAGCGCCACCACTTAACCAACAATGGCTACTTACTTTCAACATGTATTTCTATAATTTATATCATATAATATAAAATTGTAGTTTCTCTGTCATATTACACCCCATTATTTGAATACATGAAAAAATTTTCCAGGGATAGATGTCTCAGGAGTTTAGAGTACTGGCTACTCTTGCAGAGGATGTAGGTTCAATTCCCAGCACCCCCCATCAGCTCACAATAGTCTATATAACTCCAGTTTGGGGAATGTACATGGTTCACAAGATGTACATACACTCATATATACACACACACACAGACCAAATAAATATTTTTAAAAAGTTTTCCCAAGTGGCTGTGCAAATCTACACACTGTGCAATATACTTTCCTTAAGCCCAGTATAATTGGTTATTTTCCCAAGGCACAGTTAAGACTATGTTAACAAACAGGCTGTGGTAGGGCATGCACACCTTTAGTATCAGCACCTGGGAGGCAGAGGCAGGCAGATCACTGTGAGTTCATAGCCAGCCTGTTAGTAAGTTGATGGCGGAATGTCTTTTATATGCTGTGAAAATACGTTGCTCTGATTGGTTGATAAATAAAGTCATTTGGCCTATAGCAAGGCAGCTTAGAGGCAGGTGGAAAATCCAAACAGATAGACAGGAAGAGAAGGGAAAGAAAAAAGCAGACACCAGACACCACCAAAGGAACAACATGTCAGCAGACTGGTAAGCCACACCCATGTGGCAACTTATAGGTTAATAGAAACAGGTTAATTTAAGATATAAGAGTTAGCTAGCAAGAAGCTTGAGCCATAGACCTTGGCCATGCAATTTGTAATTGATATAAACCTCTGTGTGTTTACTTGGGTCTGAGTGGTTGCAGGACCAGGTGGGACAAAGGAATTTTATAAATGGTTGTGGGACCTTGGTGCTGGGCAAGACCAGGAAAACTTCTAGCTACAGTAAGTTCCAGACCAGCCAAGGACTTGCATACTGTTTGTTTTTGTTCTTTGTTTTTTTTTTGAAATTGCTATGTAGTTCTGGAGTGAGACTCTGTCTTCAAATAAACCAACAAGTGGGCTATGCTCCCATGTCAGGCATGGTAGCTCAGACTATGAGCCCAGCACTTGGAAAGCTAAGGCAGGAAGACTAATCAGAGTCCAATGCCAACCCAGGCTACATGCTGAGTTCCAGGATAGCCTGTCTCACATTATCAAACCAAGCTAAAAAAAACAAAAACAAAAATAAAAACAAACAACCCTAGGCTACTAAACTTGAGTTTAGTTTGGCTGGTGGCCTATTATTAGCTAGCACTTACATTTAAATTAACCCATTTCTATTAATCTATATATTGCCATGTGGCTCGTGGCTTATTGGTTATTTCACATCTTGCTTCTTGGTTGGCTCACAGCATCTGCCCTGACTCAGCCCTTCTTCATCTCTGTTTTTAGTTTGAATGTACTGTCTAACCTTATTATGCCTCACCATTTACCAAAAAGCTTTATTTATCAACCAATGAGAGCAACACAAATTCATAGCATACAAAAAGACATCCCACAGCACATTAGTAAGGTACCTGTGAGGGCACAGCCTCCTTTTTACACCTTGTTTATTACAGTTGTTAATAGTTGTTCTGCAATTCTTCAGAGTGAAGTTTTCTCTACTCCATACACCCAGAAGACACATTAAATTTCTCTTTCAAAAGAGCAGTCTTCCCCAGAGGTGAATTTTACAGTTGTCCCTGGAGTGCTTCTGTTGACTAAGCCTCTTGGCTCACAAGTAGCAGAAACCAATGCCAACAGTCAAACAGGGAATTCTTCTAAAGATTCAAGGATATTATAAGGCACAAATACACATTACACATGCACACAAATACACACACACACACACTCACCCAAAAACAAAAAGATAAACAAAACAACAACAACAAACTCACAGATGGCTCAGCTGCTCAGAGTCTTGGTGGCTGACTCTTTCAGAGGAAGAGCATGGTGGCTCACAACTGCCTGTAACTCCAGTTCCAGTATGCTCCTACTCCCTCTTCTGGCCACAACTAGTACTGCACTCACATGGTACATATCCAGACACACATAAAACGAAAATAAATAAATAAATAAATAAATAAATAAATAAATAAACAAATGAACAAACAAATAAATAAAACCTTCTGGTTGGAGAGATGGCAGAGCAGTTAAATGCACATATGGCAGGGCTGGAGAGTTGACTCGGTGGTTAAGAGTACTTGCTTTTCTTGCAAAAGACCCAGGTTCAATTCCCAGCACTTACATGGAGACTCACCACTTCCCTCAGGCATCAAGCATGCATGTGGTACACAGACATGCATGCAGGCAAACCACTCATACACACAAAATAAACAAAAAAAAAAAGGAAGGAACAAAGCACATACGGCTCATGCAGGAAGATCAGAGTTCAGTCCCCAGCACCCACATCAGGTGGCTCACAAACACCTGTAACTTCATCTCCAGGATATCCAGTGCTACAGGGCTCCACATGCACAGCGCTCATGCACATACCCACACAAAGACAAACACATAATAGCAAATGCCTTTTAAAAACTGGGGCTGGAGAAATGGCTCAGCAGTTAAGAGCTCTGGATACTCTCCCATGAGACCCTGGTTCAATTTTCAAATTTCAATACAGCAGCAGATAACCCATTGTAACTCCAGATCCCAGGATCTGATGTCCTCTTCTGACCTCTAAAAGGCACCAGCCACACAAGTGGTAGACAGGCATACATATAAGTTTACACATATACATAAAAAAAATATTCTCATTAAACATTGGTCCAGTACCCTCCTATAATAATATTGGCTAGAGAGTTGGGTGTGTTCCTGCAGGTCTGTAGTTCAGATACTCAGGGGACTATAGGGTCACTTAAATATATGTCTGAAATCCATCATTTCAAAAAATTGAATTTAAAAATTTTTTTGATTTATTTATTGTATGTGTATGAGAAGACAAATTATGCAAGAAGTCAGGTGATCAGGCTTGACTTACAGGCCTCTACCTGATGAGCCATCTCCTGTTTATGAGGTTCAGGTATTGAACACTAGGTCTCTAGTCAATGGCACTCTTTGGGGAGGTTGCAGGAGCTTCAGCCTCGCTAGAGGAAGTATGTCACTAGGGAATGGCTTTGAGAACTCATAACCTTGCCCCTCTTCCAGTTTAACCTCTGCTTCACGTTTATGGTTGAAGATGTGATCTCTCGTGTTCTTGCTCTACTGCCTGCTTCCACAGTGGCCTCATCATCATGTACTCTAACCCTCTGAACTTGGAAGCCAAAATAAACTCTTTCTTCTATAGGTTTCTTTGTTCATGGTATCTTATTACAGCAACAGAAAAGTAACTAGTACAAGGCCTCATGTATCCCAGGCTGGCCCCAAACTCACTATGCAGACAGGGATACTTAATTATAGGTATAGTCAAATGAAAATTAGAAGATAGGAAAAAAATGGAACCTGGCTTAATCCATTTATGCTACTGTAACAAAATATATGAGATTGGATAATTTGAAAACAATATTTATTCATCAAAGTTTGGAGACTAAGAGGGCCAAGATCAAGGCACTAGTAAGCTTCATGCCTAGTGAGAGCCCAGTGGTGGTTTCCAAGATAGTCCCTTGTTGCTGAACTACAGAGGACATCCTCACATGGAAGAGAGAAAAGACGTTGGCTGGGGCTTGTAGAATGACAGTACTTCTGCCTAGGTTCAATCCTCATTCCCAAAAAGGGGTGTGAAGAAACTCAAGAAGAGAAAAAGCCTAAATAAGAACCTAGTTCCCCTAACCCTTGTGCAAGGCTGCGAACCGAATTCCCAAGGCTCTGAACCCACTCAGAAGCTTTGCAAGGGATTCCTCTTGGCCCTGTCCTGTTAGAAAGCAGCTTTCAGCCTGGTGTGGTGACACAGCTTTAATCCCAGAACTGGAGGCAGAGGCTGCTGTGGATGATTAATTGATAAATAAAACACTGATTGGCCAGTAGTCAGGCAGGAAGTAATAGGCAGGACTAGCAGAGAGGAGAATTGAGAGAACAGGAAGGCAGAAAGGAAGAGACACCAGCCTGCCATCCAGGGAGCATCATGTGAAGGCAGCAGGTAAAGCCATGGAACACATGGCGACATATAGATTTACAGAAATGGGCTGAGTATAAGAGTAAGAGCTAGACAATGGTAGGCCTGAGCTAATGGCCGAGCAGTTTAAATAATATAAGTGTCTGTGTGTTTATTTTATAAGTGGGCTACAGGACTGCTGGGGCTTGGCGGGACCCGGAGAGAAAAACTCAGCTACAAGAGGCAGACAGATCTCTGAGCAAGTTTCAGGACAGTTAGGATTACATGGTAATACCCTGTCTTGAAACCATGCCCCACAAAGGAAAAAGAAAGAAAGAAAGCAGCTTTCCTCCTGCTTTATGTTGGTAACTGACTTTCAACAAATGACTTTGGGAGAGATTCCAACCATGGAAGATATTCTGTAGAATAAATAAATCACAAATTGTTCATTTTTAACATTTTGCTTATTTTGAGTCCTTATCATTGAGAATATGGTTTGTTTCCTAGGCTTATATGGTGGCAATTTGTTTCATTGTGTTTTAACAGGTCTCACTCTTTAGCTCTGGGTATGCTGAACTTTAGGTGAGTCACCTGCCTCTGCCTTCCCAGGGCTGGGATTAGAGTTCTGAGCCATCACACCTGGCTGCTACTTTTTCATTACATCTCAGCCTGGGATGGTGGCATGCCTAGTACTTGGGAGACAGAAGGATCTGTGAGTTTGAGGCCAGCCTGGTCTACACAGCAAATCCAGGACTAAATAGAGAGACTCTGTTTCAAAAATAAATAAATAAATAAAATAATAAAAACTACATTTAAGACATCTTATGTTTTTATTGTATTGGTGTTTTGCCTGCCTGTCTATACGCATACTTGATGTTCTTGGAGGCCAAAAGAGAGTGTCAGATCCATTGGGACTGGAGTTACGTACATTGTGAGCTGCTATGTGGTTATGGGGAATCAAACCCAGGTCCTCTGCAAGAGCAGCCAATGCTCTTAATCACTGAGCCATCTTTCCAGTCCCCAAATTGCATTTATTTGTGTTTATGGATGCATATTGTTTTTGCTCTTTTGGGGGCCCCACCACCCAGCTCACAAATAAATCACACACAGAAGCTTATTTTTACTTATGAATGCCCAGCCTTAGCTTGGCTTGTTTTTTGCTGGATTTCCTTACCTTAAATTATCCCATCTATCTCTAGCCTCTGGGCTTTTCCTTTTCTATTCCTGTATACCTTTGTTTCTTACTCTGTGGCTTACTGTGTAGCTGGGTGGCTGGGCCCTGGGTCCTCCTTGTTCTCTGGATCTTTGATCTCCTCCCAGACTTTTCCTTTTCTCTCTTCTCTCTGCCTTGCTATTAGCTGTTCTGTTCTTTATTAGACCACCAGGTGTTTTGGACAGGCACAGTAATACAGCTTCACAGAGTTAAACAAATGCAACATAAACAAAAGTAACATACCTTAAAATATTCCCCAACAGGTAGGTGTGTCTGTGTGTGTGTGTGTGTGTGTGTGTGTGTGTGTGTGTGTGTGTGACAGACAGTGTGTGAGGTCAGAAGACAACTTGCAAGAGTTGGTTCTCTCTTTCCACTGTGTGAGTCCCAGGGATCAGACTAAGGTTGTCATGCTTGGTGATAAGAAGCCTTTAACACTGAGCCCTGTTTCTGGCTTTTTGAGATATTGTCTCAAGTATACTTTAGGCTGGCTACCTTGAACTCTGACCTAAGGATGGCCATGAACTTCCCACCCTATTGCTTCCACCCTCTCAAGTGTTGGGATTAGTGGAAAATGGAAGTTGTATAGCAATATACCTAAGTTGCTATATAACACACTAAACGTGTTAACCCTTTCTGATATCTTTCATAATGAGATTACAATCCTGAAATACAAACTCTATTTTTTGGGTATGGGTTTTTTAAGATTATCTTTTTAAAAATCTGTATGAGTGTTTTGTCTACAGGTATATCTGTGCACCACCTGCATGCAGTGCCCAGAGAGGCCAGAAGAAGATGTTTGATACCCTTGGAGCTGGAATTGCAACGGTTGTGAGCTGACATGTGGGTGCTAGAAACAAACCCAGGTCCTCTGAAAGAGCAGCCAGTGCTCTTAACTTCTGAGTCACCTCTCCAGGAGCCCCAAAAGTATATTTTTTGTTTTTTGTTTGTTTGCTTGTTTGTTTGAGACAGTGTTTCTCTACATAGCCCTAGCTGCCCTGGAACTCACTATGTAGACCAGGCTGGATTCAAACTCACAGAGAAAGATCTGCCTGCCTCTGCCTCCCAAGTGCTGGGATCAAAGGCCTGTGCCACCACCCCTAGCTATACAGTGGATTTTATTTTATTTTTAATGTCTATTTGTATGTGGATTTTACTTACACACATGTTACATGGGACATTATTTTCCATTCAGGTTTCTGGAATGCTTGCACAAGACCAGTCTATTTTTATAAACTCAATTTATTTTAAATAAAGTTTCATTGGAATAACAAAGTCTATTATGGCGTATTGTACTGTTAATAAATAGCACTGTTACTGGAGGCTGGAATGCTGTCTCCAGTACTGAGGCAATGATTACAGGCAGTCTGTTGATCCGGAACAGGTCAGGACTCCAGAGAGAAGCTTCTCAAACAAGGTAAGAACTTGTGCTTTTATCAAGTTGGCAGTGAAGTATGTAGAAACACCATTAAGTTCTAGAAAGAAAAAGGCAATTTTATTTGAGATGATAGTTATAAATATGATAATCTAGAATAAAACAAAAAGGAGACAATGCCAATTCTCATTTTTTTTCCGCTGAAATCAAAGGTTTAAATAGAGAAGTAATCCATGAACTGACCTGCAGTATTACAACTGAAATTACATTTAATATTTGTGTCAAGGGTTGGGAATTTAGCTCAGTGGTAGAGCACAAGGCCCTGGGTTCAGTCCTCAGCTTTGGAAAA
This sequence comes from Peromyscus leucopus, assembly GCF_004664715.2. Classification (NCBI taxonomy): domain Eukaryota; kingdom Metazoa; phylum Chordata; class Mammalia; order Rodentia; family Cricetidae; genus Peromyscus; species Peromyscus leucopus. Next base: position 29,102,957 of record NC_051086.1, on the reverse strand, counting down.
AACAAAACTACAACAACAACAAAAAAAACCTCTCTCTGTTCTCTCTCTGCTCTGCTCCCTCTCTCCAGGCCTGGCTCCCTTCTTTCCCTCCTAATAAAGCAGGGTCTCATGTGACTCTGGCTGGCCTCAAACTCCCTTTGTGCTTAAAGATGACCTTGAACTTCTGATCCTCCTACCTCCACCTCTAGGGTGCTGAGATTACAGTATGGACCACCTACTTGAATACTAACTTTAATATGAAAGAAAAGTTTGTCATCTATCCCATATAACATATGATCCATCAATTCCAGCTCCTCTACTTGTATAACTTTGGAAAATTTACTTAATCTCTCAATGTCAAATGCATCCTTTAAGTGGAGATAACAACACCGTTTAAGTCTGATGAATGCCCTTGAGTCACTCCTATTGTGTTATAAACACCCAATAGCTATTTTATTATTTTATTATTATTTTTTTTAGACAGGGTTTCTCTGTGTAGTTTTGGTGCCTGCCCTGGATCTAACTCTGTAGCCCAGGCTGGCCTCGAACTCACAGAGATCCACCTGCCTCTGCCTCCCGAGTGCTGGGATTAAAGGTGTGCGCCGCCACCGCCCAGCCCCAGTAGCTATTTTATTAATAAATTCATGTATGCTCATTCAAAAATGATACAAGCTAAGGTTCTAAGATAAATGAAACATAGATAAACAAGATTCTCATGGTCTATTGGGTAAGGATCATAAGAAGTCACCCAAGGATCTCTTAAGTTATTAACCAAGTTATGTCCTAATCATTTATTTATTTATTTAGCTAGCTATCTATTTGGGGATGCACATGCCAGGGTGTATATATGGTGGTCAGAGAACAACTTTCAGGAGTTGGTTCTCTACACTTGTGGGTACTGGGGTAGAACTAGGTCAGTCTTGGTGCTAAGTGTTGCCACCACTGAATACTCTTGCCTACCCAAGACCATCTTTTGAAAAGCTCCTGAAGGCCGGCATGGGAACACATACCTATAATGCCAGCACTCAGGGGGAGCTGCAGGAGGGATGCTGCAAAGTCTGGGCCAGCCTGGGCTTCATAGTAAGTTCCAGGTCACCCAGAAAGTACAAATAACAAATAAAAAAATAAAGCTTATGAAAAACAGCAATTAAAAAATTTTTTTTTTTTTTGCTTTTTGAGACACAGCCTCTCTTTTTATAGGCCAGGATAGTCTCCAACTCTCAATTCTCTCACCTCACTCTTCCAAGGGCCAGACTGATTACAGTAGGGAGCCTCCATCCTCCAATCTAAAGTTTCAGTAAAGGTTCAGATTCAAGCTTGTTAGGCTCATACTACTGACACTGTGGGTCAGAGAAATCCATGTCACATGAGCTATCCTGTCCATTGTTAGGATGCTTTACTGCATCTCCACTCTATATAACCCTCCTTATCCTAGTTTTATACTACTATAGAGTCTCAACGTGAGCTTCAAAAACCAAGCTAGGGAATCAGTTCCCAAATAAGCATTCCTAGGGCCTGCCTCTTTGACTACCAGCCTTCCCAGGGATGTAGGTATTGCCATACAATGTGTGCTCTGTTGTTGGAAGAAACCAGGTCCTGAAAGGTAGATTCTCCATCTGGGAGTCAGGAGGTTAGCAAATTGCCTTATCTTGGGCCAGCACATCAAATGAAGAAGGCTGTGTATTCTGAGAAAATAGTGGGCCACATCTGGGTGTCCCTGGGCAGAATGACAAAGGTAGTGTTGGCTGTAGATCTGCCCCACAGTGTCTTTTCTCCCTATGCCACTTGTTCTTGGTTACCTGAATGACTCCAGATAATGTAACTGGAGCCAAAGGAGCTATAGTGCCCATTCCAGGCCAACTGGCAGATCAGGGCAGGGGGTTTCTCCTTGGTTACACAAGTTGACTCACAGCATTGTTTAAAGACAGTCTCACTATTGTAGTCCTGGCTGTCCAGGAACTGGATACACAAACCAGGATGGCAGCATATAGAGTTCTATTTCCAAAGGGATAGGATTAAAGGCATGCATCACTACACCACGCAATTCACATCTTTGATTTTTGTCTTTTGGCCCATAAAGTCTAAAATATCTACTACTTTGACCTTTATGGGGGGAAAAAACCACATGTAATCCTGTTTTAGATAAGTACTTATCATACTAGCAACATGCATAAATGGGCTATTATAGTAAACAGTAGTTCCACATGATGACATGATGTCATTTCTGTAACCATCAGAAAGGTTCTGTACAAGAAATTAAACACCTGGAACTATTTTGCAAGATGAACAACTATACTTTGTTACTAACCTTTTTTTTTTTTTCCAAGACAGGGTTTCTCTGTGAAATAGTCCTAGCTGTCCTGGAACTCAATCAGGCTGGCCTCAAACTCACAGATCTGTCTGTCTCTGCCTCCCAAGTGCTGGGGTTAAAGGCATGCATCGCCCCTGCCTGGGTTGTTGCTAATATTTAAGAGGTCTACTTTTGGCTTATAATTTAATGAAGAGAACATTAGCAATTCATCTCAATTATTTGCCTATTGGCATTACTTTACAGACAGTCATAGATAGAACTTCAGACTACAAACACAATTCAACCCTGCTAAAAATTCTGCAAAGAAGACAGCTGTGGTGTGCTGGGCATGGATCTCAGTAGACTGCTCACCTAGTATGCAGAAAGCCCTGGGTTCCATCCCCAGCACTTCACAAACCTAGTGTAGTGATATTCAGAACCCCAGCACTCAGGCAGGCAGAGGCCGAAAAATCAGAAGTTCAAATATTTGGGCCAGCCTGAGCTACATGAGATTCTGAAAAAAAAAGTTCTAGAGAGATGGCATAGTGGTTAAGATCACTTGCTTCTCTTCCAGGGACTCAAATGCAGTTCCTGGCACCTTATCATATGGCTCACAACTGTCTGTTAACTCCAGCTCCAGAAGATGCAGTGCCTCTGGCTTAGGCTGGCACCTGCACTCCCATATACAACCCACATGCAGGTATACCTATACATAATAAAAAATAATAAGGCGTTTTTTAAAAAAAAGATGAAAAATTTAAAAAGTAGCAGGCACAAACCATGCAAGGTGGCAATGGCTATAATCTCAGCACTCAGAAGGTTGAGGTACATGATTTTTTTTTAGACAGGGTGTCACTGTATAGTCCTGGCTAGCCTGGAACTTGCTATATTGACCAGGCTGGCCTTGAACTTACAAAGATCTAGAAGCAGGGGAATCTTGAGTTCAAGTGTACTCTGGGCTACATAGCAAGACACTGCCTTAAAGAAAAATAAAAGAGCAAAGTAAAAGGCCATCAGAGGTTTCCCATCCATAAAAGACTCCTCATCTATCTCATTTTTTTTATACACACCACATTCTTTTCACTCTCTAAGTCCCAAGGACCTGTGACTACTAGGTTATGCCTTCCCAGATAGCCCTAAACAAGCCATGGACTATTATTACATCTCTGTTTGATGGGTGATATCTGTCTATATGCTGTGAATGTGTTGCTCTGATTGGTTGATAAATAAAATGCTGATTGGCCAGTAGCCAGGTAGGAAGTATAGGCAGGACAAGTAGACAAGGAGAACTCTGGGAAGAGGAAGGCTGAGTCAGGAGTCGCCAGCCAGACATACAGGAAGCAAGATGTGACCAAAGTTAAATCAAGACCAGATAAACTATTTAAATAAACCAATAACCCCTAAAGAAATAGAAACAGTCATCAAGTCTCCCAACCAAAAAAAGCCCAGGACCAGATGGTTTCAGTGCAGAATTCTGCCAGACTTTCTTTCTTTTTTTTTTTTTTTCAAGACAGGGTTTCTCTGTGTAGCTTTGCGCCTTTTCCTGGTAGCACGGTTCGCCCATCAGTTTGCGTCCAGAGCCAGACTTTCAAAGAAGAACTAATTCCAATACTCTTCAAATTGTTCCACACAATATAAACAGAAGGAACATTATCAAACTCTTTTTATGAGGCTACAATTACCCTGATACCCAAACCACACAAAGATGCAACAAAGAAAGGGAACTACAGACCAATCTCACTCATGAACATTGATGCAAAAATACTCAACAAAATATTGCCAAAACAAATCCAAGAACACATCAAAAAAAGTAACCACCATGACCAAGTAGGTTTCATCCCAGGGATGCAAGGATGGTTCAATATATGAAAATCTGTCAATGTAATACACCATATAGAAAAACTGAAAGAAAAAAAAACCACATGATCATCTCATTAGATGTGGAAAAAGCCTTTGACAAAATCCAATACCCCTTCATGATAAAGGTCTTGGAGAGATCAGGAATACAAGGAACATTCCTAAACATAATAAAGGCAATTTACAACAAGCCAACAGCCAACATCAAATTAAATGGAGAGAAACTCAAAGTGATTCCACTAAAATCAGGAACAAGACAAGGCTGTCTACTCTCCCCTTATTTATTCAATATAGTACTTGAAGTTCTAGCTAGAGCAATAAGACAATAAAAGGAGATCAAAGGGATAGAAATTCACTATTTCACTATTTGCAGATGATATGATAGTATACATAAGTGATCCCAAAAATTCTACCAGGAAATTCCTACAGCTGATAAACTCCTTCAGTAAAGTGGTAGGATACAAGATCAACTAAAAAAAAAATCAGTGGCCCTACTGTACACAAATGATAAAAGTCTGAGAAAGAAGTCAAAGAGGAAGCAAGATGTGAAGGCAGAACTGAAAAAAAGTACCAAGACATGTGGCTAAACATAAATAAGAATCAAGGGTTAATTTAAGTGTAAGAGTTAGTCTGTAATAAGCTTGAGCTAATGGCCATACAGTTCATAAATAACATAAGCCTCTGTGTGTTTACTTGGGTCTGAGCGGCTGTGAGACTGGAAGATGAGACAGATTTGTCCTGACTGTGGACCAGGCGAGACACAGGAACACTTCAGCTACATCTGTTCCTTTAAATTTTTTAAATTTATGTCCCCTCAACTTGGCACCTTTTTAAAACACAACCCCCTAGTAAAGTGAACCTTCATTTTGTTGTTGTTTTTGTTTTTTGAGACAAGATTTTTCTGTGTAGCCCTGGCTGTCCTGGAACTCTGCTGACCATGCTGGCCTTGAACTAATTGCGATCCACCAGTCTCTGCCTCCCAAGTGCCAGGATTAAAGGTGCATGCCACCACTACTCACTAGTGAACCTTAATTAAAAAATTATTACATATTTTTATCTATTCGAGGAAAGAGAAAAGTATAAGATTAAAGGTCAGAGGACTATCACCTGTGGGAGTGGGTCCTCGCCTTCCACCATGTGCGTCTTGGGGACTGAACACAGGTCATCAGGCTGGGCAGGAAACGCCTTTACCCACCGACTCATCTTGCCAGCCACTTAATTTTATTGTTGTTTGGCTTTTGTTTTTTTAGATAGGGTCTCATGTAGCCCATGCTAGCCTCAAACTCACTATGTAGCTGAGGATGATCTTCAAATTCTGATCTTCCTGTCTTTTTCTCCAATGTGCTGGAATTACAGGTGTGCAGAACCTTACCTGGTTTATACAGTGCCGAGGTCTAAGCCCAGCATTGTTTGTATGTATGCATATATGCATTATACTGGCTTAGCTACTACATCCATGCCCTTCTGTTCTCTCTTTCCTTTCTTCCTTTTTTTTAAAAAAAATATTTATTTTATTATGTTTACAGTGTTCTGCTTACATATATTCCTGCAAGCCAGAAGAGGGCACTAGATCTCATTACAGATGGTTGTGAGCCACCACGTGGTTGCTGGGAATTGAACTCGTGAACTCAGGACCTCTGGAAGAACAGTCAGTGCTCTTAACCTCTGAGCCATCTCTACAGCCCCCCTTTCTTCCTTTTTTTTAAAAAGATTTATTTATTTATTATGTACACAGAAGAGGTTGCCAGATCTCATTACAGATGGTTGTCAGCCACCATGTGGGTGCTGGGAATTGAACTCAGGACCTCTGGAAAAGCAGTCAGTGCTCTTAACCACTGAGCCATCTCTCCAGTTCCAAATTGACTCATGATTTTCTTTTTCTTTTTTTTTTTCCTTTTTTTTTTCTTTTTGGTTTTTTGAGACAGGGTTTCTCTGTGTAGCTTTGCGCCTTTCCTGGAACTCACTTTGTATACCAGGCTGGCCTCGAACTCACAGAGATCCACCTGCCTCTGCCTCCCAGGTGCTGGGATTAAAGGTGTGTGCCACCACCACCTGGCTTTTCTTCCTTCCTTCCTTCCTTCCTTCCTTCCTTCCTTCCTTCCTTCCTTCCTTCCTTTCTTTCTTTTTTCTTTTCTTTTTTTTTTTTTTGAGACATGGTCTCTCCATGTAGCTGTTGTGGAATTTGATATATAGAATAGGCTGACTTCAAACACAAAAAGATCTGCCTGCCTTTGATTAAAGTTGTGTGCACTAGATGGGCAGTGGTGGTATATCCCTTTAATCCCAGGCCAGCCTGGTCTACAAAATGAATTCCAGAACAGTCAGAGCTGTTACATAAGAAAACCTGTCTCAAAAAACAAAACATTAAAAAATGGGCTACAGAGCTAAACAGAGAATTCTCACAAGAAGAATCTCAAATGATTGAAAGACATTTCAGGAAATGTTCTACATCCTTTGTCATCAGAGAATTGCAAATCAACACGACTCTGAGATACCATCCATACCTGTCAGAATGGCTAAGATCAAAAACACTGAAGACAATTTATGTTGGAGAGGATGTGGAGCAAGGGGAACGCTCCTACACTGTTGGTGGGAATGCAAACTTGTACAACCACTGTGGAAATCAGTATGGCAGTTTCTCAGAAAATTGGAAATCAATCTACCTCAAGACCCAGCCATACCACTCTTGGGCATATACCCAAGGAATGCTCAATCATACCACAAAGATACATGCTCAACTATGTTCATAGCATTATTCATAACAGACAGAACCTGGAAACAACCTAGATGCCTGTCAACTGAAAAATGGATTAAGAAAATGTGGTACATATATACAATGGAGTACTACTCAGCAGAGAAAAATAATGACATCATGAAATTTGCAGGCAAATGGATGGAACTAGAAAATATCATCCTGAGTGAGGTAACCCAGACTCAGAAAGACAAACATGGTATGTACTCACTCATAAGTGGATACTAGATTTAAAAAAAGGACAATCAGACACAGATCCCTACCTAGCAGGGAGGACGCTAGGTTGACTGTGGCTTATAATAAGTTTTGGTTTTGCCCAATCACTGGGCATGCTTTAATGAAATATGTCACTATTAGGATAAGAATTTGTACCTTATCAAGCTGATGAAAGGATATGCTGGCTATACTTTCAGGAGGGGAGGCTAAAATCTTTTTATATTATGGGTTAGCCTATAGAAATATGTCTGCCATAAATCAAACAGTGAAGGGGAAGATGAATAGGAATCTCACTTACACAACTTAGATAAAACATAGTTCTCTGAACAGATAAAGATAGGTTTCTTCTGTATCCCAGAATCTAATCAATATTTATATGTTTAATTCAGCTATTATTTGGCTTAAATGGGCTCATTGGGAAATGTTATCATTTTTACTATTTTCTACCGAGAAAATATTTTCCAGTTTCAAATAACTCTGGACTTTGGAATTATAACCTGTTTTTATGTTAAAAAAATTACGTGGAAAATGCTGAAGGACCACTGAACTCAATGTTGTATTTATATACCTATATCTGTATAAGACAAAGTTTATAAATGTTTGTTTAAAAAGGTGAAAAAATAAAAATGCAAGAAAAAAAACCAAAAAACAATGTTCTGTGCACTATATCCTGCTTAAGATTTATTTGTATTATTTATTTGTTTATTTATTTATTCATTTTTCACAGGGCATGGTGGCCCATATCTTTAATCCCAGCAGAGGCAGGGGATCTCTGAGTTTGAGGCCAGCTTGGTCTACGGAGCTAGTTCCAGGACAGCCAGGACTACACAGAGAAACCCTGTCTTGAAAAATAAGAACAACAACAACAAAACAACAAACCCATCAGATTTTGTTTTGTTTTGGAGACAGGGTTTCTCTGTGTAGCACTGGACTAAACTAGGGTCCTCTGGAAGAAAAGCAAGCCCTCTTAACTGCTGAGCCATGTCTCCTCACCCTCTTCTATACTCTTTTGGTGACACTTTCCCTTCATATGGAATGTTCTTACCCATGCCTTCACCCAGTGAAAATCTACTTTTGGATCCAATTCAAACACCCCTTGCCCAACCCTCACTGGTATTCTTAAAACATGGTACTACACTGCAGTGGTTATTTCAGTGTCCATGCCTCCTGGTAGGTGGTAAGTGCTTGAAAAGTAGGACCTCCGAATATAGCACTGGCTCTTCAATACTTAATACAATGTCTGGCACTGGCACTTGCTAGAAAGAATACAAATGTTAGCCAGGTGGTGGTGGTGGTGGTGGTGGTGGTGGTGGTGGTGGTGGTGCACGCCTTTAATCCTAGCACTTGGGAGGCAGAGCTAGGCAGATCTCTGTGAGTTTGAGGCCAACCTGGGCTACAGAGCAAGTTCCAGGACAGCCAGGACTGTTACACAGAAAAACCCTGTCTCGAAAAACTGAAAAAAAAAAAAAAAAAAAAAAAAGCATACAAATGTTTGGCCAATGAATTAATTATTTGAAGGCATGGAGTAGCTTCTCCTGTGAAAAAGATAATACTCCCACTGGCCTGTTAAAGACTTCCTTTTTCCTTGGCTGACCTTTAATCATCCTCATATTGTTTTGATTCAGAGAACAAAGACTACAAAACTTTCTGTTGGCAAGATCTACATCCTTGTTCCTTCATATTTACCTTATTCCTGGCACCTAGTGTCTAAGTCTTTAAGACCTACCTAGATAATTATTTCAATCATATGAACCACTCCAAAGAATAAAGGGGGCAGGAAATGGCCTTTTGAAATAACATTTAATCCTGTTCTCTTTTTTTGAGATAGCCCTCGTTGGCCTAGAACTTTCATTGTAGCCCAGGCTGGCCTCCAGTTTCCAGAGACTGCCTGCCTCTCCCTTGTGAGTACTGAGATTAAAGATGTGCACCACCACACCCAGCCCAGTCTTTTCTTTTTAAAATTATTGTTTTGCTCATACATAGTTACACACACACACACACACACACACACACACACACACACTATTGATGTCAAGCAAGCTGAGATTCATTCCCAACCATATCTCTTTTATTATTTTGTGGTTAATGCATGGCGATTCAATCTAGAATATGGGCATCCTAGGCAGGCCCCATCTCGGAGTCATTCCACCACAGCCCATGCCTCCAATTTTTTTGAGGCAGGTCTTGCTATGTTATCCTAGTTGGCCTTGAACTTTCAGCAATCCTCCTGCCTCTGCATCCCAAATGCTAGGATTACAGGTATGTGCTACCATGCCCAGCTTTTCTCTCTTTTAATAGAAATGAACATAAGTCATTGGATATATTTTATAGAATTCAGGTGTTCGAACTGTATAAAACTAAAGCAGCCAAAATGCCCATAAAGATTTACAGAACAAGCCTGGTGGTGGATGGCCCACACCTTTAATCCCAGCACTTGTGAGGCAAAGGCAGGCAGATCTCTGTGAGTTCAAGGCCAGCCTGGTCTACAGGGTGAGTTACAGGACAACAACAACAAAATACAAACTGAGAAAGAGAAGGGGGAAGGAGAGAGGAAGAGGGAGAATAAACTAGCTAACTCAGGTCCAACATCTTCACTTCAGAATTACCCAACTTTTCTTACATTTAAAGCTTACCTTTACATTATACAAAGTGTTTTATCTAAATAATGTATTTAAATAGCAACTATCACTGTTGTAAGCAGGAAATTAATATTACTTGGCACTAAGTAGAAGTAACTCACCGAAAATGTGTATGAATATGAATATTATGAAATTCTAGCTGGGTACAGTTTTGCCTACTGAAGCTTTAGAAGGGTATTAAAGAATACTGTCTCTGACAAAAATCAAACGTATCGAAAAAGAATAACTCCCCACCTAAAATTCACTGTCATTTAATGCCATGTCCCTGTACAAAATGAAGCTGTCTTCTTCCAGGAGAAACCTTGCAGAATCCAAATCCTCCTTCCTCCAGAACTCAGAGCGTCCTAAAGAACAATATTCCACTGACTCCCTCTCTAACCTTAAACAAAAGGACAGACTTGATTGTCTGATAAAGTAGTCAAAGCCTTAGTATGACTCAGAGAACTAGTTTCAAAAGCCTACCAACTCTCAACGTGGCTAATCCCTCAAGTCCCAGACCACTTTGTTCCCATTACAGGAGTGAGAGATGCTGACAATAAAAAGGGGAATGTTGGTAATTTCTCCTCCAAGGCACTTACTTGGCAAAGACCTCAGCAGACATGCGGGGGTCTGATTCCTATTAGGAAGAGTGACTTTCCCTCACTCCCCTGGAGGCTGGAAGGTTGTCAGTGGGGTCACACTGCCTGTTTGTATGTGTGACCTCAGAGACAGGCAATGAAGGGTCAGGCTGGTCCAGAGCTATTTTATGGCTGGTTGCTGGGAAAGTCTCCAAAGCTTTAGCACCTGAATTCTTAGGAACCTCCTGGACACCTGGAGAACAACTTTGAGAAGTCTGAGCAAACCCAGGTATTACTACAGGAACCTCCATGGCCAAAGAATGGCTCTTGGAAGCTTTAACAGTTTCAGGTTGAGTTTGAGAGGCATATGGAAGATTCTGGAGCTGGCTTTCTTGGGCTACAGAGCCTTGGATTTGGCTCTGTGAGATCACGGGCAACACAGGGAAACTTTCAAAGGGCACCAGGAGGTGCCTCTGACTGTCTGCCCGTTGCAGAGGGTAGATCTGAGAAGTCACACTGATCTTAGAGCGCCCCTGAGGGTCAAGATCCACAGGCACACGACTGTCAGAGGACACAGAGTTCTGGATTTGGCTCTGAGAGCTCATGGGCACCATAGGGAAACTGTCAGAGGGTACAGGCACCAGGAGGTGGCTCTGACTGTCTGACTGTTGCAGGGGGTAGATCCGAGAAGTCACACTGATCTTAGAGTGCCCCTGAGGGTCAAGATCCACAGGTGCACGACTGTTCGAGGACAAAGTCATCTGGGAGTAGTTGCCAGAAGAGTAGCCCTGTGAGGTCACCGAAAAGACAGGCTGGCTCCTAGAAGTACAAACCGAGAGAGGGGCAGGCAAAGGGACCAGGGGCAGGCTCCTAGAGGCCTGGACTGAGCAAAGCTCTAGCTGCTTCAGAACGGACACAGGCTTTGCCGGACGTAACGAAGTTCTGCCGCCTTTGCTCCCGGCATCGCTGTTCCCTTCCAGCTGGCCTGGGTCGGTCGAGCTGAGGCTACGGATCGTCTGGAGGACCCTCGGGAGGAGCCGCGGCCGCCGCCGCCGGTGGATCCGCCGGAAGGTGTTGGAGACGTTCCTGAGGGTCAGCGAGAAGCGAAGGCTGCCGCTGCGGTGCATCCCGACCTCGCCCGCGCGAGGCGAAGTCCTCCTCGAGGGGTCTTCCGGGAGCGCCTCGATGTTGCCAGTGTACCAGAAGATCCACCACAGGAGGCTGACGAAGATGATGATGGAACCCAGATAGAGTAGCATGTCGTAGAACAGCAGGTTCGCGAACACGCCAGTGAACAGCACCGCCACACCCACCGCGTCGAAGGCGACGCCCAGCCAAAAGAAGCGCCTGCAGCGGCCCAGGCCCCCGGACCGCATCTCCGCCAAGTCCAGGCTCTTCCGCGAAAGCTCTGTGTGGCTCAACATCGCCCACGCAAACCCCGCAAGCCGCCGCCAGGCCCAGGACGCTGCCACGGGCGGGCTTTGGCCGCTGGGTCTCCATGGCAACGCAAGGGGCGGGGCGGGGCGGGACGCCAGGCGGCGCTTTGCCCCACCGGAGAGGAAACGAGAGCCTGCCTAGAGAGCTGCGCGTGCGCACTAGGATCCGGTGCGCCTTTGCGCTTGTGTGGTGTTCTCCCCTCGCCGGCCATCTGGCCCAGTGTCTGACCCTTTGGCATTACGTGAGGTAAAATTTACAACAGCGAAACTAACCGTACCCGAGGCGAGAATCTTCTCGAGGGAGGGTGACAGCTTGTGGGAGAGCGATCCATGAAGACTCTTTTCTTGTAACTTCCCTGCACCGGCTGGAATGAATCTTGGCGTCGGGTGCAGTCAGGCGTTCCTGGTTTTCCGGTGTTGGCTCTGAATTCCCATCTTACTGGAGACTGTTGATACACTTGTCCAAGGACCTGGTAGACCCCCATCGCTCCAGTTTCTCCCGTCTGCTATAGGGGTCGGGATGGGGGAAGAGGACAGCCTGAAAGGAGAGAAATGGTGTTGAGGGCTGGGCACTTGTTTTATTTTGTGTTTTGCTAAAGATGGATTTTAAAACATCCTGGTACATTTTTAAGTAGATTTAGGCTTGTAGGTCAGGCCACATTTACTTAGGCTTATAGGCACATGCCACTACACTTGGAAAAAAACTACTCTTAAATACTTTCAAAAGTATAGATAATTAGAAAGGTATAGGGATGTCGTCACTGATACTCCAGTGGATAGTCCATACCCGTGCCTGAGCATCCAAGCAATACTAATTGAACTCAGTGAGTTGTTAAAGGGTGTGTGTGTGTGTGTGTGTGTGTGTGTATTTTCTGAGACAGCTCTGGCTTGTCCTGGAACTTGCTCTGTAGACCAGGCTGGCCTCAAACTCACAGAGGTCTGCCTGCTGGGATTAAAAGCGTGCACCACCACCGCCCAGCTATTAAGATATTCTTAAAGAGGTTAGACGTGATAGTGCATGCCTTTAATCCCTGTACTCGAGAGGCAGAGGCAAGCAGATCTCTGTGAGTTTGAACCCAGCCTGTTCTAATTGAGAATTCCAGGGCAGCCTGGAATTTTCAAATTAGAACTACTGTGAGACCCTGTCTTAAAATGAATGAATGAATGAAAGTAAAAAAAAGGACGTGAGGGTAGAAAGTTGGAGATAGATATGTTCAAGATATACATGTACAAACTGTCAAAAATGAAAAAAGTAGTATCAGGACATAATATGAATATATAATATAATAAATCAATACAATTAATGTAATTAATGAACATCATAAATGTAATTATTGAATGAATACTGCAAATGTAATCAATGAATACCACAAATGTAATTAATATGAGTGTAATTAATGAATATGAGTGTAAATTAAAAAAAAGATAATTAGAAAAATTAAGGTGGCAAAATGTTAATTGTAGACTATAGATGAGAGTATAGGTGTTCGTTGTTCATTTCTGTGTTTAGGTTTAACATTTTTTCAAATAAAAAGTTGCAGGATTTTATTTTGTAATTTAAAATTTTAGTTTTAAACTTATAAATATGAGTAACAAACAGGTGGGCACGATGGTTCAGTAGTTAAAGGCTTGATCAGCATTAAGCCTGACAAGCTAATTCCAGCCCCCAGGACCCACATGGTGGAAAGAGAGAATTGACCTCCACATGAAAAATCAGTATCTCCCCTTCATCTCCCCTTTGGCTGCAGGAGTGCTTAAGGTTGGCAACCAGAATGAACTGCCTGATGGTGAAGGGTACAGCACCATAGGCCTCCACAAGAGGGCGAACTGGAGTCACCCTTTTTCTCAGGTCCTTAGAAATTAGCCAGTTTAGCCTTGACATAGTCATTCCTGGAATTAGGCAGGCTTAGGTGTGGTGGTATTGTGTTCCCCAAAATATTGTATACTCTAATAAATTTATCTGGGGTCAGAGAACAGACAGCCACTAGACACAAAGGCTAGAAAATGGTGGCACTCACACCTTTAATCCTAGCATTCCAGAGATAGAAATCCCTCTGGATCTCTGTGAGTTCAAGGCCACATTGGAAATAGCCAAGCATGGTGACTCACGCCTTTAATCCCAGGGAGTGGGGGTAGAAAGCAGAAAGATATATAAGGCGTGAGGACCAGAAACTAGAAGATTTTGGCTGGTTAAGCATTCAGGCTTTTGAGCAGTAATTCAGCTGAGACCCATTCCGGATGAGGACTCAGAGACCTCCAGTCTGAGGAGACAAGACCAACTGAGGATCCGGTGAGGTGAGATAGCTGTGGCTTGTTCTGTCTCTCTGATCTACCAGCATGGACCCCAATAACTTGCCTCGGGTTTGATTTTATTAATAAGAACTTTTAAGATTCCTGCTACACTTAGGTTTGAGTTTCTTACCTGGGGCAAGCTCTTTCACCTCCCTTAGCTTTGGTCTCCCCTTCTATAAATGACAGAACAGGTGCCCATACAGTGTTAGATGATGCCTGTATTGGGAAGCACTAACAATTGCTTTCTACCAGGACCTCTTAAACTGTTTCCATTTGGGACCCCTTTATGTGTGAGAAAATTTCATGTGACTGTAGGTATATAGATATATAAAATAGGTATACAAATCAAACACTGGTAATCATAAATTGATTTTAAAATAAGTCTTTTGATGTTGATATTTTATTTTTGAGATGGTCTCATTGTAGCCCAGGCTGGCCTTGAATTCTCTATGTAGCTGAGGATGACCCTGTTCCTCCTGCCTCCACTTCCAAAGTTCTGGGATTATGGGAATAGCCATCATTCACTGCTATTTTAAGTAATTCTTTGATATACATATAATTTTACTATTCATTAGACAAAAACAATATTTGGGGGAGCACAATACCACCACAGGAACACACACCTGTAATCCCAGCGTTCAGGAGATGAAGGTACAAGGATCAAGAGTTTAAAAAAAAAGGTATTTGCAAATAGAGCTATATGAGACCCAGTCTTAAAAAAGGGCTGGAGAAATGGCTCAATAGTTAAGACACTCTCTTTTGACTTCTGCAAGTACTGCTTCATATGTTACATACAAAGACAAAGACATAAAAAATATTAACAATAAATCTTCTTTTAAAAAAGCTGGGAGATAGCTCAGTTGATAAAATGTTTGCTGTGCAAATGTGGGGACCTGTAAAAAACCATAGTGGTGGCACATGCTTGTAATTCCACTCCTGGGAACAGGTAGATCCCTGGGACTTGCTAGCCAGTCAGCCTCACCAACTCGATGAGCTTCTGGCTAGTGAAATATCCTGCCTCAAAAAAACATATATACACATATGCACCTGTACACACATAAATACACATGCACAGACACACAAGGGGGAGGGACCATGTCTCTTCTTAGCATGTCTGCCTTCTGACTTCAGCTGGACCTTAGTTGTTCCTGTGCCACCAGTGGATCCCACTTCAGCAAGTACCAAAGGTGTAGATGGTGTAGATGCACCTCCTGCAAGATGAGCTGCTAATCCTGCTGTTGCATGAGCTATGGGAGTTCACTGAGGGCTCCCTCTGAAAAGAGCTTCCCACAAGTGCAGCTGCTGCACCTGATGTGGGCATCCCGGTAACTGCATGTAAGTACTGATGTATGAAAAACTGGATCAACAAACAAAACCAAAACACAACAACAACAAAAACCCAACCTGCTGCGACCCAGGCAGCTGGAGCACGAAATCTAGCGAGGGACGCTGAGGTAAACAGCACTCTAGATACCCAATTTCAGTTCATCAGGCGAGCAGCTTTCTTTATTCTTACCAACATGGGCTTATATACCCCTCCAACAGCAGGAGTCAAGGAATGGTTACTCTGTATCCGTAAGCAAGCCGGACATTGTTTTCCAAATAGGAAAAAACACAGGGGAATTGATCCCCAGCACCCTCTGGAACCCAACTGCACATTTCACACAACTTAACTGGGACAGGACAAAAAAGGGCATTTAAAATTAAGGCAGCAAACCTACTGCTGCCAATGTGTCCTCCCTTTTTATTTTTTAAAAGGAACACATCGGCTAGAACAGCCTGTGGAAGATCAGATAGCCCCTGTCTTAGGTCACCTGTTGCAATCCCCAAACTTACCTGTCATGGGGGGGAGCTGCCCTTATGCCCCCTGCCTTAGGTCACATGAGGACCACAGGAGTTGCAGGTCTCTGGGTACTATCTGTCCAACATTTGTAACCACACTTGTGCAGATTCAGAGGGTGACATGGCCAGAAGGGCTTGCTTGGTTACCTGTCGGTGTCGAGTGAACTGGCGTTGCCATCGGCATAACAGAAATAACCCAATTCCCATACCGCCTGCACAGATTAATAGGAGGGAAACAGACCCTGCCCATATAGTAATCCACCCAGTAGCTTTAGACATTAATTACCATCAGGTCTGCTCATTTACAGGAACAACTCTAGTTTCATACAAACTTCTGGCATTCCATAAGCACATAACATATGTTGGTGTATCCACAACATATCTATTTGTTCTTGTAACAGTGCTTCTTGCTGATTAAGCATCAGAATTCCAAAGTGTAATTATCCATTCAATGTTTGCTGAATGTCCAAGGCACCAGCCACCCTCTCAGATAATGTGTTGATAACGGCAGCCTGTTGAACAGTCTGAGATAAGGCAAGCTCAGCAGCTATAGCAGCAACAGCAGATGCACCCACAGCTGCAACAATTGTGGCAGTAATGCCAAAGTCTCTTCTTGTCCTCTTTAGTTGCAGCAGAAACTGATCAGAAGGACTCTCCAGAGGCATCACTGCAAATGCAGGTATTCTCACAATCATTGTATGGGACCAGTTTGCACTCCAGCGATTATTCAAGCTACAATTTAGAACTGAGCAGTTTAGTAGTCCCTCCCCTCCCACATCACCATTCCAAACAACAAAAGGGAAAGGAGCACTTGGAGACCCACAGCATGGGACATGCTGGGACTACCTACAAAGCCTGCCAAAGAAGTATTACTCAGGACTAGGCAATCATGAAAGCTACCTTTCAGATTCAAGGAGATATCATTGGTATTAATCTTGACAGCTGTACTATTTTTCTCAAAACTAAGAGCATTTTTTTTAACTGCAAAGTAATATTTACAAAACCTTCTTGGAGTTTTACATTGCTGGCAGCAGTACCAATTGTCCAATTAGAAGAAAATACAGCAGGAAAAACAGGGCTATCAATACTCACAGGTAGTAACACAGGTGGATTTCTTACTAAACTCCATAATGGCTCAGCTTCTTCCTGAGGCATCATCTTTGAAAGTTAAAGGAACATGCTCCCAGACCACCTGTCCAGCTTGATTCTGAGTTTCAATGACTGGATATGTTTCATGCCACACATACCCCCTTTTTTTTCCCAATATACATTTGCACGGCGCAATTTCTGTTGTAGTTCCTCTATCTCTTTTTCTAGCTGCTCTGCTCTTCCTCCTCTACTAAATCTGAGACAGAGACAAGATCATCATCTTCTTCCTCATCCATTAAATCTTTCACAAATATCCTTATACGCTCTATACAGGGGACCTCAACCTCTTCCTTTTCCCCTTTCAAAGATTCATTCATCTCTGCCTCCTGAGTGTTAGCAAATGCTTGCTCGTACTCTGAAAGTTGCTCTTTCACTTTATCAGTCAGAAGAACATCTTTCCCAATCTGAAATATTCAGACCTCCTCCCATCAGAAACCAAGGACTTGCTTCAGCTATGGTGTCCACAAATGTGAGTGTGGTGCTAGACTTAATTCCTGTTCCTTGCTTATTTAATTCCTGTTTCTTGCTTACTTAATTCCTGTCTTTGCTTACTTAATTCCTGTTCCTCAGTGGCCAACTGAGCTTTTGCAGTAGAATTACCCATGGTACGTACCCTATTTTACTCTGTTACATCCAGTCCTCCCCCTTCCTTTGTGAAGGTGAGCCTCGTTGGCTTACCCCTCTTTCCAGGTCCCGGTGGTGACCTCCACTTGCTGCGACCTGCGCAGCTGGAGCACGAAATCTGGTGAGGGACGCTGAGGTTAAACAGCACTCTAGACATCCAGTTTCAGTTCGTCAGGCAAACAGCTCTCTTTATTCTTACCAACATGGGCTTATATACTCCTCCAACAGCAGGAGTCAAGAAATGGTTACTCTGTATCCATAGGCAAGCCGGACACTGTTTTCCAAACAGAAAAAAACACAGGGGAACTGATCCCCAGCACTCTCCGGAACCCAACTGCACATTTTTCACACAAACAATTTAACTGGGACAGGACAAAAAAGGGCATTTAAAATTAAGGCAGCAAACTTACTGCTGCCAACACAACCCATTCCCCTTTTTCTATGAAGCATGTAACTGATTTTTCAAAAAGTTGTTGACTTGGAAAAATGGGGTAGGGTCATAGGCATTGTATGGTGCATACTTTTAACCCCAGCACTCAGGAGGCAGAAGCAGGCCTCTGAGTTTCAGGCCAGCCTGATCTACATAGTGAGTTCCAGAACAGCCGGGGCTATGTAGAGAGCATCTGTTTCAAAAAAACAAACAAAACAAAAAATGAGGTGGGGGTAGCCCTTGATTGGTAGAGTACATGCCTACCATGCACATGATCCTGGGTTCAAGCAAGAAGATGAGAAGAAAAAGGGGGAGGAACAGGAGGGATGCCAGGAAGTAGAGGTCAGCTTGCTGCTGAGCCAGATGTGGCAGGGGTGGGGAGGGTGTGGTAGTGGAGGTGCAGGGCATGGTGGAGTGGGCAGAATCATTTCCCAGGAAAAAGAATATTGTGGACAAATATTCCACCAAAGGATGCTTCCCCTTGTGAGTACTGGTATGAAAAGCTGGCCAGGAGAGCTCCCTCCCACACCTACTTGCTGTTTTCCTCATCTGACCCTCAAAGTGTAATCATCACTGTGTGTACCAGTGATCCTGTGCAGTAAGGAGAGAAGGCCATGATTAAATGACCACAGAGGAACAGGTCCCCAGTCCAAGCTGTGCTCTACTTAAGTGGCAGTGGAACACTGGACCAGCAGAATGGTGTCATGAATCACCAGTACTACGGAGCTGCCTTTATTTGCATGGTAGAAATTCATGCTAAGTGGCTTACCCAGTAAGAACTCATCCAAAGTGGAGACCCCGCTCTGCAGCCCATCACCATATGCAGGTGGTTTTTTAAAAATATTTAATTTATTATAGTAGAGGTCAGAATAATGGTACTTTTAAAAAAATTTTAATTTTTGAAGTCTTAATTACACTATCTCCCCCTTCCCTTTGCTCCCTACCAGCCTTCCTATATACTCCTTTCTCGCTTTCAAATCTGTGGCCTCTTTTTCCATTAATTGTTGTTACATGCATAAATGTATATGTATTATTATATAAATATAAATTATATATATTATATTATATATACATATATCTTCCTAAATATAACCTGCTTGATCTGTATATTATTACTTTTATGTGTGTTTTCAGGGCTGACCATTTGATTTTGGATAAACAACTGGTGTGCTCATCCCTGGGGAAGACCATTTCAGTCTCAGCATTCCTTAATGGCCTGTAGTTCTTTGTCTAGGTATGGTTAAGACCTCATCTTTCCCTGTCCACATTAGCATTGTCTATTGGTGTCATCCTTGTTCAGCTCATGGTGGTGAGACTTTACAGGTGTAGCTTCTGACATTCCTAGGAGACAGAATTTGACAGCAAACCCCTGATCCTCTGCCCCTGTTCTGCAGTGTTCCCTAAGGCTTAGATGTGGAGTTGTTTGTAGAAGTCTCCATTGGGACTGGGCTCCACCAGGTGATTTTTATGTCACTACCATACCTGCTGCTCACTACAAAGTATACTGAATAAATGTTTCCTTTTGTCCCTACCCTGGTCTAAGAGGTGAATTCTTTAAACAGCTCACAAAATCCCCTCCCACTGAGTTCCTAGTGCCCATATGTGTTATTGGCTTCTGTTCTGCCAGTCCTACAGAGCATGATGACTCCGTTCACCAGGTATGACAATAACATTGACTCTCTGTAGATCACTGCATATGAAATGACAATGACATGCACATCCAAAAGAAATTCATTTCTCAGCAGGCTGTGCGACCAGTGAACTGAGTTCAAACCCTGGAGCCTACATTAAGGTGGAAGGAGAGAGCTGACTCCTAAACTCATTCTCTAGGCACCACATTCCTGCTGTGAAGGAGTGTGTGTGTAAATGTGTGTGTGTGTGTGTGTAAAGTGTGTGTGTGTGTGTGTAAAGTGTGTGTGTGTTCGTGTCTTGCCTAGATTAAGAGAAAAGAAAGATAGAAATGACAATATGAAAAAACAACCTAAATGTCCATCAGGAAGGGCTCTGAGTAAATAGACCTTATGGTTTCTCACTGAGGACAGTTCTGATGCCTGGAGTAAACATTGACAAGGCAAACTGTGAAGTAAATACAACAGAATGGAAAGAGCACGATGGTGTTTTTAATCCCAGTACTCAGGAAGGTCTCACTGAAGGCCAGCCTGGTCTACATAATCAGTTCCAGGCCAGCCAGGGCTGCACAGAGAGTCTCGGAGTCTCGGTCTCTCTCTCTCTCTCTCTCTCTCTCTCTCTCTCTCTCTCTCTCTCTCTCTCTCTCTCTCCTCTCTCTCTCTCTCTCTCCCTCCCTCTCCCTCTCCCTCTCCCTCTCCCTCTCCCTCTCTCCCTCCCTCCTTACCTCCCTCTCCTCTACACACACACACACACACACACACACACACACACACACACACACACACAGTGTTCTTGATTTATCTGTGAAAGAAAGGTGAAAAGGAATTTGGAACCTAAGAGGCATTGAGGGGAGGTGCATTGATAATGGCATCCTATTTTTAAATCCACCAAAAAAATTGGATGGATATATAGAGGGGTAGATATATACAATATATATCGATAAAACAACATGTTAAAAGTAGGCTGGGCAGTCGTGGCGCACACCTTTAATCCCAGCACTCAGGAGGCAGAGGCAGGTGGATCTCTGAGTTCGGGGCCAGCCTGGCCTACAGAGTGAGTTCCAGGACAGCAAGCAAGGGTTACACAGAGAAACCCTGTCTTGAAAATCAACAACAAAAAGTAGAAGGTACACACTGTGGGTATAGATGTTTTCCGAACAATTCAACTTGTCTGTGTATTTGAAAATGTTTACAGTAAAATGTTAGTAGTTCCTACAGTCAAGGGAATAAGAGATATTTTATTTTTGTCCAAATATGAATGACCATAGACTGGAGACATAGATTTATGTTGCCCCCAATAAAATCCCTGCATGAAGCAAAGTCACATCAAGGCATTTACTAAATACTCTGGTGTGGACGTGGGGCGTGTGGTACCTGGGAGGCTGGGGCACGCCTGCTGCAGGTCTGCATGCTGTCTGATGCATTTTAGCTTTGGGAGCGGTCAAAGAGTGAGTGGCCTTCTGTGCCTTGCTGTGCTGGCAGAGGAGACACTGGACAAGAGAGGCGCCTGTGCCTCCCTCCACTCCTCCACTCCACTCCTCCACTCCACTCCTCCACTCCTCCACTCCACTCCACTCCTCCACTCCTCCACTCCTCCACTCCTCCACTCCACTCCTCCACTCCACTCCTCCACTCCTCCACTCCACTCCTCCACTCCTCCCCTCCCCCTCCACTCCTCCACTCCTCCACTCCTCCACTCCTCCACTCCACTCCTCCACTCCTCCACTCCACCCCACTCCTCCACTCCTCCACTCCACTCCTCCACTCCTCCCCTCCACTCCACTCCACTCCTCCACTCCTCCACTCCACTCCACTCCTCCACTCCACTCCTCCACTCCTCCACTCCACTCCTCCACTCCACTCCTCCACTCCACTCCACTCCCCTCCTCCCCTCCACTCCTCCACTCCACTCCACTCCTCCACTCCACTCCTCCACTCCTCCACTCTACTCCCCTCCTCCCCTCCACTCCTCCACTCCACTCCACTCCTCCACTCCACTCCTCCCCTCCCCTCCACTCCTCCCCTCCACTCCTCCCCTCCACTCCTCCACTCCACTCCTCCACTCCACTCCTCCACTCCTCCCACTCCACTCCTCCACTCCACTCCTCCACTCACTCCACTCCACTCCTCCACTCCACTCCACTCCTCCACTCCACTCCTCCACTCCTCCACTCCTCCACTCCACTCCTCCACTCCACTCCTCCACTCCACTCCTCCACTCCACTCCTCCACTCCACTCCACTCCACTCCTCCACTCCTCCACTCCACTCCTCCACTCCACTCCTCCACTCCACTCCTCCACTCCTCCACTCCACTCCTCCACTCCTCCGCTACTCCACTCCTCCACTCCACTCCTCCACTCCACTCGACTTCTGCATTCAAACAATAAGCTCCAAAGATTTAAAACTCCCCAAGAGCCGGGCGGTGGTGGCACACCTTTAATCCCAGCACTCGGGAGGCAGAGGCAGGCGGATCTCTGTGAGTTCGAGGCTAGCCTGGGCTACAAAGTGAGCTCCAGGAAAGATGCAAAGCTACACAGAGAAACCCTGTCTCAAAAAACAAAACAAAAAGCTCTGTGTGTGTGTGTGTGTGTGTGTGTGTGTGTGTGTGTAATTTATCAGACTGAGTTAACAGTCTGCAGTCCAGCTAATCCAACAATGGCTTTCTGTGAATGGAAAGTCCAAGAATCCAGCAGTTGCTCAGTCCCAGAGGCTGGATGTCTCAGCTGGTCTTCTGTATGTGTTGGAATCCCAAAGAAGTCGGCTCCAATGCCAGTGAAGGAATGGATGTGCTGACAAGGTGAGGGCAAGCAGGCAAAAAAGAAAACCTTCCTTCCGTGTCCTTATATAGGCTTCCAGCAGGTGTGGCACAGATGAAAGGTGTATCTTCCCACATCATGATCTGGATTGAAGATGTGTGTTTTCCTGCCTCAAGGTCTGGATTAAAGTCATGTGTCATCCTGCCTCAAAATTCAGATCAAAAGCCTATATCTTGTTGGGTAGTGGTTAATCCCTTTAATCCCAGCACTTGGGAGGCAGAGCCAGGCAGATCTCTGTGAATTCGAGGCCAGCCTGGGCTACAGAGAAAGATTCAGTCCAGGACAGGCACCAAAACTACACAGAGAAACCCTGTCTCAAAAAAAAAAAAAAGCCTATATCTTCCAGCCTTAAGGTCCAGATCAAAGGCATGTTGTCCTCTTGCCCCAAGATCCAAATCACAAGTGTGCCCTCTATTTCTGGATTGTTATTCATTCCAGATATAGTCAAGTTGACAACCAAGAATAGTCATCACAAGTCTGCCCCTTGTTAATCTGACACATAATCATATGTCCTTAGGTCATGATTAATTTCCAAATGAAAACAATAATCAGGTCATAATAACACCTAAGCATCTCTCATACAACCGCAAACACATTATAAATTTATAATATGTGGCAATGACCCTTGGGGGACATCCTTTTAGTATCTCAAATATGATATCCATTGATATTCTTTTCATTGATGTTAAAGAAATTGAATGAAAACACAAATATCTATTCTTGGGTTTATCCTCTGATACAAGTATGTGTCACCAATGAGTTCAAAGTGGTTACTGCCTCCTGCTCACTTGGGGCACCTGTGTGATATTTTGTGGAAGAGACTAACTAAGTTATGACACAGGACAGGAGAGTTAATATATTCTTGAGGCAAAACTGTGAGGGTATTCTGCTGGCCTTGCCAACTGAAGGCAAATGGGAACTAGAGATAGGGTGTTGCTGTGACAGACCTGACCATGTTTGGGGGAGGATTGTGGAAGGACTTTGGAACTTAGGACTAAAAGGACCATTGAATGTTAAGATCTTTGTGGATGGTTGGAATTTTGTTTTGATTTGATTTGGTTGTGACTGCCCTGATTTTCCCCTTTTGAAGTAAGAATGTATTCTACTGGAGCCCACAGTTGAGAAACTTTGAACTTTTAAAAGACTTTGGATTTTAAAAGAGATTGGCTATTTTAAAGAGACTGAAACTTTAATGTGTTTGAATTTGTAAAGACTGTGGTGAATTTTTTAAGATTTATTTATTCTTATTTCATGTACACTGGTATTTTGCCTGCATGTATATCTGTGCCAGGGATTCAGATCCTCTGAAACTGGAGTTACAGAAGGTTGTGAACTACCACATGGCTGCTGGGAATTGAACCCAGGTCCTCTGGAAGAGCAGTCAGTGCTCTGAAATACTGAGCCACCTCTCCAGTCCAAGACTGTGGACTTTTTAAAGTTATTTATGTTTTTTATCTTGAAGATGAATAAGAAAGAAAGGGTTGCAGCTTAGTAGTGACAAGGTGTCAGTTGTTACTGGTGGGTGAAGCCACTCTGGGTTGGTGGCCCTGTATTCTATAAAAAAAAATCAGGCTGAGCAAGCCAGTAAGCAGCACCCCTCCATGGTTTTTGCATCAGCTCCTACCTCTGGGATCCTGCCCTGTTTAAGTTCCTGTCCTGACTTTCTTCAGTGATGAACAGCAATGCTGAAGTGTAAGCCAAATAAACCCTTTCCTCCCCAACTTACTTTTTGGTCATGGAGTTTTGTCACAGCAGTAGAAACCCTAACAAAGACACTTGCTTATGACAGGGTCTCATAATGCCTTTGAACTTACTATTAACCCAAATTGATCTTGAACTCCTTGGGTTGTAGAAAATAGTGGTCTATCTGTACATTCCAAAAAGATGTACCCAATAGTCATGAGGGTGTTAGGGCACATGCAACAGGAAGAATGGATGGCTATTTAGGGGCTAAGATACCCCTAGATATCTTGGGCCCTGACCTGTAACATTTCAGCACCCCATAGTCCTTGGAGTTTTTGCCAGTCAGACTTGTAGAATGTTTAATGTAGGTAAGGGGACAGGATCCTGAGTTCTCCCACACCTCCCCAAAAAAGGTCAGCTGATGCTGTTACAGGGATTTGCAATACAAGGAAAAGCTGGCTGTGATAGACATTTAAAATGTTCAGGTGCCTGAGGCAACACAATGGGCTTCTCACCATGATCTGGTTGACACATCTCTTGCGGACAAGGTAAGAGATTAGTAGAAGTTAGAAATAATAGCAGACATGCATGGAACATTAGCCGTATGCCCCACAATGAGAACTCAATTAGTCACATCCTGACTTTTGGGGCTTCGGATGTTTGTTCATTTGCTTGGTTATTTTAAAGGTTTGTTTTTATCTTATACATATAAATCTTTTGCCCACATATGTGTATACCACGTGCATGTCTGGTTTCCAAGGAGGCCAGAAGAGGGCATCAGGTACCCTGAAACTGGAATTATAGGTGGCTATAAGTCACCAAATGGGTGCTAGGTTCTCTGCAAGAGCAGCAAGTTCTCTTGACTTCTGAGCCACTCTCCAGAGCCTGCCTTTTCATTGCTAAGAATTTCACCTGGGGATACAGGCCCGGCGGCGGCCTGCAGAGGTAGACAGGCCTGGCAGCGGTGGCCGACAGGGACATACAGGCCTGGCGGCGGCGGCCCACAGAGGTAGACAGGTCTGGCAGCACAGACAAGCAGATGCAGGTAGGCCTGCGGCGGTGGCCAGCAGAGGTAGACTGACCCGGCAGAGGCAGGCAGGCCCGGAGTGGAGGCAGAAAGGCACAGCAGGCAGCAGCTGAAACACAGTCACAATAAAGACCAGAAACAGAGCTATTACCCGCTGAAGAGTTAGTGAAAACAAGCTCTTAATCAAAAGCTTGGAACAGGGGCACCTCTAACCCAGGGAAGAAGCTATCTCCTTGGGACGGAATCAGAACGAATCTGAACACTCCGTCAGAGGACAACCCAGGGCCCAGCTGCTGATCCTGCAAAACCCAACAACTTGGAGGTGTTGGTGAGACTACCCCACTCAGCTGAAATCCATCCGGGAGAGGATTCAAATCCCTACAGTTTGAAGTCTGAAGAAACAAGATCAGCTGAGGAGTTGATGAATGAACAAAATGTGACCTGGGAACACAGAAGAAGGCACTGCCCAACCACCAAACCAGATCACCAGAAACATAAGTATATACTTCACTGACTGAGATCAGCTGCCCCTGAAGAAACAGCACAATAGCACCAATTTAACCAAGAACACCTACTGAACCAAGACTAAAAATTAGAACAAGAGAGGCACTCTCAGACACAGACACCACCTGCACCAAGCAGAGGAAGAGATGAGTAGACTCCAGTGCAAAAATACAGGCAACAACATAAAGACCTATATGTCAACATCAGAACGCAGTGATTCTACACCTGCAAGACCTGAACATACCAAGACAGAAGAAACAGAAGAAATCAACCCTAAAAATGACTTTAAGAAGATGATAGAGGCCCTTAAAGAAGAAATAAAACATTCCCTTAAAGAGGAAATAAAAACTTTCCTTAAAGAGGAAATAAAAAACTCCATTAAAGAGGAAATAAAAACTTCCCTTAAAGAGGAAATGAAAAACTCCAATAAAGAGGAAATAAAAAACTCCCTTAAAGAAATGGAAGAAAAAACGAACAAAAAATGGGAAGAAATCAAAGAAAGCCAAGAAAAAGCAATTAAACAGATGAAAGAAACATTCCAATCTGAAAAATGAATTTGAGACAATAAAGAAAACACATGCTGAGGGAATGCTGGAAATAGAAATCCTGACTAAACGAGCAGGAACTACAGAAACAAGCATAACCAACCGATTGCAAGATATGGAACAGTGAATCTCTGACACTGAAGACACAATAGAGAAAATAGGTTCGTCAGTCAAAGAAAACACTAAAGACAAAAAAGTCATAACACAAAACGTCCAGGAAATTTGGGACACCATGAAAAGACCAAACCTAAGAATAATAGGGATAGAAGAAGGAGAAGAATACCAACTCAAAGGCACAGAAAATATATTCAACAAAATCATAGAAGAAAACTTTCCTAACCTAAAGAAAGAAATACCTATGAAGATACAAGAAGCTTACAGAACACCGAATAGGCTGGATCCAAAAAAAAGTCCCCTTGCCACATAATAATCAAAACACTAAACACACGGAACAAAGAAAAAAATATTAAGAGCTGCAAAGGAAAAAGACCAAGTAACATATAAAGGCAAACCCATCAGAATAACACCAGACTACTCAATAGAGACTATGAAAGCTAGAAGATCATGGACAAATCTTATGCAGACACTAAGAGACCATGGATGCCAACCCAGACTATTATACCCAGCAAAACTCTTAATCACCATAGGCGGAGTAAACAAAATATTCCAGGATAAAACCAGATTTAATCAATACCTGTCCACAAACCCAGCCCTACAGAAAGCACTAGATAGGAAAATCCAACCCAAAGAAGCTAAACACATCCATGAAAAATCAAGCAATAGATAATCCCACACCAACATACACCAAAGAAGGACAACACAACACAACCACAAAAATAACAGGAATTAACAATCACTGGTCATTAATATCCATCAATATCAATGGTCTCAACTCACCTATAAAAAGACACAGGCTAACAGAATGAATAAGAAGACAGGACCCATCCATATGCTGCATACAAGAAACACACCTTAACTTCAAAGACAGACACTACCTCCCAGTAAAGGGCTGCGAAAAGACTTTCCAAGCAAATGGACCTAAGAAACAAGCTGGTGTAGCTATCCTAATATCTAATAATATAGACTTCAAACTAAAATCAATCAAAAGAGATCAGGATGGACATTACATATTTATTACGGGAAAAATCCACCAAGATGAAGTCTCGATTCTAAACATTTATTCTCCAAATACAAAAGCACCCACATTCATAAAAGAAACACTACAAAAGTTTAAAATGCACATCAAACCCCACATATTAGTAGTGGTAGACTTTAACACACCACTCTCACCAAAAGACAGATCTACCAGACTGAAACTTAACAAAGAAATAAAGGACCAAACAGATGTTATGACTCAAATGGACCTAATAGATATCTACAGAACATTCCATCCTAACACAAAAGAATATACCTTCTTCTCAGCACCCCATGGAACCTTCTCAAAAATTGACCACATGCTTGGACACAAAACAAATCTCAACAGATACAAAAAAAAAAAAATGGAATAACCTCCTGTATCTTATCAGACCACCATCCCTTAAAGTTAGACCTCAACAACAACAAAAATTATAGAAAACCCACAAACTCATGGAAACTGAATAATGTCCACCTGAAACATCAATGGGTCAAGGAAGAAAGAAAGAAAGAAATTAAAGATTTCCTAGGATTCAATGAAAATGAAAGTACAACATACCCAAACTTATGGGACACTATGAAAGCAGTGTTAAGAGGAAAATTCATAGCTCTAAATGCACACATAAAGAAGATGGAGCAATCCCATACCAATGAATTAACAGCACAACTGAAAGCTCTAGAACAAAAAGAAACAAACTCACCCAGGAGAAATAGATGCCAGGAAATAATCAAATTGAGGGCTGAAATCAACGAAATAGAAAACAAGAGAACATACAAAAAATCAATGAAACAAAGAGTTGGTTCTTTGAAAAATCAACAAGATAGACAAACCTGTGGTGGTATTCTAATTGTACTGAAATGTGATTTTGATTGTATGTTAATAAATAAAGTTGCCCGGGGGTCAGAGCTATTAGAGCCATAGACAGAGTGTGGCAGTGGTGGCACACGCCTTTAATCCCATAGATCTCTGTGTTCAGGGATACAACCAGCATTGGAGACATATGCCTTTAAGACCTAGGGGGCTGTACATTCAGACAGTGACGAGGCAGTCACGTGTTTGGGTTTACAACCAATGAGAAGGCAGAACAATAATACTATAAAAAAAGATGAACAGACAGGAAGTAGCTCTCGTTCGGGAAGGTGGGACACCGCAGGCGGAAGGGTGAGATTTTAGCTCTGAGCTCTGACCTCTCGGCTTTCTCTTTTACATTGTTTCTGTGTTTCTTATTTAATAAGACGGTTGGTTACATCAATATCTGGCGCCCAACGTGACAAGAATCCATTAAAAACCGTTGGCTTGGCGGCAGGTCCGCTTTCCCACAAGGGCGGCAGGCGGCCAGCGGCGGCAGGCGGCGGCTGGCGGTGATCAGCTTCTTAGTCCGAGCGGCGGCTTCTTAGCCTGGGTCTAGGTCTGCTTGACCTCAGGCTGGACTATCGGTGAGCTGCTTGCATAGATCCTGCTTGCTTAAAGCCGGTGTTACAGGTGTTACAAACAACTCAGACCTGACCTGCCGAGCAGGGCCCTGCCTGTAAAGCCAACGCACGTGGTCGGAGCTTAAGGAAGCCAGACCCAAGCCTTGACTCGGCACAAGAGGGAACACGTGGGTGGATTTAAGCTTTAGCCGGCTACGCTCTTTTCTCTCTCTTTCTCTCTCTCTCTCTCTCTCTCTCTCTCTCTCTCTCTCTCTCTGGATTTACACCTGGGACACTAGGTGGCTGCTTTGAAAATCCCTCGGATTTCTACTGTTCTACGCAGATTTGGTAAGTCATAACATATCAGATATTTTAAAGGAAACTATCTAAAAGAGAATTTTTTTCCACATTAAAAAACAAATGGGTTTTATGTGTACATTGGAAGAAAATTGGTTTTGTTCGAAATTTTAGGCAGTCTGACAATGGAACAGCTATATAATATTAGTATTGGTGGAATTATGCAGCTTATCACTATGCTAATCCACATTTTAATATTTAAAAAGATAGTCAATTTAAGTGCCAGGATAACAGCTTTAGAAGAACTTGTTAAACCTGTAAAAATTCAGACAGAAGAAATTAACAGTGAAGTTGTTTCAAGTCGGGATCATAAGGTTGCAGAAAGAAAGCCTGTTTTCACACAGTCGCCCTTAATTTATCCTGTAACCGTACAGCAGATGCCTGATCAAATGGCTACACAAAATATTTGGGCTCCAATTGAAATGTTGGATTTAAAAATTTTAAGGAGGCAATAGTATCTTATGGCATGCATTCCCCATATGTAAAGCAAATGTTAAACTCTTGGTCAACATATAATAGGATAGTACCACAGGACTGGCGGACCTTGCACAAGGTGTTCTGGAACCCAGCCAGAGACTTCAATTTCTGACTTGGTTTAAGGAGGAGGCTAAAAACATAGAAAAACAATGGAGGGATAAAGAATACAAGTTTGCCAGGATCAGCTTATTGGAGAAGGCCAATATGCTTCAGTACAAACACAATGTTTATATGATGTCCAAACCCTAATTTTATGTCGAACGGCAGCCTTGAATGCATGGGACAGAGTTGAGGAACCAGGAAAAAAATCTGAGTCATTTACAAAGGTGATGCAAGGCCCAAAAGAGTCTTTTACAGATTTTTTTTACAAAGACTGGCTTCAGCAGTAAAGAGAATGGTCTCAGATTCAGAAGCTAGTAAGGCAATAATTGAATCTCGGACCTTGAGAATGCGAATGCAGCATGCAAAAGAATAATCAGGCCATTAAGGGCAAGATCTGCACCTATGGAAGATTGGATTAGAGAAACAATTAATGTTGAGGCTGATGAGCATGATGATACGTGGGTAGGAGGCCCCCAGTGCAAAATCCAGTTTCAAACATTTCCTGCAGGCCATAGAGGAAATCCCTGCTCTGAGCGATTAAATAACCAAATGCCTATTGGAATAAATCATGCTGGTCAGGATGATGAAACAGAGAGAATAGAAAATTCAGGAGAAAACATAAAGAAAATTTTTTGGCAAAACTTCTATTAATGAACAAAGACCAAAATTAATGATAAAAATAAATGGTGTTTTGTTGTCTGGTCTGGTAGACACAGGTGCGGACGTTACCGTAATTGCACCAGAATTTTGGCATCCAACTTGGCCTCTTCAGGAGGTAAACGTTCAACTGCTAGGAATTGGGACATTATCTCAGGTGAAACAGAGTGCAAGATGGCTGGAATGTATAGGTCCAGAAGGACAGAGAGGAAAATTAAAACCATATGTGGCTAACATAACTATGAACCTGTGGGGTCGAGACTTGTTGCAACAATGGAATACTCAGATTAACATCCATCCAATCTCAGAAACAAATCATAAACTAGCACATGTTACTGAGAGAAATATTAGAACATATTGTTCTAATGAGTGGTCACCAGCCATTCATATTATACAAGAACAGGGCACAATAACTGATGATCTTCCAAAGACACCAACAGCTCTACCTTTAAAATGGTTAACAGACAAGCCTGTATGGGTCCAACAATGGCCTTTAACAACAGAGAAACTCCAGGCTTTAGAAGAGCTGGTAGAAGAACAGTTATAATGCTCAGCATATTGAAGAATCAACCAGCCCTTGAAATTCTCCTGTATTTGTTATTAAAAAGAAATCTGGTAAATGGAGAATGGTAACAGACCTTAGAGCAATTAACAAAGTAATTCAGCAATGGGCTCTCTACAATCTGGGATGCCTTTGCCTACTCTGTTACCAAAAGGATGGCCTCTCATAGTTATTGATTTAAAAGACTATTTTTTTCAATACCCTTACAAGAAAAAGACAGAGAAAGATTTGCTTTTACAGTGCCTACTTATAATAATTCTCAACTGGTTAAAAGATTTCAATGGAGCGTCCTCCCTCAGGGAATGTTGAATAGCCCAACTCTGTGCCAATACTTTGTACAACAGCCATTGGAAGTGATACGTAAAAAATTTCCTAAATCTATAATTTATCATTATATGGATGATATTTTACTAGCTGACTCAAATGCAGATACTTTAGAAAGAATGTTTGAAGAAGTAAAGAAAATTTTGCCTTGCTGGGGATTACAAATTGCTCCTGAAAAGATACAAAGAGGAGATTCTATTAATTATTTAGGATATAAAATAGAGCTACAAAAAAATTAGACCCCCAAAGATGCAAACTAGGAGAGATAGACTACAGACACTTAATGACTTTCAAAGATTATTTGGAGATATTTCTCACCTACGAACTATTGTTGGGGTAAAAACTGATTGAACTGACTAATTTGTTCAAAACCTTAGAAGGTGACAAGGACTTAAATAATCCAAGAGAATTATCACCTGAAGCTGAGAAAGAATTGGCCTTGGTAGAAAAGAAAGTACATGAAGGGCACGTGGATCGTATTGATCCAAAGCTGGATTGCATTTTGGTTATTTTACCTTCTAGCATTCTCCTACTGGAATATTAATGCAGAGGGAAGATATTATATTGGAATGGATATTTTTACCAAATAAACCAAATAAAAAATTAAAAACTTATGTGGAAAAAATCTCTGACTTGATTTACAAAGGAAAAATTGAGACTTCGTCAATTAGCAGGAGTAGACCCAGCAGAAATTGTCATACCTTTAACTAAGGAGGACATTGAAAAATTATGGACAGAAAGTGAACCTTGACAAAGAGCTTGCAGTAATGTAATTTTTTGGGAGAAATTAACAGCAAATATCCCAAAAGCGATAGAATTGATCTTATAAAGAGAGCTGATTGGATCTTGCCTCAAATTGTACGGCAAAAACCCATATCTGGAGTTGTACATTTATACAGATGCCAACAAAGAAGGAAAGGCAGGTTACAAATCAGAAAATTTAAGTAAAGTGGTTCAAAGTCCGTATAATTCAGTTCAAAAATCAGAATTGTATGCTATTTTGTTGGTATTAATGGATTTTTCGGAAACTCTCAACATAGTAACTGACTCTCAGTATGCTGAAAGAGTAGTGTTACATATTGAGACTGCAGAATTTATCCCTGATGCTTCAGAATTAACTTCACTATTTATTCAATTACAAGATACAATCAGGAAAAGGAATCATCCTTTATATATAACTCACATTCGATCCCATACTGGTCTGCCAGGCCCTCTAGCACAAGGCAATGATGAGATTGATAAATTATTGATAGGAAATGTGCGGGAAGCCTCAGAATTTCATAAAAAACATCACGTCAATAGTAAAGGTTTTAAAAAAGGATTTTTCCATAACCTGGCAACAAGCCAAAGAAATAGTAAAGAAATGTCCTACTTGTTCCTTCTACAATCAAACACCATTACCAGCAGGATGTAACCCCAAAGGGTACTCAGAGAAATGAAATCTGGCAGATGGACGTGTTTCACTTTGCAGAATTTGGAAAATTGAAATATGTACACCACACTATCGATACTTATTCAGGATTTCAATGGCAAACTGCTTTGAGTTCTGAAAAAGCTGATTCTGTAATCACTCATTTGCTAGAAGTTATGGCCATCATGGGTATACCTGCACAAATCAAAACTGACAATGCTCCATCATATGTCTCTGTTAAAATGAAACAGTTTTTTGCTTATTACAATATAAAGCATATTACAGGCATACCACATAATCCTACAGGTCAAGCAGTTATAGAAAGATCAAACAGAACTCTAAAGGATATGCTTAAATAAACAGAAATGGGTAACAAAAAACCCCCAGAAATAGACTGCATAATGCTCTTCTAACTTTGAATTTTCTGAATGCCAATGAGAAAGGAACAACAGCTGCAGAGAGACATTGGATAATAGAAAAAACTACAGAATTAAATCAGGCGTATGTACTTTAAGGATGTGCTGACCTCAGAATGGAAACCAGGGTATGTATTACATTGGGGACGAGGTTTTGCTTTTGTTTCTACAGGAGAAGATAAGCTGTGGGTACCATCAAAATTGATAAAGGTTCGATTTGAACAAGAGAGACCTCTTAATTAGAGGAGGTGATAGTTCATCAACCAGCATGAACATCCAATTTTAAACTAACTTCTATCAATAACACATGCCTTTTCATTTAATCAGATAATAACTTGTCAAAAGGAAACATCCCCAAAATTAGTCTTGGGGAAAGGTTTTTTTTTTTTTGTCTTTTAGGAGAATGAAGGTTAAGGGATCTGAAGAACACTGGACAAATGAGACAACTGAAGAAAAGGGACAAATCATCTATCCCAAGAAACAGAATGAAACGATGTATGGGTATATATTATCTAAAAATTTTTATGTCTTCCCTAAATGTTTGTTTTCTGCTTTTCTCTAAAGATTTAACACATTGTCTTCTAATAGTCCCAGTTCAATTAAAATTTAAAGCTGATTTGGA